>NW_004955424.1:13380448-13425592 GCF_000276665.1 Chinchilla lanigera | reverse complement strand
AGAGAGAGAGAGAGAGAGAGAGAGAGAGAGAGAGAGAGAGAGAGAGAGAGACTGGAATCTGAGAAAGAACAGACCAAGAAAGGCAAGGGGCAGAAAGGCTGTGACAAGACCAGAGGTCAAATTTTGCTACTCATTTGCGCATGTAAGCAGCATGTATTGACACAGGAATAAAATGGAATCCAGTTAGAAACCAGAGTGTGGTAACAAACCCTCACCCTGATCACAGACTAAACCCTAAAGCTGACCTCAGACTAAACTTTAACCCTGGCCACAGATTCACCGATAAACCTGTCCTTAGACTAACCCCAACTACTCTAGTTAATCTTGGCTACTGGCCATCTCAAAACTGTGTCTCTATCTCAAAGATACAGGAAAACCTGTGTAGATGTTTCTGGAAACATCCCCAACCTGTCAGCGCCACAGAGAACACAGCAGAAAGGCTTGGTGGGACGACACTGAGCTGCACACTGGAAATGTGCTTATTAAAGCCGTGATTTTGTCTTGCGCAGCCCTAATGCCTTCCATAATTGGATTGCCTCTCCTCACCACCATTCCCTCTCTGTTGCCCCACTCCTCTGTAACTCTGGGCTCAGAAACCTTTCTGATCCTTGCTATGGTTTCAATATGGTTTGTCCCCCAAAGGTTCATATGCTGGAAGCTTGGTCCCCAGTGTGGTCCGTGGAGCCTCAAAGAGGTGAGACCTAATGGAAGTTAATTAGGTCATGGGGGATATACCTTCATAAGGGGATTAATGCTATCTACAGGAATGGGACAGGTCTAGCTTAGTTCTCATAAGTGGGACAGGGACTAAGTTAGTTCTCAAAAGAGCAGGTCATATAAAACCAAGACTATCATACCTTGGAGCCTTCTGCATGCAGCCAGTTGCCTTTCCATTCCTCCACTGTGTTGTGGCATAGCCAGATGGTTGTGCTGTACTATTTGAACTTTCCAGCCATCGGAAGCACAAACTCCCTGAACCTTTTTTCTTTATAAATTTTTCAGTGAATATCCTCTTATAGTAACATAAAACAAAGATGCACTGTTCCAGCTTAGAGCCCCAGCTTAGTTTTATTTTACCAGCCAACCACAACTTTCAAATTCTCTCCCTAACTAGTCTCAGCCAGAAGGTTTAACATTCCTTTGAATTCCTACAGCAATGTGAGTTAATCCATCTAGCCACTAAATACAAACATTCCTTCTGTTGTCTTGTTAAACTGTTATTTTCATTTGCAGAATGATTTGCGTGTAAGATAGGCACTGAAATTATCTCCCCAAGTAGATAGTAATTTTTCTAGTCATAAACAGTACTACAATGAACATCTTTATAAAGCATATTTATGAATTTACACACTTTAAAATGTTTCTTCTGGGGCTGGGGACTTAGCTCAGCGGCAAAAGCACCTGCCTGGCAAGTGCAAGGCCGTGAGTTCGGTTCCCGGTACCGGAGAAAAACCCAAAAAAAAACAAAACAAAATAAAATGTTTCTTCAACCGGAGGAACACTCTAAACATAATTTTAAAAGTAAAAATATCAGGTAACATTTCCCTTCCTCCATACATCTGCAATTTCTATAGTAATTTTTCTGATATTTAACTACATGTATCTAAATAATGTCCTTATGTTCTGCTTTCTGTTTTGTTTTGTTTTTTTTTTTCCGGTACCAGGAATCAAGCTCACAACCTTGCACTTGCCAGGCAGACGCTTTGCTGCTGAGCTAAATCCCCAGCCCTGTTCTGCTTTCTGAATTAATCAATTTAAACATCACCAATTGACCTCCTACTATAGAAGATGAAAAATTACTTTTACACTGTTACTAACATATATTTCTCTCCTCCCTGATCTTCAAACAGAGTTGAATGACATTTCACATCTTAGTCAGGTATAGTATACCATGAATACAATTCCTTTTCTGTATAACTTTCAGTTCTTCCTGGAGTGAAAAACTGCCTCATTTTTAAAAATGTATGTAGCTTTCCCAACACATATTGCTAATCCTTCCCAAACTTTCTGACAGAAACATAAAATCTCCCTAAATAAGGTCACATCTGAAGTCATCTTCCATTTTCACTTTTCTTGAGGATTTTCTTGCGTAGCTTCACAGCTCTTGCTCCCATCTGCTCTGGTATTTCAGTATCCCACACTGCTGTTCTTGTAGTTAACATCTTTATAAATTCACTTTACTTTTATTTTGTGTTGGCTATCCTGCTTCCTGAAACTTCTGTCTTCATTTTTTTTAGTTTATTCCTTTATTTTGTTAGAATATAACCTTCTAGTAGTTTCTTGAGAAAGAGCAGAAGATACAACTTTTGGAGAAATTAGATATCTAAAGATATTTTTATTCTACTTTCAATACTAATTATCTTGTGGTGTATAAAATTTAAGTTTAAGCTGTAAATGACTTCTTTACTAAAAGATAGAGCCTAGAAACATTACCTAAAGCACAATTTCTATTTTGCAGCCATACTCACAGAGCATATGGGAAATAAATAACATAGGAAATAATTCTCTCATCATTCAGATCTAAAATTTAGGTGTAGTATTCCCAACACTGGCTCTATGTTAGAATCAGCTGTAGACCCTTAAAAAATACTACTATGACAGAAAGTGACTTAACTGGTCAGAAGTAAGGGTGGTCATAGAGTGTGTGTGTGTGTTCTGATCATGTATGTGGTGTAATCGAAAAATGTGAATAATATTTCTAAAAACATTTATTACAGTAAAAGATGCATCACCATTAATCTCCCTCAAGGTACTCTCCCTTACTTCAAACACATGTATCCCATCACTCTTGCCACTTTCTGAAGGAATTCTGGAAGTCCTCTTTCATGATTGCCTTTCTTTTCTTTTAAAAATAAAAGGATGAGAACATATTAGCAAACACACATCCATTTACAGAATAGCACAAGAACAATACAAGCAATACTGAATTACAGACAAAGTGACAGGAAATTAACAATTGTTGTATTATGTATTGATGTCTTCAAAGTGGTTACTCAAGAAAACAAATATAGACATGCAAGATTGATCAAATAATTAATCATTAACTGTTCCTTTCAATAAAGTGACAGAAGTCAGTAGTACAACTATGTTAGCTATCCTGTGTGTGTATATATATATCTCCTGTGTGTATATATATATATATATATACACACACACACACACACACACACACACACATAATTTTCTCCTTCTTTTTTTTCCCTCATCCCAGTTGCTCTTTACTTTTGAGCATTTTCCTCTCGTTTCACAATGTCTATCATACCTCCTAATTTTTATTCACTCTTTCAGGTTCTTACACTAACGAGACAATATGTTGTTACACATGTAGGTCTGATTTACTTCAGTTATGAGTATGGTATCTAGTTGTGACCATTTACCTATAAAAGCCTCGAGTTTATCTTTCTTTATAACTGAGTAATATTCCATTTTATAAAAATGCCACAATTTTTTTATCCATTCCTCAGTGGATGGACATTTGGGTTGCTTCCATGATTTAGCTACTAAAAATTGCACTGCTATAAACATGGGTGCACATGTGTTGCTGTGATATAATGTTTTCAGTTCTTCTGGGAAAATACCCAGAAGGGGAATAACTATGTTGAATGGGACCTCTAGACCTAGTTTTCTGAGGAATCTCCAAACCGATTTCCACAGTGGTTTCAACAGTCTGCATTCCCACCAGTAGTGGAGAAGAGTTCCTATTTCTCCATAGCCTCGCCAGCATTTGTTATTGGTTGATTCTTATGGGGTGAGATGAAATCTCAATGTTGTTTTAATTTGCATTTCTCAAATGACTAATGATGTTGAACATTTTCTCGTGTATTTATTTGCCATTTATATTTCTTTATCTGAGAAGTGTGTATTTGTCTCAGATGCCAATTTTAGGATTGGGTCTTTGAATCTGGGGGGTTGATGCTTTTTAATTCTTTATATGTTCTAGACAGAAGACCTTTGTCTGAGGGACAGCGAGCTAAATTTTTTTCCCAGTTTGTGGGTTTTCCTTTTACTCTGCTGGTGATTTATTTACATATGCAAAAACTTTTCAGTAAGATGAGATCCCAGTTATTGATTCTCTGAAGTATTTCCCATGTGGTTTGGTTTTTGTTCGTGAACACTCTGCCAACCCCCATGTCTTCAAGATTTTTACCTACTTTATCTTCCAATAGATTTAGTGTTTCTATTTTAATCTAGCTTGTTTAACTCCTTTGTCAAAGATTAGGTGGCTGAGTGTGTTTGTGATTGTTTCTGTTTCTTCCAGTCTGTTCCATTGATCTTCAGGTCTGTGTTTTAGCCAGTACCATGTTGATTTTTTACAGTAGCTTTGCAGTATAATTTCAGGTCAGGGATTGTGATTCAACCTGACTTGTCTTTGTTGCCCAGGATTGCTTTTGCTGTTCTGGATCTCTTCTGGTTCCAGATGAATTTTAGGAATGTTTTCTGTAGATCTGTGAGGTATGCTAATGGTATTTTAATGGGAATTGCATTGAATCTGTACAGCAATTTTGGGAGTATGGCCATTTTCACAACTGTCTTTAATTGTGCTGTTATGGCTGTCTCTATGTCCTGAATCAATTCAGAATGTTTACTTTTATAGTCATTTTGACTTTGGAGAAGAATCAGGAGTCACATAGTGCGGATCCAGTGAGTAGGGTAGACGAGGACACATTGTAGTGTTTTTATGAGCCTGCCTGTTGGTTGGATGGCACTCAGCAGCAACATTAACCGGATTTTTTATTATGCTTCATGGACACAAAAGATGACTTCCAAAACCGTTTCAGCAAATGTCAAGGATGATGAGATAAGAGTGTTCAAAGTGAAGGGAAGTATTTGAGGAGAATTAATGATTAAGGACAATGTGTCTTTATTTGTTAATTCAAACATTCATGTGTTATTTGATTATATCTCATAGAATGCTTTTGTATGTGTGTTAAAATATATACAACATAAAATTCACCATCTTAGTCATGCCAGCTCAGTGGCTTTATTACAACCATTCACATTGCTATCTAGTCATCACCACTATCCAACAGTTTTTCTTCTTCTAAAACTGAAACTCTGTACCCATTAAATGCTACTTGCCCATTCTACCCTAATCCAGCCTGGGTCACCACCATTCTACTTCTGTCTCTCTATACTTGATCCTCTCGGGACTTCATATAATTAGCATCATATGTTTGTCGTTTTGTGATTAGCACATTTTATTTAGTATAAGGTTCTCAAGGTTCATCCTTGTAGTGGCACATGTCAGAATTTTTTTCCTTTTTAAGGCAGAATAATATTCCATTGCTTACATGTACCTGATTTAGTTTAGCAGTTCATCTATTGATGAACACCTGAGTTGTTTCCACCCTTTGGCTATTGGGAATAATGATGTTATGAACATGAGTTGTACAAATACCGGTTCCGGCCCTGCTTCCCATTGTTTTGGGTACATATCCAGAAGTAGAGTTTCTACATCATATGCTAATTGTGTGTGACAGAGTGTGTGCGTTTTTGTGCTGGGGATTAAATCCACGGCCTTCACACTGAGCTCTTGTTTTTTTTTTTTTTTGTTTGTTTGTTTGTTTTTTTGTTTTTTTGTTTTGGTTTTCTCCGGTACCGGGAACCGAACTCACGACCTTGCACTTGCCAGGCAGGCGCTTTTGCCCCTGAGCTAAATCCCCAGCCCCCACACTGAGCTCTTTTTACTTTTTATTTTGAGATGCAGTCTCACTAAGCCACTAAATTGCCCAGATTAGGTTCAAACTTCCAGCCTTCCTGTTTTAGCCTCCCAGACTGCTGGGATTACAGGCATGCACCACCATGCTGGGCTGAATCTTTATGCCTTAATTTTTTTCATCCTAATGATTTCCACAATATGGATTTATAGTTTCTATGTAGTAAAATCTATACATACTTTACTGTTTTTGCTTTAGTGTCAAAAGTAGAAAGGATTCCCATCCTGAGATAGTAAAAATAAAATCCCATATTCTCTTTTAATATATTAATTAATTTTTCCATTAAATATATGCTCATTATGAAATTTATCTTTGTAAGGAGTAACTATGCAGAATCCAACTATATTTTTTTCCTAAAAACTACCAATTATGCAAATACCACTTGTCAGATGACCTAACCTGTCCCTACTGATATGAAATTTCATCCTATACTAAATGCTTATAAGCATTTGTCTTTCTGTTTACTTCCACTTTTACATTTATATATTCTCATGTGTGTATTAACTCTCATTTATTGTAGTTTTAAATGTATTTTATTATCTGGTAGAAAAACTATTTTCTCATTACTTCTCTTTTTCACAATTTTGTTGACTTTTATTTTCATATGAAATCAATTCATTTACTTTAGAATATTTTTTCAGGTTAAAATAATTTTTGAGTTTTGGTGAAAATTATGTTCAATTAATATATTATTTCAGGGTATATTAATATGCTATGATATAATTTTCCTGTATACAAATTAAATATGATATTTATTTCTACAGTTAATACTACTAGGTTAAACTGTATAAAATTTCTTGTATTTGACCATTTTTCCCTACATAAAATTGCAATCATATTTGTTTCAATATAATATTGCTTAGCACATTGTTTTTTAGCTGGTTTTTCTTTACAAAGAAATGGACTAATAATACTATCACACTGTCTTAATTTCAGGGAAATTAATTAATTACTCCACACGGTCCTAATAGCTGCTATTGGTTTATGATTCCCACTCACTTGTACACGAGACCTGCTTTAATGTATTCATTTATTTCATTAGATAGATGATGTGGTAGCTTGCATCCAAATTTGCCATCACTTCTTCCCTTCTTTGTATCGCATATCTTTCATCCTTGAGAAGTACAATCTATGCCTCTAATCTTAATTTCAGATAAGAAGGGTCATAAGAAGACTTGTAGCTTACACTTGCGCTTCTCAGTAAAGTCGCTGTCAGAGTCTGGTGCCACTACATAAAAGAGCCAATGACCATAAGGCCACCGTGTTTAAGGCTAGGCCAACCCCATGAATAGAAATGGCTAAATGTTTGTCCAGTCCCTGGCTATTTCAGACTCTAGCTGTGCATTCCCACTCAGACCCTAACCACTATGGAACAAAGATAAGCCCCACTGTGTCCTGTCTATACTCCAGAAAACCATCAAGTATAATAATAACAAAACTTATTTTAAGCCATTAAGCTTGAATAGCTTGTCATGCAACCATAAGTAATAGAAATGGAAAGTTTTTGCTCTTTTTAGTAATTATATAATCATCCATGAACTAGCCATGCAAAAGAAAAGCCTGGACCTTACAATAATCTGCATTGAAACATATGATCTTTCTCTATCCCATTTCCTTGCCTATCCCAGCTCAATTATCATCTATAGTCCAGTTGTCATATTTTTTAAAATTTTGTGTAGTTTTAAAAATAGTATGCTATTTTTGGGGGGCTGAACATTTTTCTCTTGATATCATATTATATAATTCATCCATATAGTTGTATATAATTTTAATTAATTTGTTTAACTAATATCTGATCATGTGACTATATCACAATTATAATATTTCTGATCATGTGACTATATCACAATTTACTCACATACTTTTCTACTGATGGGCACTTAAATTACCAGATTTTTGATGATGCAAACAAGATTGCTATGAGCATTTTTATGAATGATGTAGCTTATTTCTTTTTATGTTCTTCCCCCTCCCTTGCTCCCTCCATTTCTTATTCTCCTCATCTGCCAAAGATCTGTCTTCCTATTTCCTATTGTCCATCTTTTATTTTGCTGTTTGATTTATTTATACTTTGAATTTCTCCTATAAAAGAAACTATACAAGTTTTAAACTTGTGCATCTGATTTATTTCACTCAACAGTATGGATTCAAGGTGCATCCATCTTCCTACAAATTACTTAAATTCATCCTTTATGGTACAGTAGTACCCCATTCTGCATAAAAATACCACATTTTCTTTATCGATTCATCTATTGGTGATCCTGTCATACATAGAAATACCAAAAAACCTACAGAGGTGTGATTATAAATAATAGTTTATAGCAAGATAAGTGAACTAGTATAACCACTGTAGAAGCCAGTATGGACATTCTAACCCCAATCATATTAATATTATTTATACCACAGCTTCTGAAACTCTCCAAATGCTAGATGCCCTTGTTTTTTTTTTGTTTTTTGTTTTTTGTTTTTTTTTTTGTTTTTCTCTGGTACCGGGAACCGAACTCATGACCTTGTGCTTGCCAAGCAGGCGCTTTGCCGTTGAGCTAAATCCCCAGCCCCTAGATGCCCTTGTTGAAGCAGCTATTGATTCTGCATGTTTGGGGAGAGTTCACAGCTTTTACAAAATCTCAGATAATACTCATGCTCTTGCTGATGCTGACACGGATGGTGATGCATACACCACACTTTGAATAGCAAGATGTAGACTTTTGCAATCTGATATGGTAGCCAAATCCTGCGTTTGCATGTGCCCTTTGTATACTTCATCCAGAGCAGCTTCCTGTGTGGATCCTTTTGTGATGAACCTTCTGAAGCTTTCTAGGACTAAGAATATTTTTGTTATACCCTTTTGCATAAATGATGATTTTGCTGGATATAAAATTCTAAAGTCTACTTTCTTTTTTTGTAATATTTTGAAAGGCGTACTCTAATGACTTTCTGTAACCAATTCTTATTTGATGAATACCTTAGACAGTCCATCTGACTTACATTCCTTACTTTGGAATAACTCTTTCTCTCTGGGAACTTTTAGGCTTTTCCTATAGGCTTTGTCATTCTTAAATTTAACATTCCCATTTCCTTGTCCCTATCTATTCTCTGCAGTCTCTTTCAGTCTAAAGTCTCCCTTCTCCTTCTCCCTTGCATTTGTCCTCTTTTTTTCTTCTTTTCCTCTTTCCCTCCTCTTAACTCTGGGAAATTTACCACCATTTTTTCAAACATAACCTGTGCTTTACTTTTTTATTTTTCTTTCTTTCTGAGATTGCTACTGTGCAACTATTAACACTTCTACTTTTATCTTCCATATGTCCTGGCATTTTTTTCTATTTCTTCACTCTCCTTTTTCTTTAAGCAAGATGATCTCAATCTAGTCTTCCAAATTAGTAGCTCCTCCCCTCAGGTAGGTACATTCTGCTACTTATTCCAGCTACTCTTTCTTGAGCTATTCTATTTTCCATATTTAATTGTCTTAGCACTTTTCTCATCCCTGAGACACCACCTAACACCACAACTTAAAGGCAGAGTTTATTTTGGTTCACAGTTTTAGTCCATGGTCCACCAGCTCCAGAGCAAAAGCCTGGCAGAGGGGAAGAGCAAGGAAAGCTGTGCAGTTGGGAAGCAGAGAAAGAAAAGAGGAGCAGGCAAGGGAGACACTGCATTCTCTTCCAGGACTTGCTCCCAGTGACCTACCTCCTCTGACCAGACTCCACCTCTTAAGAGCATGTCAGAGGTATCACTCCACCCCAGGTCTGATCACCTTCGAAAGCCCTGCCTCTGAGCTCATAAAGCTTGGGAAACATTCTCCATATAAGCTATAACACTCATGTTTTTATTTGATCTTTGTTTACATTTTTTTGTTCTTGGTTCATAACTTTCAGTTTGTTTACTCATTTTAAATATTGCTCTAATATTTTTCCTTCTAAAGGAATCTATACTCTGATTATATGTTACTTTTTGTTTCAAATAGCTATGACTTTACACTGTCTTATTTTGGCTTGAACTCATCTTTCCTTAAGGATATTGCCATCTCCATAGATGAACTGGGAGATCAGACTCCTACTTATGAGGAGAGCCGCGGGGAGCAGAGGGTGGACGAGTCCTAGTGTGGAGAGGGAAAGACCAGAAATCCCTACCACTACTCACCCCATGAAACAGCTCTTTGGGCCTGGGCTTCATTCTTCACTTGCACCTTGGTATTGTGAAGTGACACCTCCAACCACTGTACTACCCAGTGTAATTCACCTGCCCTGGGAAAATTGAGAGAATGGAACACGGAAACAAAAGTCCAAAGTTAATAAATCTCTTGGGTTTTGTGTTTGTTTTGACTTTAGATGTGTTCTCACTATGGTGTCCAGACTGGCCAAGCCAGTCTCCTGCCTCAGGCTCCTAGTATTCTACTTGTTTTTCTTAGTTCCTCAAACTTTCTTGCATTTCACTAATGAGCCGTATTTTAGCAGTGTGTTTTTCTTTTCACATATGAATGCATTTGATTTGCTAATGTTTTATTGATGGTTTATTCATGAGCATATTACTTAGTAGCTTTCATTTTGGTTCTGCTTATCAAGTTTTTGTATTGTGTTAAATCAATTTCATTAAATAAATTGAAATTTTTTGTTATCTATGCATGAAAACAATTTAATTTGCATAGACGCTCTCCCGAGGTTGAAAACAGATCTACAAACAGATCCACTTCCTGTCCTTGTGGTATAGTTTGGATATGGGAAAGGGGAAGGCTTCTTCACAAATTTCTCAATTTATTGCCTATTTATTTCTCTATTCTGACTTTCTATTTCTTCTTGACTCCATTGTTGTTACATTTTCCTTAAAAAGTAACCAATTTGCCGGGGATATAGCTCAGCAGCACAAATGCCTACCTGGAAAGCACAAAGTACTGAGTTCCACTCCCAGTACCAAAAAAATAAATAAATAACCAACTCATCTAAATTTTCAAATTTCTTGGAGATGCAGTTTTTTTCTTCTTAAAACCAGCTTTATGGAAGTATAACCTACATTTTAAAATCCACCCATTTTAAGTACAGTTCAATTGGTTTTAGAAAATTATTCCTATATCTCCATTAGAAATACCAAGTATCTTTTAGTATTTAAAGTCATAACAAAAAGCTCCCTAGCTCACTTTTTGTAATCAATACCTCTTCCCACCCAAGAGCCAGGGAACTGCTGTTTTGCCGTCACCATAGCTGAGCCTTTTCTAAAATTTCATATGAATAGAATCAGACAGAATTTGTCCTTTATGTCTGACTTCTCTTGCACAGCATAAAATTTTTAAGATTTATCCACTCCTGCATCAGTAGTTCACCCCTTTTTGGTAGTAGAGGTCTACTGTATGGGATGTACCAAATCTGTTCATCTATCCACCAGTGGATGAACGTTTGGATTATTTCCAGTTTGAGACCCTGGAATCTGCACTTGCACATGTAATTAAATTAAAGGCCTTGACATGGGGAAATTTTCTGGCCCATAAGTTAGACCTTAAGTGCAATCATATGTATCCTTATAAGAGGAATGCAGAGGAAAATATGACAAAGAAAAGATGAGGTGAAGGAAAGCAGAGAGGAATTTGCAGCTACTAAAGTGATGCAGGCATACACCAAGAAGCGCCAGCAACTGCTAGAGGAAAGAAGAGGTGTCTTAGTCACTTTTCTCACTGCTGAAATAAAATACCCAACACCCAAAGTAAAGGAGGAAAGATTTATCCGGCTCACAGTTAGCAGAGGTTTCAGTCCATAATTGGCCGGCTCCAAGGCAGGGTTGCATGGCAGAGGGGCATCACAGAGGATAAACAGTCCATGACAAAGCAGGGCAGGCAGAAGGCAGCAAGCATCAAGCAAGCAACAAATGACAATCCTCTTCCTGTCCCTTATGCCAGACTACCCACTTTAGGGTGAGTAGCACTCACACCCAGGGTGGGGCATCCTTAATCCTAGCATCACACCATGAATCAATCCTTGATCCCAGCATCACACCCCAGATCCAGCCACCTCCAGAAAGCCCCACCTATGACCACATGAGGCTTTGGGAGGACATCTAGATACAGGCTGTAAGAGACAAGGAACAAATTCTCCCCTCAAGCCTCCACAGGCACAGTTATGCCTACACTTGAATTAAGCTATGGAAACTGACTATGGATTTCTGGCCTCCAGAACTGTGGAAGAATAAATTTATGCATTTTAAACTACCAGGGTTTTGGTAGTTTGTTATAGCAACCTCAGGAAACTAAAGCAGAGTCTTACAAAGAATGTTACTATAAGTGTATGTGTGAAAGTCTATGTGTGAGCATATTATTCATTTCTCTTAGATACACAGGGATGGGATTGATGGATTATATGTTTACATTTATAAGAAACTGACTTCTTCAAAATGGCTATAACATTTTACATTCCCATCATCAATGTATAGAAAGCTTCAGATAGTCCACATTCTTACCAACACTTGATATGACTCATCTTTTTAAATTTTAGCTATTCTAGAATGTGTATAGTGGTATTTCATAGTGGTTTAAATTTATGTATTACTAATGACTAAGGATATTTTTATATGTGCTTTTTTTTCATTTATACATCTTTGGTAAAGTATTTATTGTAATATTTTATACATTTTTACTCAGTTATTGGCCTTTTTAGTATTAAGATAATTCCTTATATAACAGATTGCAAATATTTCTCCCAGTTTATAACACATCTTTTCAATTTCTCAGTGACAACATTTTTCAAAGAACAAATTGTTTACTTTCAATGTATTCCAGTGTAAATTTTGTGGTCTAGGAAATCTGCCTACCCCCATGTACAAGTTTTCTTTTAGAAGTTTTACAATTTTACTTTTTTTTTTTTGGTATGAGGAATCAAACTCGGGACCTTACGCTTGCCAGGCAGGTGCTTGTGCTGCTGAGCTATAACCCTGGCCCAGAAGTTTTATAATTTTAGTATTTATATTTATGTCTACAGTTGACTACATGTTAATTTTTTGTGGTATGACATAAGGATCAAGATTCGCATTTTTACAAATAAATACCCAGTTGCTCCATTTCCGTGTGTTGGGAACAGTATCCCCACTGAATCACTGGGGCACCTTTGTGGGAATTCCACTAACCACGTATGTTTCATTGAGTTATGTGTGCATCCTCAAACAATCCCACACTGTCCTGATTGCTATAGGTTTTGCAGTCATGAACTCAAATAGGGTAAGTCATCTACCTTTATCTTGGTTTTAACACTCTTTGGGATATTTTAGCTCTTTTGTATTTCTTCATATGTATTTTAGAATCATTTTGTCAATTGCTACCTCTTCTCCTTTCCCCTGGAAAACAATCCTGATGGGATTTTGATTTGGGTTGTTTTGAATCTATAGATCATTTCAGAGACATTTGAAATCTTAATATTGAGTTCCCTAATTCATGAATACAGCATGTCTTTCTATTTATTTTAGTTTTATTTAACTTTCCACAGCAATATTGTATAATTTTTAATGTACATGTCTTACACATGCTTTGTTATATTTATCTTTGATTGTTATTGATTGTTATGGTCATAATGATTTTTGGTTTGGTTTTGGTTTTTTGAGACAGGGTCTCACTATTTAGCTCAGTCTGGTGTTGAAAGCACTATATAGTCAAGGCTGGCTTCAAACTCCCAGGATTCCTCCTATCTCGGCCTCCTGAATGCTGAAATTATAGGCATGTGCCACATGCCCAGCAGGGTAATAATGCTGTTGCCGGTGACGTTTTTAATTTCAATTTCCAATTATTTATTGCTCTCTTCAGCTTAGAAATTTGTCTTTCTAGGATTTTGCACTGCTTATTATGCCTAATATTTTGTGAGATCTTCTTTTATTTCATTCACATTGCTAAAGATGTTCTTATTTTCCCAGCCTTTACACAAATAAACACTTCGGTTTGTTTAATAAGTCTATCAAGTCTTCATTTCCTAATTTATTGTTTTGCTTTTGTTCTTGTTAATTTTTTCCTATTACTTTCATTAAGCTTATTTTGTTAATTTTCTCTAAGTTTTTTTTATTTTATTGTTGAATACATTTTGCTTTTGTTCTGTCTTATTTAATTATTGTAATGGCTTTGTACTGTGACCACTCAACTAAGCTGGAAGAACTACACATCACAGAACTTCCCTCCATGTATGGTTGTGGGTGAGAGTTAGTCCCAAGGAAAATTTACGTGGGGTTTAGAAGCAGTGATTTGTTTAAACCAAAGGTCATTGGAGGGCCAGGTACCACTGCACTTTGCAAACCGTCTCATGTCTACGGACTGACCTTGCTGGTGTGGGCAGGATCTAGCCTCTCACCTCCTTTCTCCCGCTGCACTCAGATTTTCATCCTGTTTCCTGTGCAGCTGGTGCTAGCTCCCTGGAGATGTGAGCCACAGACGGGGGTTCCCGTTTGTCCTTGTAGGCTCCAGTTCATTCCTATTGTCCTCACCTCACATCCCTCTCCCCTTCTGACATAACCTAATCTAAGGATTTGGCCTGTGTTATTCCTATACATTTCTTTTTGCCTTGGTTAGTTCTCTAAAGACTTTGTGGTCTTATTTTATTATTTTTCTAACTGTTACTAGCAATAACTCATATACCATCTCTAAGTTCTATTGTTTTATCTTTTAACACCATTTCTCTTAAGATATTTTTATTCAAAAAATTTAATCAAGATGTGAGAGGTACTTCTGATATAAACATTTGTGCTATAACACACCTTCCATACTGAAACTCTTATTGACTTATTTGTTTTATTTCCCCAAGCAATGTTTCAGAATGGACCATTTACTTTCGGAATACAGGCAAATCTAAGAACATCCCTGTGCTGCCTTCCACATGAATAATAATTAGGTTGGGTAAGTAGACAGTGTTCGTATGTTTGTTTTCTTCACTGGTCTTGCACTCAGCTGTTCCTTTCAGGAAGCACACTCACCCCCATTTTCCATTCAGGGTGCACTGGGTAGTGATGACCCCATCCTCAGCCCAGGGGTAGACAGATATGTGACAATGGAAACCTGGCAATCTACTGGCCAAGTGGTTGGTGATCAGTATTGACCAGTTCCAGGCCAGTGAGAGCCACTTCCACTGAACTGTCAGAAAAGAGAAGTTCTAGAGCCTCTAATGGTCACCTGGTGGGCCATGTGAGGAAGAAGCCAATTCAAGATAAGGCAGAGTTAAGAGGTGACGGGAAAAAGGGAGCACCTAGGTCCTGCCAGAAAAGAAAATATGTTTATTCACAACTAAAACTGCAAAGGGAGATTCAGGTACTGGTGGATTCTTGTATCAGATTATTTCTCTTTCATCTCACTAGGAATATGCATGTAGAGTATTTTTTTTAATCGGGTTGAATGGAGTAAATTTCATGAGGACATAAATTTTCTCATTTCTCTGAACAAACCCCTTGTTTAAAGCCACTGAATTCACTCATATGTCTAGTAACTTTGATTTGCCCAAGGAGGGAATTTATACGTTGGCTCAGGTCTAAGATTTATGACAGTCTTCCATGACCGTCTAAGAGTTCACTATTCAAATTGCTTAGTTCCAGATAAATTATATTTTTCCAGTTTATTCTGTGAGATCTGGGTAGAAGTTGGTTTATAGCTGCCCAGAGGATGGTTTGGGTGAGAACCAAAGGTTCCATGCTGAAAGATATGTGTTCCTATTGTCATTATACCCTGAGATTGTCTGTCATTGTACCTCTTTCCCACCTGAAACAGTGACCTCAAAGATACAGTGAAGTGCAGGCTGCAAGCCCTAACCTTGGACAATCTCTCTACACTGGCACCAGCCTCATATTCCAAAATCATTCATGAGGTTGAAATTCCTGCCTCTTCTTAATCTCCCTCCATTCAGTTCTGGGGTGCCACCTTAATTGTTTATAACTAGCGCTCAGTTCTGTGCCTCTCTGCTCTAATCTTGTGCTTTTAATGGCTTTCTGGGTAACTTGTTAACTTACTTCACATGAAAGACAAAGGATTGCTATGCCTTCCTTCATCCTAACGACTCTCAATGCCATGAAGCCTTCCTCCTAAAAGAGCCTATCAGCACACAAGTGTGGAGAGGAGTTTTGTAGGAGGCACATAAATAGGAAAAGGGGTGTTTCATATTTTTGAATTTATCTGAAACTAAAAGTAATATTCAACAAGATTGTCTTGACTGGAATCATGCAGAAGATATATGTGAGAAAACTTTGCAAAGATGTTAAGAAGCGAAACATCCAATTCTACCCAGTAAGTTCCTGGTTGGCTGGTGGGTTCCTTCTCATGTTTTGACAGTCAGTGAAGATATATAAAGGCTGAGTGGGTGGATAGATGAATGGATGGAAGGATAGAAATACCAGTTTAAACATGGTATTTCAAAAATACAACCATAGTTTGATCCACCTATTCATCCAAAAGGCAAAATGCCATTTAGGAAGATAATTTCCATTTTGGTCTAAAATTGTCTTGATAATAGCAAAATGCATTAACTATCCATCAAAATGCCATTTTCCTTTGCTCCACAGTGAGAGTTCTCTCTGGGAAGTAAGGAGCCTGATAGCATGCTTCCCCATCCTCTTTCCCCAGGGCAAGACCATGTGACCAGCTTCATGACAGAATACACACAGCAGTGATTTTTTCCCCCTCTCTGTGTTCCTTCAGCTGACTGACAGGGCAATACTGGAACATCCTTGAGGCCAGTGCTCAAGTTGGCAGAGCTGCTATCAACCTGGTTCCCTGAATGACTGGCTACAGCGGAGAACTCTACCAACTCTGTCTCCATGAGATAAATTACTTTCCATTCCATGATTTTAAAATTCTTTTCTTTTTTCTAGCAGTTTATCTTTTACCCTAACTACAACTGAATTTTCAGTGAGTCAAAAATCTGTTCCTCCCCATTCACTACCTTCTAGCTATTTCCATTGGGTGAAAAGCACACAGAAAAAAGTAGCTCTATAGTTGTGCAGCAAATTATGAGAGAAACTTTTAATTTTCATAAGAGGCTTTGGAAAGAATGACTTAGTGAGACCCTATTTTAAGATAAAAATGAAAAGGATCTGGGCATGGTGGCACACACCTATAATCCCAGCACTCAGGAGGCTGAGGCAGGAAGATTACCACAAGGTCGAGGCCAGCCTGGGCTACTTAGTGAGTTCAAGGCCAGTCTGCACTACAAAGTGAGGCCCTGCCTCAAAAAAAGGCGTACTGAGGATGTAGCTCAGTGTAAAGGACCCAGGTTCCACCCCCAGTACTGAGAAGGTAAAACTAAAACACTGATTTCAGGTAGCTCTGTAACTGTTAGTCACAATTCAAGGAAGGAATTTAACCAACTTATCACTGTGTGCATAATGCATACACACACACACACACACACACACACACACACACACCCCAACCTGAATGGAGCTATAGTGCATACACCATGCTCTGCTTTGGGGAAATGTCGGTTCTGAAGAACATTCCAGAAACATGTGAGCACCAAGACCCAGACAGCAGAATGCCACATTATCCATAATCAACAATGATGACCTAGCCCAGAAAGGAAGAAGGGCCTGGATGTGTTTCTGGCCTCATGACCTCTGTCTTGTATCCATCCTCATGGATTGTTTGAACCATGCATGAAACTGGGTGGGGTAACATGGGATAACCTCCTGCCCACTTCTGGCCACCAAGACCAGGGCCTCAGGCAGGGGGCACATGCACACTAGCACTCACACACCGGGTCCCAGGTCTCCTGCCTCTCACAGGCTCACTTTTCACTCCTTGCAAACCCAGGTGACTCAGCATTATGGAGCTTCCAGTTCTTCTTCCCTGTAGTTCAGATAATTCAGCTGAGTAATCAGAAATGTCCCAAGTATAAGAGTCCCTGCTTCCCAACCTCACCCTTGCATCACTCTGGAGGGGCAGCAGAGACCCTTATCCTAAGAGTCATCTTTCCTCAGAGCCCCAAGGCCTGTGCACACTACCACTCCCAATCCAGCCTCCACAGTAAGCACTTCAGTCCTGTCCTCTCTTCCCAGCCCCACCCCACCCCTTCTTAATTCTGGCCAGCTGGCCCCCACACCCCTTCAGAATTCTGGGAAAGGCAAAGAGAGGAATGGAACAATGGCCTAAAATTAGAACCCACAACAGAAGCATGGCATTCTGAGTCATGCATTGTTCTTTTCCCGCTGCTCCCCAAAGCTGCTGGTATAACCACACTGGTTCTGGCCCTGACAAGTGCTGACAGTGGGATCCAAGCCAGCCAGGCCTCAAGGTAGAGGGGCTACTGGAGTAACAGCCCAGAGGGCTGGGGCTCCTGAGCAACAGAAACCACTGGCAAGACAGGTGATGTCAGCCTTAATAGGCAACAATTACTTCCTTCTGCTCCATGTTCTCCCCGCTCCCCTACAACCCGCAACCTCCACCCAGCACGTGTGGCACATAGTGTGGACACACAGAACAATGGCTGCCTCAGAGGACACATCAGTTGTGGTCAGGATCGCCCTAGGAGTCACTGTGCAGCCAGTCCTTCCCCCAGAGGGCACATGTATGTCATCTTCTGGGGGAAAAAATGACTCCCACACATTTTCTGCAGTTTGTACCCCCAAGAAGGAAACTTTATCCACTTCCCTTGAGGACGGGTCCCCAGTGTAGAATCTCACCAGAGACTTCTTATCCAGTTCTTGACACCCTTCAGCCTTCTTTCAAGGAAAGAAACCAATGTTTGGGGTTCCCTCCTTCGTGCAGCCCTTCCACCTTTGCTGTGGAGTTGAGGGCCACCATCAGAGACCTGGGGCAGACATGGTTTTCCTGTTAGCACTGCTGCTTCATGGGAGAGATGGAGGCAGGAGCCCCTCACCCTGTTTAGTTGCCACGGTGTGTCCCAGGGCTCTTCAAAGGTCAGCAAGGACCAGAACCACCACCGGTCCTATGGCTGACTGTTGCTCTCAGAGTGTCTGAGACTATGGGCCTATGGGAGCCCTCCAGTCTGCCTTTGTGTGCAGCTCGAAGTGGGAGAAGACCACACTTGGAAATAGGGGCTGGGGTCTGAGCATAAACGGCCAGATTCCTGAGCTGTGAATGCACTGGCAGGCCAGATACTGTTGGAGAAGCTGGTAGATAGCAGGAGGATGTGCGCTGAGCTGGGCTGTTGGTAGGATAAAGGGAGACAGAAATTAGAAGTTAAAATTAGGAAGAGCGCGAGGAACTTTGCATGCTGCCAAAGAACCTGATTCTCACTATTGACAGCACGGTGTGGAGGCGGGCAGGTGGACCGAGCTGTTTGGGCTGAGAGCTGCAGGGTGCAGAGAATGCCTAGGAGACAGAGGGAAGGAGAGAGGGCACAGGCACCAGCCCAAGCACTCCCCAAGGACAGGACCAGGACTTATTTTACTTTGCATTCCTGGCAACTGCCTGCCGGGCTCTTAGGAGCACCCAGTGAGTGTTTGAAGGTCAAGTGAGTTGCTACCCAAGAGGGCTCCAGCAGCAGTCTGACCTGGGCGAGGCCAGGACAGTAAAGAAGGGAGAGGCAGGGACTCATAGTGGCACGGGGTAGGAAAGTGAGAGATGAGGCCTTGAGAGCCTTGGGGTGGGTGGGGTGGGGGCTAAGAAGTAGGCAGAGGTGACACATGTGTGACACAAAGCTGGACATGGTGGTACACACCTGTAATCCCAGCACTCAGGAGGTTGAAGCAGGAAGATCATAAGTTCGAGTTCAGCCAGAACAACTTAGCACTTTGGTGAGACCTGTTTCAAAATAAAAAGTAGAAGGTGCAGCTCAGTGTGAAGGCCTTGGACTCAATCCCAAGTACTGGAAGGAAAAAAAGAACCAGCACCAGACATGCAGAATTCAGGAGCCTGAATTGGATGAGAAGTAAATAAGAACTCTGCTCCTCCAAGATGAAATCAGCCCGCCATCCTGGGATCAGAGGACAGAGCATGGGAACCCTTAGCTTAACTGAGAAGCTGCACACATGTGCAGTGTCTCTTATCGGATCCTCAGCGGTCTTGCCCTGCCGTGCCCCAATATCCACCAACAGGCTCAGATGTCCTGGATTGGGGGAGCGTGCCTGTTTGTTAAACTCTCCCCTCCAAAGGAGAAGGACACATTTCCTCCCCTTCAGTCAGTTGGCATCACAAGAGAGGCCGCTGGCAGCTGGAAGAATTTCCCACAGCTGGAGTACCGGCACGTGGCTGGGCTGAGGGAGGGGGGTGCAGGCAGCCACCGGCATCCAGGCCTGGAGCAAAGTCAGGTCTCTAGAGGGAACTGGGGGGAAGCTCTGTTTAGATTGAAAGAAAATCATCAGAAAACTCAGAGCTTTGGTTCCAGTTTAGACTGGCTCATTGGTTTGTTCTCTTTTTTTAAGACACTGTCTTTGTTTATAAGAAGTATTTGTATTTGTTTCCATTTGGGATTCAGCAGATGAGCGCAGTGCATTCCAGGGTCTGCTTCACAGATCAGCGCCCCTGGGATGCGCACACATTCCACTCTCTGCCTTGGGGAGTCCGGGAATGTGCTGTCCCCTATCTGTCTGCTCCCTGGACAGCCCCAGGATAGAGTGTGCCCTGCTCAGACAGGAGCCAGGGATTGCCCCACCAAGAGGAGCAAAGGCTGAAACACTGCAGTATACCATTACAGAGACTTCCAATGTGCCAGGTCATAGGTCAGCTCATTGAAATCCTTTCAACAATGCCATAGTCAACACACTTATTACCTCTATTTTATAAGTGGAAATGGAAAGTCAGGACGTTTTAAAGAAACATACCCACAGTTGCTCTGATGGTACATGCAGAGCTAGGATTTGAACCCAGGACCCAAGTAGTTTGGCTGCAAAGCGTATCCAGACCTTCATATTAATCTTTCTGCATAAGGTATTCCTACCTACAGGGGAATGTGGCCCCAACGCCCTTGTTTCCCCTTGAAAGGGATGAGATGAGTGAAAAGAGTGGCTGGCAGCTCCTAGGCTGAGTGATCTGTCCAGCTCCATCTAGGAGATGACGTGCGCTGAAGCTGCCCCAAGCAGGGCCCCTCCCAGGAAGTTGTCTAAGAGGTTGGAATTGCTGCCTCTGAGGAACTGTCTTCCTCTTTCATGCCCCAAGCCAGAATAACTGCAGAGGTGAGAGATCCAGCCAAGCCTCAGACTGCAGGGACAGAAGCCAGGACCAGGAGGGAAGATGTCTCATCAGCCTGCAATCTCCCCTCTGGACACCTGGACACTACCTTGGGATTCCAGCAAACCCCCTCAGAGGCTATTCAGCCCTCACTGTTCCCAGGCCCACTTCTGCTCAGTATTTCTGGGGTGAGCCACATTTGGAAAGCCCATCTTGGAGGACAAAATCATCTTAACAGACAGACACTGACCATCTCTGTTATGGTTTGTGTTTAGATGTCTCCCCAGAGCCTCATGTGGTCATAGGTGGGGTTTTTTCAGAGGTGGCTGGATCTGGAGTGTGTGATGCTAGAATTGATTCATGGCGCAATACTAGGCTCAAGAGCACTAGGATTAAGGGTGTGGCTGCCCTAAGTACTTTGGATAAAATAAAAGGGAGAGAATGACACTGTTAAGGAAGCTTGCTGCTTTGCTACCTTCTGCCTGTCATGAATGATTCTCCTCTGCAAGGCCTGTCTTCTATGCCATCTTGCTTTAGAACCTGCCAATTATGGACCGAAACCTCTACAAACTGTGAACCAAATAAACATTTTCCCCTTCAACTTTGAGTGCTGGGTATTTTGTCTCAGTAATAAGAAAAGTAACTAAGAAAATCTCCAAAAACATCAAAGTCAGAATGGGCAACCAGAACCATCAATAAACAGCAAGGGCTGACATGAGGCCAAGTACTGAGAAGCAGAACAGGATCCCAGGGAGGCTCAGAAAGCTGCGAGGTGGGCCAACCGAGTAGATCCTCTCCTGCCTGGGAAGGAGGCCTGGAGGAAAAATCCTTCTGAAAACAGCTATCCTCACATCTCCGGGCTCCATTTCCAGAGGCCTCTAGCTCCCAAGCACAGCATGGGCTGACTGGTTTTCAAAAATCCTAAAGTCCCTGCTCTTGGGAGCAGGAGAAAAAGGAGAGGGAACAAAGTGCCCTGATGGTGCCCAGCAACAGAGCAACCTGCAAAGCTTCAATACTGTAACTCCCTCCCTCACCACAGCCACCTTACCCACTCCCTGCTCCGCAGTCAGCAGGGAACCAGCCTAATGCAAAAAGAAATAGACGTGGGCCGAGACACCACAGCTTCCTGCCCCCTTTACTTCTGCCCATGATTCAGGCTGCCCTTCACAGCGTGGCCAGTCAATGATCCGCTCTTTTCTCCCCACCTCTGCTTCTGAGCTCCTTGCCATGCACTGCAAACATACTCAGGAGTCTTTCTTCTGGAAACCTTTCCTTTTTCCCTGAGCCTCTCCTCCTGCCTTAAATCCCTGTACTTCTTTTCAAAAGTATGGATCAATGGCCCACATTACATCCTTAATTCCTAACTGGCGCCATGTTGTTTACTTGATCTTTTTGGAAGCCACCAGTGGCCTCAGGATTACCTGTGGCCCTCTGCCCTGACCTTTCTCCCTCTATCACACTTTCTCCCCGCAAGGCTTCCCCTCTGCTACTCTATCTTGATTCTTGGGCCACTCCTCTAGATTCACTTCCTGGCTACCTCTCCGAAGCTGGCTTCCCATGGTGCTCCATTGTTAAGCCTCTATCCTCTCCCTCCTCATCAGTCCTGGGTAGCATTATCTAATTGCCCAGTTTTGGGTACCTATCTCCTAAGAAGTTCCCAGTCCTAGGTCCAGCCTCTCTCCCAGTCAAGAGCTTCCAATGGCAACTAGACCCTCAGTGCCACGTGACAACTCCAAACAATCCTGACTCAGTGCATTCCAGACCAAAGTCTTCCTGCTCTTAAGACCTCTTTCCCTGTTGCTCCCTCTTCCATATTTCTCATGGCTGCCAGGACATCAAGGCTGGCTGTGTCTGCCTCTACAATATCTTTCCAACTATCTCCTTTTCCCTCTTACAGGCCAGCCCACTTCAGGGATTGTTCATCTTTTTCTTGGCTCACAGGAGTAGCCTCCTGCATCAGCCAGGATGCTCACAGCTGTCAGTTACAAGGTGCTCAACTAAAGGAGGCTTAACGAAAGCCTACATCAAAATAGGAAGCTAGATATGTGTTCTTTCATTTACTAGTTGTGGACTTGGGCATTCTCTGAACCCAAATCACTTGCATTTTCTGTGAATTCATTTCTTTATCTGTAAAATGTAGATTAAAATATGTATATATATTTAACATTGTATATTATGTATATAAAATTTGGTACCAGAGAAATGTGATTTTTGCTATAGTTATAGTATATATATATATATGAGTTAGAAACCTTTGGAAATGGTTTGCAGGAGGAGTTTGGAAAGGTTTGGAGATATGGGCTAGAATGCTGTAAAGAGCTTGATGAATGAGTCTGGTCAGAGCACAGAAGACCAGAATGCTGCTAGAAAGGCATACAGTAAAGGCTGGGCTCAGGAGGTTTCTTTTGGGAGCAAAGGTCCCATTGGAAGTTGGACTAGAAGCCACGTGCATTACCTCTGGCAGAAAATTTGCCTATAATTTGCCCATGTTCTGAGATTTTGCAGGAGAATAAGATTAGAGCAGTGAGCTAATTAATTTGATGAAGGCACTTTTTAAATGTTAAGCCAACATTTTGGCTGTGCCATGGTTACTACTGACTGCTTTTAACCAGATCTATAGTGAAAATCAGGAGCAAATGGCAGAACAGAAAAATTTGAAAAGCTTAAATTGGAAGGAACCACGTGTAAATTTGGGGTCAGAGAGGTGTGGTTGCTAAAACGATTAGCACTTTTAGAAAGAAACCAAGTACTTTGTACAGGGATTAGCAGAAATACGCCTTGAGGGCATCTCACAAATCAGCAAGACACACCCACGGAAGGCTTAAGGGTGCAAAGTGTAAACCTTTCTTTTGAGAAGAGAATCCCTGGGACCCCTGCTCAAGAAGGGACTCCCAGGAAGTTGTTTCCCCAGGATTTATTTCACTATGTTCAGCTATTCAGGCACCCAGAGGCTGCTGCAACCATAGTTCAAAGGGGCCACTCTACTATTTCCACTGACAACAGATCTTGTCCTTACCTGCATGATGCTGTTCTTATTAGCACACAGAATGCAAGAGTTGTAGGGTCAGGGAGACTTCACATAAATTTCACAGGAAGGTCTGGGAGGCCAGGCAAAGAGCCCCTGAGAAAGTAGTGCATAAATTTGTAAGGAATGAAGCTGAAGGCACTTTGGAGATATATGGAGTTCCTTACGACACCCAACAGGTCGAGTTGACTCAGAGGGGCAGAAAACTACTAACTCTCAGGACCTGGAACATCTTGGTAACAAAATATTTTGCCAGTTCAAGTAGAGACTTAACTTTACAGGGAAAACAAGGAAGCTCCAGCGAGGATAATTAGATAAAAGTTAATTATTCTGCTAAACTATCCCCATGTCTTCCCGTCTGCCTTGCTATCTAAAACAAACAGCAAAACTCTATGCCTTTGTTGTTCCTCAGTGAATCTGAGGGTTTGCATCAGTTTGGGGCTTCACTCCACTCCAGTGAAGACTTCCCAACAAAGATGTTGAGATGTTTCCCAACAAAGATGTTTTCTGTCTCTTGTGTCCTCATTCATCTAACAGAGTTTGGCTGGCCTGGACTCAGCAGAGATATCCAGAAGTTGGAGATACCAAGAATGTGAAATTTATACTGAGGAAAGTTGTAGGATAAGCAGAGGCAGCCAAAGACAAAGGCCATGTGGGCTGCAACTAGTAAAGCCATTAGAGTGGGATCACCCAAGTTCTTTGGAACTCACATGTCCCACTGTGTGACCCAGGTGCCAAATGTGGAGTTATAAGAATTAATGTTTGCCCTGCATATTTTGGCCTTGCTTTGGTCTGATTCTTTTCTATCACCCCATTCCTCACTTTTGGTATGAGAATGTTTACCCTATGCCATTGTACCTTGGGAGTGCATAACTTGTTTTTTATTTTTATAGAGGTTCACAGCTAGGATTTTGCCTTGATTCTCAGAAAAGACTTGGACTTAAACTTTTGAATGATGCTGGAGCTGCTGAGACTTTGAGGGAGGGATTGTTGCATTTCCAATTCTTTACAGTATAGTTGTGTTATGCTAGGTAGAATTATGAACTTGCTAATATCTTTATTTGGAGATTAAGTGTTGTTTAAGGAGATGTGTTCAAGTGTAAAGTTAGTAAGGAGTGGGATATGGCAGTTAGGGTAGAATGTCAACATGATTGTATTTGGGAATCACCTGGGGGATTGGTGGAGCACACTTTTAGGTCTGGGTGGATCATGAAGTCATAGATTTGGAGTCTATGTCTGATCCCCTTCCCTTTCATGTCTGGCATTGCTCTCCTGCTCTGCTTCCAACCCACCATGAAGTAAGCAGCTTCTACAATGATGCTTCTGCCTTGGAGCCAGCTGACTATAGACTGAATCCCCTTAAAACATGAATATAAAATACCTATGTTGAGTCTCTAACTTCTCATAATGACCTTACTAGTCAATCACTGGCTTGGTCAAATTGGTCATCCAGTGATGTTAGTGTCCTGGATCAACCTCACTTTGACAGCTGCCTTCTCCTGAGTGTTCAAAAAGTCTTACATGGATCCCAATATCATATTTTGACAGGCAAAGTCTCTAAGTAAAAAAGAGGATATTTTTCTCCTTGATTGACTCTTTCTAATAGGAAGAAATTTTTTCCTGGAAGCTCCACCACAGCAAGATTCCCGGAGTCCATTGGTCAATTCCTATACCTGTAGCCTCACTGCTAAGAAGGACAGGAAGACTATTTTCAGCTCTTTCCACAGAAGGTGGTTTTTCCAAGCAAAAAAAGGGAAGGTGTCATGCTAGGTAACTGAATTACATACCCTAAATTTTTCCTCTTCCAGTCTATCCTCCATCCTGGTAGCGCAGCAATCTAATCTCAGGTTTGATTGTATTGATCCCTTGAAGATTTTTAAGAATTAACCTTAAAAAAAAAAAAAAAAACCTGCAGTCCTTCGCATGACATGCAAGATCTTCTAGTAAGTAATCACATCTCTCATTCTAACTTTCTCACCTTCAGCCAGTTCAAAATTTTCACCTCTCTGCAAACCAGGATGCCCTTCCTACCTCATGAACAAAAGCCCATCAAAAAAACTAAACTCCTCCTTATTTCTCAAGATTCATGTTTCTTCATGAAACTTTTCTGGATTTCTCATCCTACTTAGGCCAAATACCTACCTTAGTGATAGACCAGCAGTGTTCCAAGGGTGTTTGATGAAGGAAGGAAAGGAAGGGAAAAAGGATGAAAGGGTCAGGATGGTGCTTGGATATCACCAGCTCCCTTATTCCTCCCATGGAAAACCCCGCTGGATCCTTTGGAGCAATTCCCTCACCCTATGTATTATTTTCCTGAAGTCAATGACACATGCCAAGTGTTTTTCAAAAGAACTGTAGTATGTCCAGATGCTGCATTCAGGGTGGAGGGAGAATTTTTCATTTGTACATCTTGAATGTCACAACATTTAATTTAGCCCATATCCCCAGCCTGACAAGGTCTCTTTGACCTTTGCTCTTAACACCAAATTACTAATCCTTTTATCCTGGGTCATACCCTCATATGATAAGGGTATCATCTATGTTTTCATCTCCATAGCTACTAAAATTACTAAACAGATCAAGGTACTCTGGCCTCAATTTTCCCCAACACCTTTTGGGTATAGTCATCTACTTCTGGAGAACTGAGTAGAAACAAAGCCTGAAATAATCTCAAGAGATGGGAAATGAAAAAAACCTGCCCCAGCAGGAGGTAAGCAAGGTTTGTGGGGAAGGAAGGAGAAAGAGACTGACATCCAGACACTCAGAAAGGCAGAACACATCTTCTCAGAAGCAGACACTCTCTGTCTGCTCCTTCTGCCTGTTTCTCCTTTTTGCTGCCTGACTTCAATAAGTGATCTTACTTTCAAAGTCCACCACCAGAAGGGAGATCTATTTGGGCCAGCTAGCTGCCATCCAATAGGGAGCACCCATGCCACATAAAATCCCTTTATCAGGGTAGCTCATGGGCACCTCCTCTCCAGCCAATAGATGGCTTCCTTGAACACAAGTCCTGATTCCTGGCCAACCAGTACTGGGCAAAGAAGCAGGGTCCCAGAGTTTGCCATAACACCCAATATTCACTTGAAAAGAAGTACCCAGAGCTGCCTTCCTCAGAAGAGGCTGACAAGGGTGGCAGGCCCTTGGAGTCTCACAGACTAGTACTCTGGTACTCAGCCTGAAAAGGGAGGGATTCAAGGCTTGAAGGCTGTGGAAGAGCTGGGATCTGGAAGACATGATTCTAAAACAGCTGTTTACTGAGTTCACAACCAGTTGTCACCCCAGACAGGAGGTGCCAAGGGGCTAGTAGAAAGAGAGCAGATAGCTGAAGGTATCCATCCAGGGCCAGTCTGGAGAGGGCTAGAAAAAAAAGGAGCAAAAAGAGGAATGCAGTGGTAGATGTCTGTGGCCAGGCTGCCAGGCCCAGCCCAGTGGTAGCATGTGGTTCGTGGGATATGGAACACAATAGATTGGTAAAGACAAGAGACAGACCAACATCTTGATAGACTGGAGTTCCTAAAGGGCCCAGGCAGGATACAGGCTCAAGAACATGATGGGTCCCATATCACTTGGTTCAAAGAAAGCCCTTGTGTCTGGAGTTAGGGCATTAGGTCAAGGCTGAACACAGGAGATGACAGTCCTCCCTTATCCAATTACAGGCCTAGTTCCTTACATCCCCTATATCCAAGGTTGGGATTTATTATTTCTGGATAGCTGGGCATCCATTTAGCTTTAGCTAGAGGGAAGGAAAGAGTCAGAGAAGGGCCAGGCCATACCAGCCCATGGATCTCTGCTGGATCTTCTGAAGGTGATTTGAGAGATTTTGGGTAAAACAGATACATCTGCCCTCACCCTGGCTCCACTTCCACCTCTTAATATGTAACTCATTAGAAATGAACCTGAAAGAATTTTATATTTTTGTTGAACAGAGCCAGGTGGGTTCCTGGTGTGACCGTTATAGGCAGCTAAGTTAGTTAACATATTATAGGCAGTCAGACAGGGCTGAGCCCTCAAGAGAGTCAGCGCAAAAGGTAAGAACATACTACAATTATGGCTGGAGGCACACTCATTAAAGGTCAGGCTTCAAGACAAAGAAAAATGATTACACCCACATGCTTCCCCTAGGAGTGAACAGCAGTGAATGATATTCTAAGTAGGAATCAATCACCTTGGGTTGGGGACCAAAACCTCCCTAGCCCATTCCATCCTGGGAGGTGCTGTTCGTTTCATGTGCACTTACTACGTGACTTGCTTCCCCATTTGATTCCCCCATTTAATCAATATTACCTAGGCAACAATACTTGTAATCTTATTGGTTGACTATAATTTTGTCTTACCTCATAAACACCTTGTGATTTTCCTTTGGATTAATAGTACCTAAGTGACTATATTTGTAATCTTGTTCATCTACCATAGTTTTGTCGTACCTTATACCCACCTCACCTTGTGGTTTTGCTTAATAAAACTCCCTTGAGAAGCAGGGTTCCTGGCTATCCATTCAGGACCCCTTCTGTCTCTTTTAGGTAGAAGCTATCTTCCTCTCAATAAATATTCCTACTTGTAATTTCCACTGTTCCTAGAATTGATTCTTCAATTTTAGAGAATGTGAACTCAGCATATTGGACATCTAGCAGGTATTATATTTCCCTTACATTATTTAGATTATTTGGAGGTCCTCTACCATTCTTATATCATACTCCCTATACCATGACCATTTTCTTTGCTGTTTTCTTTTGTTTTCCGTTTTCTTTACGGATTTGCAAACTGTATTTTTATCTATCCAGCCAAAGGCCTTCCCTAGGTTTGATATCTTCTATCATGACCCATTTCCCTGTAGCTTGTAGATTCATAATGCCTTTTCCTCAGGCTTCTTGACCCTCTCACAGGTTCCATGACACGGCAGTGCACAACTGCCCAGTTCTCTCCAGGCCTGTTGGTTAGAACCCACAACTTACTAACAAACACATCAGAAGGTCAATTGAGTGCCCCGGGGCAGTGGTTGGGAATGTCTGAGTCATCAAAAAGGCAGGGATGGACCTGAATGACTGCATTAGTTCTGGATCATTCAACTATGGGAAGGTTTAATTCAGCCCAGGGGCAAAAGGTGGAACCCTGGTTTACAGAAGGAAAGGCTCCTGGAGGGTAGTTAGCATATGAGCCAATTCCTCACTCATTCACGTTATAAGATCAAGTCCAAACTGCTCAACCTTACACAAGGAAATGACTCTTTACTGTAGGCAGCAGTTTTTCAGTGTATCACTACTGTGCATTTTGAAACATGAGCACAAACAAGTAGTGATAAGGTGCCGGAAAATTATTTCACTTGAAAGGCCAGAGGGAGGTTATGGGTGACTTCAACTATAAAAGGCTTGTTCACGCTGTGGTCTTAGTCATCTCTTCCCTCCAAGTGTACTGGAAATTAGAGGTGTCCTACCCTGAAGCAGAAGGTATAAAGGTCCTCAGAAAAAACCACGAACTTGGAACCAATCATCTCATACAATAGGCACTTTTTAGGCCTCATGTGCACGATTTCTCCATAGTGTTTCATGCTTGGCAACTCCCTGCTTCCCTCCTTTTAATTACCATATCCTGTCTTGGATTTCCAGTTCCTGGAATCCTCTGTCTCCCCCTCTCTGGTCTGTTCCAGAAGTCAGCAGTCCCCACTGCTCTCTCCTGAGGACTTTTCTCCCATATGTTCACCTTCATTGATTAGCTCGGGACTTTCCTAAATTCTAGAACAAAATCCTATAAGCACCTCAAACCCAGCAGGTTCATACCCATGCACCATCACCCCTGATCCTCCTGCACTGAAGTTCATCTCTGCTGCTGGTTTCACTACCCAACCTGTCTTTTGCTTTTAAAAAAATGGGTGATATTATTAGCTCTTCTCTTTCCTTTACCTCTCCCATTCAACCCATCTCCAAAGCCTGTAACTTCCTCCTTCCGCCTCCCTAGGAGCTCTCAAACCACTCCCTCCACTCCACCTCCTTCTTAGCTCCAATGTCCTCTTGCCTCATCAGCACCGTGTAGACTCCTAGTTGGTCTTGTTGACCATCCCACTTCCTGTCCACCCATACCGTCATCCTCACTCCAATTAATCCTCCACACAGGATGCACATCTGATATTCTCCTCCTTAAAATATTTTGAGAGATCCTTCATCACCTTCGGGAGGTGAGCTCCATCACTGGTCAGGCCTCAGCTCTTGAGTCTGAAGCTGCTCACTTCTACAGCTTCCGGCCTGCAGCACTTCGTCTGTCCCTACTCAGTCTGCCCAGAGTCTCCTGTAACCCTCAAGCAGGTAATGGTATTTCAAGCCTCCAGGCCTTATTCTGAAATCCTACAATTATACACTTGTTGGACATGGTCTCACCAGCTTGTGGGAACAAATAAGGGCACTGTCTTGATGATAACCTTGATATCTCTGGTCCATGTCAGGCAAGAATTTGACATCGTGAGATTGCTACACCAAGTATTTCTAGGAGTCCCCAAATGCGTCTCGCCTATTTCATCTACAAATCCAGTTGCCACTTAGTGGTCTGCTGAGCACTGGTGGAGGATACAAGCCTGACTTCCCAGCGTCCATTTCTTCTCTGCCTCCGTCAGCAGCCAAACGCTCTGATAGTCCTGACCCCACCTAAACTCTAAAGAGGATCTCGACTGGTCTAAGCCAGCGTTTCTCAGCTTCAGCACTATTGACATTTTGGGCCGGTTTGAGGTGGAGATGAGGCTGTGCTGTGCAATGGCTAGCAGCATTCCTGCCCTTTCTCCACTAGCTGCCAGTCACATATGCTCATTCCTTATGACAAAATATTTCCAGGCGTTGTCAAATGTCCCCCAGGGTGCAAAATTACCTGTGGTTGAGCACCACTAGTCCAAGCCATTTTTATAATGCCATTCCTTCCCACAGATACCGTCTAAGTTTGGATATGTGACCTAAATTGGTTGACTTTGAATGAAATTTAAGAATTGTGTTCAGTGCTCAGTGGTTTTGCTTCCCCCGCTGCCTACTGTATCAATCTGGGAACTAAAGCTAGCTATCTTGCAATCACAGGAGAAACCAACTGTAAGATGAAGCTGAGCCATGGAAACAAAAGAGCAAGATGAGAAGAAATCGAGCCTTGAGTGGCACCCTTTAACTTGTAGATCAACGTGCCTTTAGCTGACTGCATTGCTGGAGCTTTCTATATATCCTCTCCGTTGTCCATGCTGCCTATGGTCTTCTCACTCGCACCTGAAACCATGATTGCTACTTTGCTATCTGGGCCAGGTTCACAATCTGATAGAGAACCCTGCACAACCCCCAGATACTATTGCCTTTTTCTTTTTTTTTTTTTTTGGTTTTTCTCCGGTACCGGGAACCGAACTCACGACCTTGCGCTTGCCAGGCAGGCGCTTTTGCCGCTGAGCTAAATCCCCAGCCCCTACTATTGCCTTTTTCCACTGGGCTTCGATCTCCACCCTGCACTGGCACCTGCATGCAGCATTTCTCAGTGGGCACGGCCACCAACACACTGTATGTCCCAAATGCAAAGAAGATAGAATATTTTTGTCCTCTTTGTATTATTCTCTGGGACAGAATAACAAGGCTTGTTGTTCTGGCCACAGCATTAGTCAGAGTGTTAGTGAAACAGACATTTTGATTTTACTGGCATTGCAGCACTCTCTCTCCCAAAGACAAGATATGAGTTCTTGGAACACGGCCAAGGACATATTTAAATAAAAGACACCACCCTATATTAGATTCCTTTCACCTCCTCAAGGCAACTAGGTCACTCACGGATCCTTCTCATGCTAGATTATTCTTTCCCAGAAGGCCCTTCATCCCTCATTCAGATGGACTCTGGTTTGTTAGACTCGTGTCCCTGTGTCACTCAGCCTCTGCCAGTGTAGGCTGCAGTAATAAGCCACTCCAAGATATCAGAGCCTTGCAACAGCAATGGCTTTTACACAGTCAGTGTTATATTTACACTACAAACATACTGGTTCTCTATGTAAATTTACGCAAGTTTCATCACTAACCCTTGAGTGAAATGGTTTCTCCATTCCAGAGTTCTTTATTTAGATTTTAGAGTCATCTCTGGATTCCATCACCAGGTAGTTTTTAAGCTGTATTTATGGGTGCAACAGTCCTGGCATATTTTCATGGTTGTGAATGACTGTTGGCTTTAGACCTGAATGACAGTTTGGCCAAGTAAAACCCTGTTGGCTCACCCTCCTCTGAGGGCCTCGCAGACGGTACCTCCTGACTTGTTGCTGTTGAGCGTCATTAGGGATACGCCTGAGGCCAGTAGATACTGTTTTCTCCCTGTGAGTGACTTGTTTTCTGCCTGAATAACCATATTATTCTTTAGTTTTAACATTTCTTACTTCTCAAGGATATATCCTTTTTGTAATAGGATACAACATTTCAAATGGTACATTCCCTTTGTATAAAAGTTGTCTGTTTTCTTTTTTAATTTTTTTCTACTCCATTTATTCTGTTCACTTCTACTGAAACAACAATTTAGTTTGTACTGGACTTCCTTTTATGTCTTGAGCATCTATCTGTTTTATCTACTACTATTCTTCTCCATCTCATTGTGTGGGGTTTTTCTTCAGCTTGCCTGCTATGCATCTTAGTCCACTTTCAAAAATGTGTTCCATTCTTGGGATTACCAATAATCCTACCAAGAAGGTCTTTTTTGTTGTTGTTTATTTGTTTGTTTGCTTGAGACAGGGTCTCGCTGTGTAGTTCAGGCTGGCCTTGAATTCACCCAGGCTGGCCTCAAACTCATGGTGAGCCTCCTGCCTCAGCCTCCCGAGGTCTGGGATAACAAGCGGGTGCCTGTAGGTTATCACCTTATGTTTCATCTCTACCCATTCTTTTTATGTTGCTCCCTTAAACTCTTGTATCTCATCTTTGAGTTTCTCCTTGTCCCTCACAAGAGTCCATGTACGCAGGCACACCTTTGAGATGATGGAGAGACTGAGATTTCTGGAGTATTCACTCATCTCCTGAAGTGACCTTTTTACTGATATGCATCCTTCAGCCTTTTACTTGCTAGACATCTTTTTTCCTTTCTCTGTGCAAACAGTTCTCTTCGCGGTCCCTTTCTATGTTTTCACTCATCATTTAATGGAGAATATTTGGGGCCAGGTCTGCTCATAGTTTCAGCTGAGGAAATGCGTCTGAAGCCACTTTGTCACAGAAGCCCTGTGTTCTCTGACGAGAGACAAAATGTCCCCTCAAGCTCCACTAATCCCCTTCCATTTTGAACCTGGAAATAGAGCAGGTATTTTTTTTCCAGTTCTCTTCTTTGAATATTCTTTCTATTATTTTTACACTTTTTCCTGTTCATTTTTTAAAATAAGTTTTATAGGGGTTTAACTTAGACTCATTAAAAACATCCAATGTAGTTTAAGGAGCAATCGAGTAATTGTACATCAAACTACTATTTCTTTTATTTTATGGGAAAAAGGTAGAAAGAAATCCCAAAAGATGATAGGAGAATAACAATAGCTAATACACTGCATATTATTATCTTTAAATAGTTACTCAGAGTATAAGATATGGGCATGAGATATTCTCCAACCGATATTAGCACAAACCTTCCTTTCCTATGAACATTAGAGACATTAATAGTATAAGAAGAATTTTTTCTTCCTTTTCCCTTCCTTCCTTTCCCCCATCCTAGTCCCTTTTTCCTTTTAAACAATTTCTTCCCATTTCACAATATCTATTCTGCATTTTAGACCTTATTTACTCTTTCAGTTTCTCACACCAGGGAGACCATACAACATTTACACATGTGAGTCTGATTTATTTCAGTAATGAGTGTGGTGTCAAGTCGCATCCATTTACCTACAAAAATCTCAAGTTTATCCTTCTTTATGGCTGAATAGTACTCCATTGTATAAAAAGACCACATCTTTTTTTTATCCATTCCTCAGTAGATGGGCATTTGGGTTGTTTTCAGGATTTAGCGATTATAAATTGTGCTGCTATAAACATGAGTACACATATATTGCTGTGGAATTTTGCTTTTAATTCTTCTGGGAGGATACCCAGAAGGGGAATAGCTGGGTCAAATGGGACTCTTATCCTAGTTTTTTGAAGCATCTCCATACTTGTTTTCACAGTGGTTGTGCTAGTCTGTGCTCCCACCAACAGAGGAGAAGGATTCCTTTTTCCCCACAGCCCCACCAGCATTTGTTATTGGTCAATTTCTTAATGATAGCCATTCTTTCTGGAATGAGATGGAATCTCAGTGTTGTTTTAATTTGCATCTCTTGACTGACCAATGATGTTGAACATTTTTTCATATATTTATTTACTATCACTATTTCTTCATCTGAGAAGTGTATATTCATCTCAGATGCCCATTTTTGGATTGGGTCTTTAAATTTGGAAAGTCTGATTTTTTTCAATTCTTTATGTGTTCTAGGTAGAAGTTCTTTGTCTGAGGTACAATTGGCTAACATTTTTCCCACTCTGTGGGTTTTCTTTTCACTCTCTTGGTGATTTCTTTTTATTTAAAAAGCTGTTCAATAAGATGAGATCCCAGTTGCTGATTCTTTGAAGTATTTCCCATGCAGTTTGGGCTCTTTTCATGAACTTTCTGCCTACCCCTATGTCTTCAAGATTTCTATCTAGTTTCTATTCTAGTAGATTTAGTGTTTATGTTTTAATATTTAGATCTTTGATCCAGTTTGACTTTAGTTTAGTGCATAGTGATAGACATGGGTCTAGTTTTACTTTTTGGCATGTGGAGAACCAGTTTTTCCAACACCATTTGTCAAAGAGGCTATCTTTCTTCCAGTGAACGTATTTGGCCACTTTGTCAAAGATAAGGTTGTTTGTAATTGTGTCTGCATCTTCTGTTCTGTTCCTCTGATCCTCGGGTCTGCTTTTTTTGCCAGTACCATACTGATTTTATCACAGTAGCCTTGTATAATTTCAAGTCAGGGAATGTGATGCTTCCTGTCTTGCCTTTGTTGCCCAGAATTGCTTCTGCTATCCTAGGTCTCTTCTGGTTCCAAATGAATTTTAGGAAAGATTTCTCTAGTTCTGTGAAGTATGTTAGTGGTATTTTGATTGGGATTGCATTAAATCTGCATAACAATTTTGGGAGTATAGCCATTTTCACTATGTTGGTTCTTCCTATCCATGAGCAAGGGATATCTTTCCATATTATGATATCCTCTTCAATTTCCTTTTTCATAATACTGTAATTTTCAATGTATAGATCTTTTACTTTCTTCATTAGATTGATTCCTAGATATTCCATTGTTTTGATCCTATTGTGATGGGTGTTGTTTCCCTAATTTCTCTCTAGGTGAGTTTGTTGTTTGTATACAGGAATGCCATTGATTTTTGAGTGTTGACTTGGTATTCAACTATACTACTGAATTTGGTTATTAATTCTAGAAGTATCTGGTGGAGTTTTGGGGGTTTTATATGTAGAGTATCATGTCATCTGTGAATAATGATAATTTACCTTCTTCCTTTCCTATCTTTATTCCTTTTATTTTTCTCTCTTGTCTAATTGCTCTGGCTAATGTTTCCAGAACTTATACAATTGAGACTAAGAAAACAATGCAAAGAATTAATAAATTGAAGAGTTGGTTCTTTGCAAGAATAAATAAATTTGATGAACCTGTATCCAACCTTATCCAAAAAAGGGAAACAAAAGTCTCAAATTCATACTCTGAAGAATGAAAAGAGTGAAATCACTACAGATCCTGTGGAAATTAGAAGATCATCGATAAATACTTCAAAAATCCTTACTCTCATAGGATGGAAAAACAAAACAAATGGACAGATTTCTAGATATATATGAATTACCAAATCAAGAAGATATAAAAATTCTGAATAATTCAATATCAGTTAGTAAAATTGAAAATTTAATTAAAAACTTAGCAAAAAAGAAAAGCCCATGTCCTAATGGATTCACAGCTGAATTCTACAAGAAATTTAGAGAAGATTTAATGCCAGTACTCCTCAAACTCTTTAATGAAGTTGAAAGGGAAGCAGTAGTCCCTAACTCATTCCTGAAGCCAAGTATTACTCTAGTACAAAAACCAGAGAAAGACACAACCAAAAAAGAGAACTACAGGCCAATTTCCCTAGTGAATATAAACACAAAAATTCTCAATAAGATATTAGCAAACATAATGCAGCAAATCATCAAGAAGATCATACACCTTGACCAGGTGGGATTCATCCCAGGAATGCAGGGATGGTTCAACATATGCAAAACAATGAATGTAATACACCATATCAACAGAGCAAAAGACAAGAGTCACGTGATCATCTCACTAGATGCAGAAAAAGCTTTTGACAAAGGCCAACATTCATTTATGATAAAAGACCCTACAGAAAAGCAGAATAGATGGTCTTTACCTCAATCTGATAAAAGCTATCTATAACAAACCAACAGCCATCATCGTACTAGATGGACAAAACCTGAAAGCTTTCATTCCGAACTGTTACAAGATAAGAATGTCCACTATCACCACTCCTAATCAAATCACTATTTTCTATCTCCCTAAAAAGTTTCTCTGTTTCCGTTTACATCAGTCCCCTTTTCGAGTTGCCCTTAGCTTCAGGCAACCACTGATCTGCTGTCTGTCAGAATGATTTTATTTTTCTAAAATCATATGATGGATTCATACAGTATATAGGTTTTGCATTTTATTCTTCCCCTTAGTACAATACTTTTGAGATTCATACATATTGTTGTGTGTATCAATGTTTTGTTCTTTTTAATTGTGGAGTAGTATTACATAGAAATGCCGTGGTTTGCTTACCTATTTGCCAGTTGATGGACATTTGAGTTGTTTCAACTTTGGGCCATTATAAATAAAGCTGTTGTGACCATTCACCTACAAGTATGTGAGTGGCAAAAATATTTCCCTTGGGTAAATATCAAGAATGGGGTTTCTTCACTGTAGTTTAAGAGTGAACCATACTATCTTTCTGTGCTACCTTATACTCCCAAATAATTTGTCAGCTTTCTAGTTGGTTGTCCTCCACAACACTTGGTATTGTCTATCTTTTAAACTTAATTCTAGTAAGTATATCATGGTATCTCATTGTGATTTTGTGTTTCTCTGAAAAATAATGAGGTCAAAATCTTTTTATCTACTTATTATCTGTTCACATGTCTTTGTTAGAGAATAATCTCTTCAAATGTTTTGCTCATTTTTAAATTAGGTTATTTCTCTTATTACAGGTTGTAAGAGTTCTTTAAAGATTCTGGATGCAAGTCCTTGCTCAGATATATGTGTGGTAATGATATTCTCCCATTCTATGACTTGATTTTTCATTTTCTCTTCTCTTTTCTTTTTTCTTCTTTGTTCTAGGGAGGAGATTCAGGACCTTGTGCACGTAAAGCACACACTGAGCTATATACCCAGTCCCTCATTTTCTTCATGGTGCCTTTTAAAGAGGAAAACTTGTTAATTTTGGTGATTATTCTAGATACTTTTTGGGTTTTTTTTTTGTTTCTAAAACAAACATGTGTTTGTTGTATCCAGTTTCAGAAATTTTTATGTAAGCCAACATCATCAGGGTTTTTCTTCCGGGTTTTTCTAAAAGTTCTACCATTTCACTTCATGTAAGATCCATGACCCATTTACAGTGAATTTCTGTATATGATGAAAGGTAAGGATTGGGATTTATTCTTTCCAAATAGATAGTCAGTTCTTCCAGTTCCTCTACTTGTTAAATAAATTATTGAATCATTATTTAAGTGAGATATGGTCTGTATAGGAAATTCAGATGGTCATACCTGACCCCCTCCTCCCACAAAAAACACCACCTATACTCTCACTCTCCATAATTTAATACATACACCAGTGGTTTCTGAGGCTGCATCTCACACAGCCCCATGGAATCAGGCATGCACACCATTTCAGTCATCACTTACATAAGTAAAACTTATTTGTGGTGTTATGTGATTGGTTCTTAATAATTGGTTCTTATATGATTGATTTTCTTATGTTCACTAGTCACTATACTTCTGGTTTTGAGAATCTTCATTTTCAAGTCTTTATCTAATTCCATTAGCAAATTAAAGTTTTTCTTAATGTTGTAGCAGCTCTTTATGTATTAAGGATTTTCGTATGTGATATCAGTATTTGTCTAGTTTATTATGTGCTTTGCATTAATCTAGTATACAACCACTGAGTATCCACTGTATGTCACACACTCTATTAGATACAAAAAGAATCACTGGGGAACAAAATAATAACAAAAACTATCCTATCATGGAGTGTATACGTCTTACCAAGAGTCCAGAAACTTTTTCCATAAAAAGACCAGATAATAAATACTTTGCGCCAACAGGTAAAGTATTGCCCACATCACAGAAGAAAGAATTCCTGTTCCTCTGCACCTCTCCCCATTAGCCTGGGGGATACAAAGTGGAGGGCACAGTGCCTGCAGTGGACAACTATCACACAAACTCTTAGGAAGAATAGCAAACATTTCAGCAAGGAGGGCCCGGCAGACAGGAGTTGGGGGCAGCTGCAATGGCCAGTAGCACTCTTGTCTCTTGTCCCTCTGCAGGAGCCTGGCCACCTCAACTTGGGCAGCTGGTTAGAAGGGAGGTGACTGTCTGAGTCTCTGATTCCTTAACTGGGTGAGATTCCACTGCTTAGTGCCCGGCAGTTGCCAGTAACACACAGGTGGTAAGCAGAGGGTCCCAGGACACTGGGAAGCATGACAGAGAAAGTAGGCAGTGGGAGGTGAGAAAACAGAATAACAGAAAGATGTTCTGACCAATAGCTCCCAGTGCTAATCTACTTGAGCAGTGTCCTTTGGCCACACAAAAATAGAATGTGGGCTGGGTTTGCTTCACATGTTGTAGTTTGTCCACCTCTGCTATAGATGACTGACATGTAATATATAAATAAGTGTCAGATTATTGAGGTGAGGTAGAAAAAAAATAAAATGGAACATATAAAACAGGGGAAAATAAGACAGGGAAATAAAAGAGGGAAAAACAAAACAAAGTGCTGCTAGAGATATTATAACTTTATACAATATTGTAGTCAGGGTTGCAAGGGAATACATGTAATACATGATACATAATTGATAGGATTATTTTATAATATTCATCCAAAAAGTCAAATGCAGAAAAGTGCAGAAGACCTGTCCATGCACCAGAGAGCCAAAGAATCCAGCCAAGGGCTTGGACCCCACAGCAATGTCCTGCATGGGTCCAGTTGGAGTCTAGAGCCCACAGCAATGTCCTCCACAAGTCCAGCCAGAGGCCTAGAGCTCACAAAAATGACTCATACAAGTGTATCACAGATCTGCACCCAGAAGGCCCAAAGGCCAGTGGTAGAAGCTAGAAAGTCTGTGTCGGCGGGGTGAAAGATCTGTGCCAGCAGGCTGAGGGATCTGCACATCGCTCAAGGTGGAGACTAGAGCTCCCTGCAAAGAGAACAGCAGCCATCCCTGGCACAACAAGGGCCCAGGCTCCTCTGACAAGAAGAGACATTTGTATCAGGAAAATCATCTGCAGCAAGCGTTTCCCGGAAAATCAACAGCACGCAATCTTCCCCTCCTATTTTCCTTTTATGATGTTCAGGCAACAATCCTCAGGTGGATCTTCCACACCCAGAACTACGCTGACTGAATTCAGCTCATACCACATACAGGAAGGCCTCACTAAGAATCGCCCATCAAAGCAAACTTGAAGGAACTTGGGGGAGCCAGGCCATTTAAATTCCTAATGGAAGAAGTTCTAGGCCAGAGGAAACACACGTGCAGAGGCTCTGAGGCAGGAGCATTCCTGATCTGGAAGAACAGCAATAAATAAATAAATAAATAAATAAATAAATAAATAAATAAATAAATAAGGGCTGCCTTGGTTGAGAGATAGTAAGGAAAAGAGAAAGGACAAGATTGTAGGACATGAGAATGGAGATGCAATAGAGCAGATCGGGGAGGACAAGACAGAAGTTCTCAATTCTGTTGTGCAATAAGATCTCTAGGCTCTCTCTTACACTTCCAAAGTCAGGTCCTGCCCCTAGAAGCTCTCATTTAATCAGCCCAGGGGTAGGCATCTCTACTTCTTTTGAACATTTTCCACATGATTCTAATACTCAACCAGAGTTAGGAGGCAATGCTTTGGGGCATGGAGGTTGGAGAAGAACTGGACTTCTCCAAGGCGTACAGGAGCCACGGGGGATTCTAATGGAAGAATGAGACCACGTACGATATACATTGCAGCAATGGCTCTGTCAAGAACAGACAGTAAAATGTAAGAGCAGAAGCAAGGAATCCACTTAGAAAGCTGAACAATGACCCAAGCAAGGTGTTATAAAGTGGTGGTAATAAGGGTGATGCGAAGTGGTCCAACTCTAAATATATTTTTAATGTGATGCCATCAGAATTGGCTCTGGGTTAATGGTGGGATGTAAAAGAAAGAACATATTCAAGAATGAGTCTGAAAACTTTGACCTGAACAATTCTAAGGATGGATTTACCATTAACTGCGTAGAGGAGACCACGGGAAGAACAGCTTGGGAAAGGAGGAAGACATTAGAGGTGCACAGAGGAGGATGGAGTAGGGACGGTGAGTGGGCTGCTGAACACACACACACATACCTAGAGTCCAAAAGAGAAACCCAGACTGTAAATGTGAATTTGTTAATCCTCAGGACAAATAGTTCTTAAAGCCATAATATTGGATAAGATCACCAAAGGAGGAGACAAGGACAGAGGAGAGAAAAAATCTGAGGAATGAACCATTCAATATTTTGTAACCATTGATATGATGGTTTCCTGAAGAAATTCCTGAAGGATTTGCCTTTGAAAGTATATTAAAAAATCCTTTGTCATGCAAAGATATACGACTATTCAACTATAGCTCTTTTTTTTTTGGTGCTGGAGAATGAACTCAGGGCTGTGCTGCTGAGCTGCATCCCCAGCCCTCAACTATGATTCTTTTATGGTGGGATTTTTTTTGTACTGTCTTCAGTTCTTTATTTCTCTGTACCCTTGCCCAATCAAGGAAACTAAAGTTGCTTAGAGAAATGGCTGATTCCATGGGGCAGAGAAAGTACAAATAAGCCTGAAATGTCTTGTGCCAGAAAGCAAAGTAGTACCCAAGAAATGATAGGAACAGGTCAAAAGGGCAGAAAGCCCGCTTGCCAAACCTGGGACAACTTGAGCAGCAAAATGAATAAAGACAAGAACAGGTGATGGCACACTGAATAAAGTAAAACTCCATGAGACCGTGCTGAGAGGAGGGAGAGAAAGAGGGAGGAAAAGCTCTTTCTTATAATAAAATGCCAACTAGAAGATATAAAAGAAATGGCAGAGTCAGAGATCATCACCCTGCAACAAATCTAGTAACAATTCATTTAAGCTAAAATAGAAAACAAGATACTCACACAACTTCAGAGTACTCCCTGAAGATTTTATATTCCTCATGAAAGGAAAGAGAGTAATTTCACAGCAGAGAAGTCTTAGCCAAGTGATCAAAGTTAACATCACCAATAGTAAAAGGGACCTGTGTCCTGTGCCTCCTCCGAAGAGCTGCACTGAGGACACAATGTGTCTTAGGCTCTGGTCCTGCAAAAACGCATAACCTGTTCCTGATTATAAAGAAATATTACACACACACACATGAAGAAAGATTCTTCAAAACAGCTGACTTGTAAAAAATATCAGTGATATGAAAGACAAAGAAAGGCTGGGAGATAATTCCTGATTGAAGGAAACTTAAGACCTGACAATTAAACATAATGAATGGTCCTAGATTGGATGAGAGAGGGGAAGTGGCTATAAAGAATACTTTTTTTTGGTCTTTTTTGAGACGGGGTCTCACTGTGCTTTTCAGGCTGGCCTTGAGTTCATTTTGTAGCCCAGGCTGGTCTTGAACTCACAACAATCCTCCTGCCTCAGCCTCCCGAGTGCTGGATTACAGGCGAGGGCCACCATGCCCAGCTTTATAAAGAATATTATTGAGAAACTTTACAATATCTGTATAGGAACTAAGCACTAGATAATAGTATTGTGTCAATGTTAAAAACTTTGAATATGATCATGGTATTGTGGTTACATAAGAAAATGCCCTGTTCTTTGGAAAATCCCATTCAAAGGATATATACTCTAAGGATGAAGGGTACATATTGCTTCTAACTTATTTTCAAATGTTACAGGGAAAAATATATATGTATAAACGTGTATGCCTATATGTATATATGTAAATATGTATATACATGTGTATGTGCTTGTATGTGGGAGTATGAAAATATAATATATTAACAATTGGTGAACCTGTTAAAGATATGATGGAATTGATTGTACTATTCCTATACTTTTCATTTAGTAAATTTGAAATCTTTTTAAAGCAGAGTTAAAAATAAAAATATACATAAAGAAAAGCTAAGATTCATTTTTATGTGTATCTTGAGGACGTAATATAACTTAGCCCTTGCTTATTGACTAGTCATTTTCCAGCTCTGTAGAGTGCCTCCAGAACCCATAACAAATTCTCACATGTATTTGGAGCCATTCCTGCCATCCTAGTATTGCATGAGTCTTTCTGTGTATATTTTCATAAGTCTATTTTAATTGTTGAAGCCTTTAATTACATTTATTATCTTGTAGAGCAAGTCTACCAACATTGCTCTTATTTAATATTTTCTTTTACACACATCCATTCGTCCAGAGAAACTTATAATAATTTTGTAAGAAGAAAAGAATCTCACTGAGATAGTGATTAAAATTTTGTCATTTACATATTAACTGGTACAACTGGAAACTTGTATTACTCACTCTCCCTAGAAAAGAAAGCGTGTATCTCCTTTCTGTTCAATTCATGTTTTATGTTCCTCTGTAAAGTCCTTTTCTTTACATAAATCTTGTACATTTCTTGTTAATCCCAATGAATTTTGCTGCAGTAGTAAATGCAATATATTTCCGTGGTGTATTCTAACAGCTTGCTCATTATCATAGAAAAGGTATTAGTTTTTATAACTATATGTCCATATTTTGTGACTATTACCTGACTAAAGTCATTTGTTAGCCATATGACATTTTCAGTTGATTTTTTTAGATATTCAAATTACAAAACCATATCCTCTGAAAATGACAGTAATAATATTTTCTCTTTGGGAATATTTACAACCCTGATTTTATCTTCTTGTTTAATTCCATTCCTAGAACTTCTAGTACATTAATAAGTAATAGTGCAGATTGAAGCATCCTTATCTTGTTCCTAAACTGAATTGGGATGTCACTAATGTTGTCACCATTAATAATGATGCTGTTTGGGGGCTGGGGATTTAGCTCAGCGGCAAAAGCACCTGCCTGGCAAGTGCAAGGTCGTGAGTTCAGTTCCCGGTACCGGAGAAAAACTAAAACTAAAAAAAAAGAAATAAAAAAAAAAATAATGATGCTGTTTGGTTTGAGATTGCCGTTGCAGTATTTAAGGACTATTCTTTAATTCCTTTACTTACAAAAACCAAGAGTGGATGGAAAGGTCTTAGAATTTTTCTAAAACTAATTTACTAAGCTCTGATTTTGTGCCCAGCTGGGTGTCAAGAATTTAGTCTTCTTTGTGTTCATTACTTGATTTACTCTTCATATGACCCTGGCTGTTAGACATTGTTTTCCAAATTTTAAAATAGGAAAACTAACCAAGTGTCCCTAGTTGTGAAGTAGAAAAAAAAAAAGACAGGATTTGAACCTAAGCTCTTAACTTCTTATAACGTTAATCTATTAATATACTTCATCACATTAAGGTTCCTAGCCCTGAACATTTGCATTGCTAGATCCAGCCCTGCTTGTACACAGTGTGTCGCTATCAGAAACACATGGCTGCACTCAGCTTTCTAATATTTTGAATCTGTTTTTGTGAAATTGAGCTGCAATTCCTTTTGCTCATCTGGCTGGTTGGCATTAGTGGTCGGGCAATGCTAGCTTAATAAAATGCTTGAAAGATGTTCATCTTTGCCAATACACTAACCCTATTTAAGTAACCAGAGGGTGATCTGTTTCTTAGAAATTCAAAAACAGACTCACCTCTGAAAGAGTCGAGGTTTAGTACTTTTTTGACAATTTTTCAGCCTTATCTAAGATGATCAGTCTATGCAGGTTTTTTCCACTTCCTTAATAATTTATATTTTCCTAGAAAATTATCCATGTCATTAAGATTTCCAAATTTATTAGCATAAAGTTATGAAACCCATTTCTTTATATTTTTCATTTACTGTGTCTCATTTCTCATTTCTATACTCTCATATTTTCCCTTTCTCTTAATTAGGCTTGCCAGTGGCTTCTGTAATTCACTAATCTTTTTGAAGAGCCAGACCATGGATTTATTTATCAATTTATGTTTTCCATTTTCTAATCCATTAATTTTGAGGGGATTTCATTATTAGTTTCTCCTTGTCTCCTTGGGTTGTGGTGGTAGATGTTTGTATTTCTCTTTCTCTGGCATTTGGAAATAAATGTCAGCCTCATTTATTTTTCTGCATTTCCATCATTATGATTATTGATGTCCACACTGCCTCTTAGACCCCGGAGTCACTTAGAGGAGTGATTTTTAACTTCCCAAGTAGCGGTTTGGGTTTGTTTCTTTTTTGCTTATCATTCAGATTTTCATTTCTACATTTCCTGAGTTCTGGCCAGAGAAGGTGATGGTACAATCGCCTGATCTGCACAGCTACTGATAGCTTTGTTGTGACGTGGAGGAAGCACAGTGTTTGCAAATGTTCTCAACAGTGACTGAGAAGAATGTGGCTGGTCCATATGTCGAGAGCTCTCAGAAGAGCCCCAAGTTAGCTAGAAGGATGGAGGACAAGGTGTCATCAAGCCCTGGCCCTGGGCTGGAAGAGCCCTGCTCTCTCAACATTATAGAGGTGAAAATGAAAAGAGGGAAAGCGGCTGACAGATGAGGCTCCATGGACAGCAAAGGTGCAGGGTGGAATGATGACAGCTCCTGTGTCGTCCTTCTGTTTGTCCTGAGATAAGACCTGAGGGTGGCCTGGAGGCTGTCTTTTGGGGTGCTTGCCACAGGCCGTATGTAGGGGTACTAGGACCTCTATAGGAGCAGCATCCAACTGCTCAGGTCTCAGTTTTGTGTCTGAATGGGAATGGGCAAAGGGATCAAATGAGCATCAGAATGTCATCCAAAACAGCCAGCTTTGCTTGCGGCTCTCTGACTGCCCAGAACAGACTGCCCAGTGTTGACGCTTCTGCCCAGAGGTGTGATGTGAGAACTAGGATGTGGGGCGTGGGGCTGGGGATTTAGCTCAGCGGCAAAGCGCCTGCCTGGCAAGCGCAAGGTCGTGAGTTCGGTTCCCGGTACCGGAGAAAAACCAAAAAAAAAAA
>NW_004955424.1:13339870-13380348 GCF_000276665.1 Chinchilla lanigera | reverse complement strand
GAGGGAGTGTTTTCCTCCTGACACAGTCTCAGAAAAAAAGAGCCCCGTTGTGCTGGCTCAGTGACTTTGTCTTGCTTAGAAAAAGACAAAGCGCAACAACACAGTACTAGAAATCAAGAGGTGTATGAGTGAGTGTGTGTGTGAGTGAGTGTGTATGAACACACTGGTGTGTGGCAGGTGCGGGGTGCTCCTTCATTAACTCCCAGGACAGCACACCCTAATCACTTCCGAAGTGTGGCCACGCACTGCCACAGGCGCCCTGTAGCCACTGCTCTCTGTGTCCTTTGTACCTCTTTCTCCAACTCTCAGCCCAAACCCCTTCTATCTCTTGAGACAGAAAAACAGAAAATCGCTATGCCTCCAGTACGCAGAGGCACTGAGCTATCTTTTGTAACGCTTCCGCTTTCCAGACAGTTGGGCCTTTCTTAAACTGCTGCACACTGAGCAGGACTCCTGGGTGTCATGAGATCTCTTTCCTCTTCCCGCTGTCTCCGTCCATACCTGCTGCCACACTGGAATACCTTGACTGAGCCAGGCATGGTGGTGCGCACCTGTAATCCCAGCACTCAGGAGGCTGAGGCAGGAGGATTGCTGCAAATTTAAGGCTAGCCTGAGCTACACAGTCAGTTCAAGGCCAGCCTGAACTATAAAGTGAGACTCTGCTTCAAAAAAAAACAGTAACAACAACAAAAATATCTCAACTGGGTGATTTATAAATAAGAGAAATTCATTGTTCAGTACTGGAGACAGAGAAGTGCAAGACGAAGGTGCTAGCAGAGTTGGAGTCTGTGAGGATCCCTTGCTGCTGCACAAACAGCACCTTGTTGCTTTGTCTTCACATGGAGGAAGGAAGGGTAAAAGGGCCTAGCAGACTCCTCCCAGCCCATTTTCAAGGCACTAATCCCACGCATGACGCCAGAGCCCTTGTAACCTAATCATCTCCTAAAAGCCCCAAGTCTTAGTGCTTCTGCACCGAGGACTCTCATCATGAGTTCTGGAGGGACACAAGCAACCAAACCATAGCACCGTGCTTTATTTGACGAGAAATACTAGTCCTCATTCCTGGGGTTGAAAATTAGAATATTACTTCTCTTGCTCTCGCTCTCTCTCTCCTAATTTTTAGGTAAAAAAATAAATTGCTTGAAGTCCCAAATTCCAACTCCATCTAATAATTACAAGTATCCATCCTCACTTGATGAGAAAGTCCTCAAACTTGATTTTTTTCTCCCCACTCTCAGCAAGGAAGGGCTACAAATGGTCTCTTACAGTTCAGAGGTGCGCATGAACAGCAGGGGACAGGTGGCTGGCATGAGTCCCTTTCTTGTTTTCACTGCCCGCATTTCTTTGCCTCTCCTGGTTCAATAACCATGGCATCTGACCGCTGCAGGGCTGGGAGCCTGTGAAGACGGACAAGGAGAATAAGGGGACAGCAAGTTCTCAGCTGACAGGTACCTTCTAAGATGGCTGTGCACTGCCATTCTCCCTTTCAGAAGACCCTAGTGGTGCTATTTCATGGACTCTTAGAGGCCACACAAGGAACACCAAGTGTACCAAGTACACCTTCCATGAAGAGAGAGCTGTAATTTCTTCCATAGCCCTTTTCCATTCTCACATTGACTATCACTGTGGGTTCCCTAAACCTTCCAGAAGGTCCTCTGGGCAGGATCATGAACAGGTGAAATCCTGCGTTCTCCATCCACCTGGCTCTTTCTGGTCCACAAGAAGCAGTTACATCCTTGCCAGCCCTCTCCATCCTTTACCAGCCGGTGTCCCTCCACCCTGCCCCCAACCTGAGAGCCACAGCCTCTCCCCAGGCTAGTGTCACCAGTTCACCCTGTTCCTCACACTCTGAGACCCTCTCTGTAGACATCAAGGGAGCATAAGACTGACTCTGACTTTGACTCTCACTCTCCAAAGAAATTCTCCCCATTAGATTCTCTCTAAGCCACCAACCAGGCTTCTCAAAGGTACCATCTTAGAAGGTACCTTCTCAAAGGCATTACGTGGATCACATCGGCGTTCACTGCTGGTGTTGTACTTTCTGTGGGTTTAACACACGTCTAATGATGGAAATTCACCTTTATTGCACACAGAGAATAGATTCAACACCCTAAATATCTCTGTGCTTTGCTTATTGAATTCTGCCTTACCCCCTAGTCGTTGGCAACCACTTAAAACTTTTGACTTATAAAATCTTATTACTCATTTATAAATTCTAAAATTCCAAGAAGGTATTTTCCTAAATAAAGCAGATGATATGGCTCTACAGCAGACTTTCCCTTTGCTATGGACATTTTGGACCAGATAATTGTTGTGGGGCTGCCCTGGGCATGGTAGGTGGATCAGTAGCATCCCCAGTTCTCGGCCACCAGCTCCTGTCCTAATGCCTCCACCCCCAAGTTGTGCCAACTGAAAATGTCCCCAGACACTGCCACATGTTCTCTGGGGCCAGAATCACCCCAAGCAAGAACAATTGATCTGGATCCACAGAAAGAACTTAGAAAAGTTTCAATTTTTCATTTAAAGTTGTAATCATTTGTGAATTGTACCCTTGAGCATCTATTGTAGGCCAAGCAGACATCTAGCCCAGGGTATATAAAGGTAAACAAATCAAATGTTTATATTATAACACAACGTTGGGTAGTGGTTGTTATGTGCGCAAAGCACATAAGGGAATGACAGTGACCTGGAGCAGGGATGAGCCAGTAGGGGAAATCTCATCATAGAGAGGCAGGGAGACCTCTCTGAAGTCACTTTTGAGCAGGAAAATGAACTGCGAATGAGTCAGGAGGTGAATATTTACTCTTTTGTTTGTTCTCTGGTACTGGGAATCAAACGCATGACCTCACACTTGCCAGGCAGGCACTATGCCACTGAGCTAAATCCCCAGCCCCTAAGTCAGGGGTGAATACACCATGAGAGCAAAGAACCAAACTGAGGGAGAGCTGGGGCAAAGCCCCTGTGGTGAGTGTGTGCTTTGATCCCAGAATGAAATCATAGGCTGGGCTAAGGAGGAAAAATTCATTTCTTCTCCCGCTGCAGACTGAAGAAAGCAACAGGGTGACTCTGCCCTGTTCAGATGGAACCTTGTGGTCTCCATTTTTTCTGTTTATTGTTATATCCATGTTCTTTAATTTCTCTCTCTATAGCTTTTAGTCCCTCTGATCTAGCAAGTATAGGTATCGTATGTTTAAAATCTTCACCAAGACTTGATTTGTGTGTTGCTTCTTTTGCTTATAGTAGTTTTTGCTTTCTATTTTTAACGAAATATTGTTTTTCATTCATAAAGCTTTTAGTGTATCTTTGTTGAGAATGGTCATCTTGATCAATATAAAATAACACCTTCTTCCCTTGAGTTGTACCTCATATACCTACCAATATTGTACTGGTGTTTCCTTTTGTTTCCATTTTCTCAAATTAATGTTTTCTCACTTCTTTACTTTTTGCATTTTCATGTCATGTGTTTCTAAAAACCAGTATATATTTTGATTTTTTTAATGCTTTTTACACAATTGTGCAGTTTTCATCTATTCAGTGAGAAATTTTATACGTTTATATTTTTTGTGAAACTTGTATGTATAACATTGTTTCTATAATATTTTGTGCTTTTTTTATTTTAAAGAGAGTAGTACATGCGACACAAACAATATGCTTTGTTTAATGTTTCCTTGCTGTTTCTTTTTCTGAATTTACTTAACTGGTCAATTTTTTTTGTCTCTTTTTTCAATAATAATTCAAAAGTTATGCACCAGTGACTTGACAAAGTATTTAAAGCTCAAAATTTGGCAAATATCAAGAATTAAATAGTAAGTGTACTGAAGTAAGGTAAGAAATTTAGGATACTTTTACATTTCTTTTTGCCTTTCCCCCACTTAAGTTTTTATCAGAATACTCATATGTTTGGAATTTGTATTTATTTTCCTTCAGGAATATTTTTGATGATTGCATTTGGTTTCATAAGCATGTTCCAAACAATGATTTAGACATTACCCATTCTTTACTGGCCTAGTTACTCATGCTTGTTTCTTTTGTATCACATCTTCCTTTCTTGGGTTCTTGATTTGACTCATGTCTCGGTTGGTTGGTGGACCTTTTGGGGGCATTGTATTTCAGGCAGATTATGTAAGACCTTACATGTCTCAGAATGTTTCTTTTTTGACCTATATATGAGCAACATCTTAGCTATGTACAGAATTTTTCTGAAATATGTTCAGAATTTTGTCTGAATATGTTAGAAATTTAGAGTTGCCTATGTGAAGACCAGAATAAGCCACTTTTTTCTCTTGTTATGTGTAACCTCTTTCTTTCCTTCTCAGACACTAAAAATGTTTTTTCTTTAACTCTTGAAACACGTAGAGATTTCATAAAACTACAGGTACATATGAGCCCTTTTATATTCATTTGCTTCTTAAATCTGAAGGCCTACACTTTGCTTTAAGGGGAAATTTTCTATTACAGTGGTACCTCAGTACTCATTGATAATTGGTTCCAGGAGACCCAAAGAGCACCAAATCTGAGGAGTACCAAACAAATTGTTGCAGTTAGGAAGGGTAGTGAGTCATAAGGCAGTTAACACAAAGCAAAGGATGAGTACCAGGACACAGCTTTCGTGTTGAAATGTGTCCAGTACAGAATCCAACAAGTTTCAAGGATCAAGATATAACTATATTTCTCCAATTACACAAATAGTAGATTATAAAATAATAATTAAAACCAGGTAGAAACTTTACATGAATATATAGCTTGTAATAGGCCCAATAAATATATGTTGAATGAATAAGTAAACAAATCAATGGAAGAAGGGATCGTTTTTCTCCTTTTTAAACAAACAAAAAAACAAGTTTCACCTTCCTGTTACAGGAACATTGCATTGCCTGGGTTCTCTAGGCTTTTATGTTTTCTCTAGACTTTTTCAAGCTAGTTTTCTAATATCACTTGTTTTCATGTTATTTGGGTTTTTAAAAATTTTTCGATTTGTGATTTGTCATATAAAAGAAATTTTCTACTGAGATTATTCCTTTTCACAGTACAATGAGCCTTATGGAAATGCCAGAGGTAAAATATTTTAATGCATTTCTTTCTGTTAATTTTCCCTCACTTTGTGCAGTGACCCTTTTCCTTGGGGGAACGCATGTTCCTGTCCTTAGGTTAGTCCCTGCTGGAGCAGTCCCTCCAGGATGTGCCCCTGCTATTCCACCCTGCCGAGGGCACCTGCTCTGGTGATCCAGAGCTGACCTGAGAGAACCAGAGGAGTCTGATCTTGATGCCACAGTGCTGGTGTGTGACTTGTGGGGCTAGGCGAGGACCTTAAACACACCATGTCTTCCTCCTGTGTCCCTTCATCTGTCACTCTGGGGAAGCCACCATCCTGAACTGAGGCCATCAGGCATCCCTGTCGAGGGTCAGTGAGAGGAAGTGAACTCTCCTGCCCATGCCAACTTTCTGGCCATGTGAATGAGCTCATTCAAAGTGGAGCCTCCCGACCTATCAGGCTTTTGGGTAATGGCAGCCCTGGCCACTGCATCGAAGGCTGCAGCTTCAGGAGAGTCCCCAGTGCCAGAATCATCCTACAAAGCACCTCCTGCATTGCAGAGCCACCAGAACAAGGGATCAGAGTGCTTACTCTTACGATAGGCCACTAAGTTTGTGTTTCATTTGTCGGACAGTCGTAGATGACTGATACAGCCTTCTTCTTCCACACTCATTGGCCATTTCAATAAATGGCATGTTTCCTGTATTTGCCCAGTACTGGAATTTTCTCATAGGTTCTATCAGAGGTAAAGTGGATTTCAAATCTTTCTTTCCTAAGGAAAGGAGAGGAGTGTGCTGTGACGTTACTTCTCCTGTCCAGAAGTCTGTGTGTCCATGCTGAGCAGAGGTTTCCGTGGCTTGGAAACCTGGTGCCAGGTGTCTCATCATAAGATGGAAAGGTTTTCTTGTGCAATATTTTCATGTCAGCACTAACAAGGGTTCTTGTCTACCCCACAGCAGAGAGTAAGGTCATCAACGCCAGTCACTCCACAGCTCCATCTCTGCCTTGCTCTGCCATGCATGGGCCATGGTGTTGACCCTCCTTGCTTGCATAAAGCTCCCTGGGACCTGCACTGAGTCTCCCAGGGGCTACTGCAGGCTTCTGAGAGGTCACATTGTAGAGCATCACAGAGCCAACAGCCCCTGTATCACTGAAATCCCTCTGCATCATCAAACTAACTCTCCACACTAGAAATTCAGACCATGTCAGGAATAACTGCGATACAGGAAGAGAAATTCTGGAAAATAGTTTGGCATTTTCTTGTATAGCCAAATACTCACAGATCCTACAACCTACATCTAAAGAAACTCTAAACTTTTTCTATCAGGAAACAAGAATATTCATGCCCACACTGTTTATAATACAAATAAATTGAAGAACCAAATATTCATCAGCTGCAAGATGGATAGATAGATTAAAATATCTTTATTATATGTAATGGACTATTACACAGTAGTGAAAAAACCCACAACTCCACCCTTAAACTTAGAGGAATCTTAACATTCATAACGTGGAGCAAAGGAAGCCAGGGAAATGAGAATGGTTTATTAAGTGGCAGTGAATAGGAAATACTGTTTTGCTAGGGCTATACTGGGAAATGGAATGACAAATTCAAAATAGAAGACAAGAAGGGAAGAGAATGTAATTAAGTCAAGTTTCTCAAAGGTTGGTGCAAGGCCTGGCACAAATTTCACATCCGGAGTGGTGGCTCCACAGTATTTACCTTATTGTTATTCTTTAACCTGGACACATATTTTTTCCACAACCTTCAATGTGTAAGAAATATTTCCCAGTGTGACAAATGGAGATTGAATCCAGCCTCCTGCCTCAGGCCTTTACAGTGAGTGTCCTCTGCTCTGCACATTGGCTTCCCCACCCTCTTCCAAACTCAAGGAGGTGGCCCCTCCCAATCTGGAGGACCCCTCCACCTCCCCAGGAGGAACCCACATTGACTGGTCCTCCCAGGGTCATCAAGCTTAAAACCCCCCTGTGTTCAGCCAGACGGGCACCAGATAGACATTTCTTGGGCCTGAAGTCTGCTTCTCCTGGACCACCTGGAGTCAAAATGAAGAAATTCCTTCTTGTGCATAAGCTAGTTTGGGTGGGGATTCTGTCACTTGCAACTAGAAGAATCCTGAACATGGCATAAGTGTTCGTTTATTGCATGTTTCTCCAAAGGCATGGGGTCCATTCTGACATGTGAGATGGTCTAAGAATTTTATCTACAACCTCCAACCAGCTGGTCCCAGAGCAGGGGGCATTCATTGATTCAATCCTCAGAGGAGTGCTGAGTGCTGGCCTGAGGGCCAAGGGAGCTGGACTCTACAACTAGTTCCGATCCTGCCAAACTGGGTGGTCAGGGGGAGGTCACTATTTCCCCAGGGACTCAGTCATGTCACCTGTTTGGTGGAAAGTTTGGGCTAAATAAAGTTCACATCTGTTTTAATGTCAGTGTTCCTAGTTGTGTGTTCAGATAGTGAGGGTCACCAAAGAGGACGAAGAGGCCATGTCCCCTTGGGGTACAGGGCCACACACAGCACATAATCAGAGGGCACAGGGGGGAGTTGTCACACGGAAAGCTGCACTCCTCAACACAGGTGTACTAAGCATGAGCACTGAGAAAGATCACCTACATCGGCTGGACCTGGGAGCATGCACGGATTAGGGTAGAGGCAACCTCATCCCCTGGAGCCACATGGTCCTGTGGAAGTCACGCCCAGTCAGTTTCTGCCAGCTGCAACCATGGTGGGCTGAGGGAGAGGTGAGAAGAGCTCTCTGATGTCCAGCAGGGAATAGAGACCTGTGTACATCTCTGCTGCACGAGTTTGCAAAGCATGCCAGCTTCCTAAAGGGGCACTGGGACCTTCCCAGGTACAGTCCTGAGGTGTAGGGGCTGAGGTCACAGTCAGACACTTCCCCCAAAGCCTGGCCTTTTCCTCTGTGTAGACAGAGCTGGGGTGGCCCACCATCAGAGCTCCATCCTTACCTACCTTGCCCCCAGCCAGTGAGCGGACCGGGTCTAGGGCACAGAACACCACTGCTCTATCCCATCCTCCTTACTCTGTTCTTGCAATTGGTGGGATGTTTTTATGAAGATTGGTGCAGGATGGGTGGTTGGTTTGTGGCTGAGCCAAGAGAGGAAGGTGGCAGATATGGGTCAACTTGTCCCAAAACTGGATCACTGCTGCTTCACTTCCCAGAAGAGGGAGCTGGCCTCAGGCAGGGCTCCCCTAATACTAGTCTAGTGCCCAGAGTAAGTGCTCCGGTAGAAGGTAGATGGATGGAGCTGGTCTGCCAGGCTCACAGCAGCAAGAACCTGGCCCCACCTGGTGAGCACAAATGGATCTTTTCCTGGTCAGACAGCTTAAAAGCCCACAGCCCCTGGTCCTTCCCCAACCTGGGTCCCTGTGTGCCATCCCCAGTGAGATGAACAGGGTCCCCATAGCCCTGCTGTGCTGTCTCTGGAAGTTCCCTGTCATCAAATGACCAGAAGACTCGGTGAGAACACAGCCTACTCGCATGTTCTGTTTGCCCTACACACAAGGAAAAGATAGTTCTCTGTAAGGGGCTGTGTGCTCTTAACTGCACTGGAATCTTCTTTCTTATTAAGACAATTCTGCCACAGCCTCCCACCTAGGTCCTCTGGGGTCTTCTGCCATCCTAAGAGTCCTCTGGTGCACACAACCCTTTGTAAGGAAGACTTCTTTCTCCCTCCAACAGTCTGCAGCAGCAATCCCAGGCAGGACTCCGGTTGGCTGTGGAAGGGGCAGGACTATGCCAGCAGCCAGCAGGGCCATCTTCCTGTCCCCCAAGTAAGGGTGAGCACCCCTGGGATTAGAGAGGAGACAAGTCCCCAGACAGCCAGGAGGAGGGTGGGACAGCGAGCAGGCCGCGCTGCGCCTCCGGGGCACTCAGCCTGCTGCTCCCGTGGGCACAGGCGGTGCTGGCTGCAGCTCTGGCCCTGTCCAGCTTTGTGATGTGTGACGGAGGACGCTGATTCTGCAGCCAGTCCTCTCCCCCAGGGGCTGGGAGGTCCAGCTGCCGGGACAGGAGGGAAAGGAGAGAGATGCACGGGACCAGGCTCTCTGGGGAAGTGGGACTCTCGTTTGCCATCAGGGCCACCCTCTCCCAGCACTTTCACTGTCTCTGGGTCCCCTACCTGTCAGTCATCAGCTGAGTCACCAGGTGCCCTGGGGCTGGGGGCTGCCTGCCAGAGATCTGACTCACAGGGCCAAGCGGCTGACTGGTTTCTCCAGCCCCTGCCTCTCCCTGTCATAACACGCCAAGCAAGGGACTGAGGGCCAGGGAGCACGCAGGCATTCTCTGCTGGGCGTCTTCTCCAGCAGCACGGATGCACAGGACCTCTGTCCTGCACAAGGTGCTCCCCTAGCTGGGCCCCAAACCACCGGGAGGTCCTCTGCTGTGGTCTCCCTGCCCGAACCAAATGAATCCACATGTATGCGGGCTGTGGTGACCAGAAGAGCTCAGATTCACTCCCCAACCCTCCTGAGTCCCAGCAGCACGACCCAGACCCCTGGCCTCCTCAGTTCCACAAGAAAGTTGGAAAAGCTACACTAATTTTTGTGCCATGGCTCAGACATTTTCCTCACACCTCACTTAGTCCTGTCATTAACTCTAAACTGACATCTTATTTGAATGAGAGATCACTCACAAACTTTCAAGCTAAGGCGATGACAGGACAGCAGAGTGTAAGGACGTATGCCTGTAGTTCAAACAACTCAGGAGGCTGAGACAGGAAGATGAAAAGTTTGAGGCCAGCCTGGGCAACTTAGCAGAACCTCATCTCAAAATAAAATTTGAAAAACAGTCTGGGAGTGTAGCTCAGTGGGAGAGCGCTCGCCTAACGTGTGAGGCTCTGGGTTCAATTCCTAGAGCTATCAGAAAGAAGTAACCAGGAGATAATAGGCCAGAGCCAGAGCTGGAGCCTATGAGCGGTGCCTGAGAACAAAGAGGGCCACATGCCAGTCACAAACAAGGGAGTGGCCATCAGCCCCCCGACTCCAAGGAGGACCCCAGGCTGCCTTCAGAAGAATCCCCTCAGTGCTGCTGGGGTGATGCTGAGGGCTAAGGAGAGATCACTTCTTGGCCTTCAACTGTCCCACACCCTCTCAGAGGCACAACCCCTGCCACACCCTGCAACCAGTTCTCTCTAAGTGCTGCTCTGGCTTGAGGCCAGCCCTGACCCCCAGGTCGTTTAGTTAAGCCTGTGTGCCTCATCGGCTTCCCCCACCCTGCATTAGTGCTGCCAGTTTGACCCCTCAGGACACACCTTACACTCATTCCTCCAGTTTGAGCCCACACATGCCCCGACTCCTCTTCATGCTCACATCGCCCCTCCTCGCCTTCCAGGCACAGCTCCCAGCCTGCCACGCTAAGGAGCCCCCGATCACCCCAGCCTCGGGGCCACCTAAAAGCCAGAGACAAGGCTACATGGTGGTCTTCTTCCTCCATCTACCTCAGAGCCCTGGTAGGAAATGGCTGTGTTCCATTTAGAACCCCTACCCTTCCCACCCTTCAGGAAAGTAAAGGGAAGCCATGTCTGACAGCTTCTGCCCCAGCCTGGAGCATAAGCAACAGCACCCCAGGCCGTTCAGCAGCCAGCCCACTCCCATCCTCTGCTGCCTGTGCTGAGCCAGGAGGGACTCTGGCCTCCCTACATGCCAGGACCCCCCCCCACCCAGCTCCCTTGTCTGGGAGAAAACCCCAAGACACAGCCTCTGGTGGAGGAATCTGACGAGATAGCTGTGGGACCCTGGGCAAGTTAGTCAGCACATAGACTCAGTTTTCTTGTTTTTTAAAAAAAAAAAAAAAAAAGGACAAGCAGGCCCAGGACACAGCAGGAGAATGATGAACCAAAAATGATCTCTTATTACTTTACTCTTACTGACCTAAATATAGAAAGCACTGCCTCTTAACCTCTACAGATCTCTAGGTCTTTGAACAGCTATAGAAGCTATGAACTCTTACCTCTGAGAAAGCACATATGCAAAAATGGAACAGTAAATTGAGATGTGAAGACTTCCTGAATCCATCCCAGATCCTGCTCTGCAAGTGCTGTCTGGAGTTCAGCTCAAGGCTTAGTCCAAGACCAGTATTCGCGGTCACTCTGGGCCTGCAGCAAAGTAACGGTTGCACTGCACTTCCTGTATTCCTGACCCATCCAGGAATGCTGCTCTTAGGTCTGTTCATGGCAGAAAGGAGCTCCCGTAGGGCTTTGATCTGGTGCTAATCAGGGCCTGGAGATGGCAGCAGCTCTCCTAACAGAGGCAAGGGAAGCTCCCCATCACTACTCCCTGTGGGCTGGAGTTTCCCTGTGGGCTGCCTGATGCTGCACAGCATCCTTCACGGACACCTTCAGGCAGTAGATACCCTCAGAGGAACACAGCTTTGGGCCACACTCCTCGCATCTTTGGCCCAGGACAAATTCTACACTCATTTTTATTTTTTTAAGCTTTGTGTGTTTGAAATGCAATGGACCTATGGAAAAGTTCATACAAAGACAAATATAGAACTGGAGGGTATAGCTTAGTGGTAGAGTGCTTGTTTAGCATGCATGAGTTCTGCACTCAATCCCTAGCACTTAAAACAAACAAATAAACCACCCAGACAATAAAAGGATAAATATATAGTATTAAACACATTTATAAAGCTGTTAAAAGAATAAACTGAGGCACAATAAAAAAATGTGTTTTTTTGAGACAGGATCTCCCTTTGTACTTCAGCATATCCTTGAACTCACTGTGTAGCCCAGGCTGGCCTGGAACCCCAGCAATCATCCTGCCTCAGCCTCCCCAGTGCTGGGACTACAGTTGTACACCACCAAACTCTGCAGAATTTAAAGACTTTGTTTCCACCAGTAACCATTCATGAATCAAGCAGCTCCAGACCAGAAGTGGATGCTGGAGCTCCACAGAGGGACTCAGAGTAGAAAGGGGCTGGGTTTTTATAGGATACACAAGGAAGGAAGGCAAAGAAAACATGCAATTTCTCACAGTTACACTGTTGCCTTGTTTGGTTCATCTCAATGGTAAGTCCCCACTTTATATAAGTTTGTTGGCTGCTGCTCATTGGAAGTTCTACTTTTCTTCAATATGGGCTTTTATAAGAAATAACTCTACTTAAGTTTTGCTTGTGTTTGCAAAGCAAGCAATTAAGAGGCCTAACAGGCTTTGTCTCCACAAGGTTCCTCAGGCCTAGTCTCCATTTTAATTTACTTTAACCACTACTCAGTATCATCAGGATCTAGAAGAGGTCATTCTACCCATGAAGACCTTCCTGGGAATTGTAGCTTTGGTCTTACAATCCAAAACTAATAATGTATAAAAAAGTACACACCATGTCCATGTGGAATTTATTTCAAGTATGTAAGGCTAGTTTAGCATTTAAAAGTAAGTCAATGTAATTCACCATTTCAATAAGCTAAAAAAGAAAAATTTGATCATATCACTTTACACAGAAAAAACATTTTACAAACTCCTCTACCCATTTGTGATTTAAAAACTTCTCAACCAGGGATCAGCAGCAAAATTAAGCCTCTCTGAGATCCAGAATGCAGACACCTAGAAAATAAAAACTTGGCAAAGAGGAAAAAAAAGAAGAAGATGATGATCACCAGAAACCAGAAAGGAACTAAGAAGAAAAATTAGAAGCTATAGAGAAACTGGAGAAATGGACCAGAATGCAGAGAAAAGAATGAGACAGTCTAGATGCTTACTTGGCTCATAGAAAGGGGAAGCTGCTTCAGCAGACACAAGTAGGCACCCAGGACCAGCAACTCCAGGGAAAAACACGCCAGGCAGGCAGCCTAGGCCCTGGAGAGGGAATCCAGCATGATACTTGACATCTTGCCAGTAAGTGCTTCATCAGTTGCCATTTCAGGAAGAGGTTGATTAAGTCTGGGACTCAGAGCAACTAAAAATCACTTCAGGGTTCCCAGTGTAACCCTCCCACAGTGATTGGGTGAGAGACAGCCAGGAGAAAGTCATGGATGAGGAACAGGCTAGACAGAGGACCCCTGAAAAGTTTAAGCTCAGGCAAGGAAGGACACAGGCCATGCCCCTCCATGGTAAAAAGTGAGGCCCAGCTGTGTTGTACACAGAAATGGCTGGGTCTAAATGTGTTAGCATTAATTACTTGAACCTTTGCCCTTTTGCTTACATCCAGCACAGATTTGAGGTCTGATTGCCTTCCCCACCAACCAACTTGAACAAGGAATCACCTCAGATTGGACAGTTGCCACTCCCTTGGGTGAACAGAAGGGTGTCTAGAACAGGGGAGCTCCTCATAAACCCCCAGGCCTTAAAACTAGACAGAGAAGACCATGATTTGCTGGATTCTAAAACTGTAGCTCCTGGAAAAAAATGATTCAACCAAAAAATAGAATTTTTTTCTCTGTCTTCTCAACTGATTTTTTCTCCTTCTTCTTCATTTCTTCACTGGTTTCAAAATTGATGGAGAAACAAGATTGTTTCCATGATAAAGAGCACCTAAAGAAATTCATAACCACTGAGCCAGTGCTACAGAAAATTTTTAAGGTTATCTTAGAAAGAGACAATGAAGTTAACCATGCAAAGAAATCAAAGAGAGTGAATACACCAGGTAGGGTGAGCAGTTAAGCAAAAATGGAGAAAAAAGGAAAGCAGCAACCAAAAAATAGTGCAGTGACAGGAATAAGTCAATACCTTTCAGTAATAACTCTCAATGTGAATGGTTTCAATTCTTTAATCCAAAGCACAGATTGACAGAATAGATCAAGAAACACAACCCAACAGTATGCTGTATATATGAAATGCATCTAATTCAAAAGAAATTCACAGATTAAAAATCAAAGAATGGAAAACAATAGCTCACACAACGGACACCCAGAAAAAAAATCAGGAGTAGCTATCCCAACTTCAGAAAGAATGGAATTCAAGCCAAAACTGATCAAAAGGGGAAATGAAGATCACCTACATACTAGTGAAGGCAACAATTCAACAGGAAGAGATAATAATTATAAACATACATGCACCAAACATCAGACTATCAACTTCATAAAACACCACCACAGTTATTATGGAGGACCTCAATACCTCACTGTCGCGATAGACTGCCAAAAATCGACAGACCAGGGGCAGGTGTGGTGGTGCACACCTATAATCTCAGTACTCGAGAGGCTGAGGTGGGGGGGTTACTGAAAGTTCAAGGCCAACTTGGGCTACAAAATGAGTTCGAGCCCAGCCCGAACTGTATACTGAAACCCTGTTTCAAAAAGAAAGGACAGATAAACCAAACAAAAAAAGTTAACAAATATCACAGTTGAACCAAACCTAACACGTGGACTTAAATATCTACAGAGTTCCATCCAACAATAAAAGAATACACATTCTTCTCAATAGCACATGGATGAAACTTTCTCCAAAATATAGCACATACTATCCCATAAAGTAAATGCAAAATAATTGAAATTATACCATGCATATTTTCAGACAATAATGCAACGTAACTAGAAATCATTGGCAAAAGAAGCCACAGAAATTATGCAAACATGTGGAAATTAATATCTTCTTGAATAACCAATGGATCACAGAAGACAGTAAGGAAGAAATTAGATAGTTCCTGGAATCAAACAATAATGCCAGTACAACATATTAGAACTTATGCAACAGAACGAAAGCAGTCCTAAGAGGAAAGTTTGTAGCTGTGAATGCCCACATCAGAAAAACAAATTGAGCCATAATAGAGAACCTAATGACGCATGTCAGGGTCCTAGAAAAACAAGAACATTTCAAATCCAAAGCTACTACAAGGAATGAAATTATAAAGATCAAGCAGTAATTAATGAAATTGAGACAAAAAAAATACAAAGAATCAATGAGTTGAAGTGTTGGTTCTTTGAAAGAATAAACAAAATAGGCAAACCCCATGTCAATCTTACCAAAAAAGGAAAGAAATGTCCTAAATCAATGCAATTAGAAATGAGAAAGTCAAAAATCATAACAGACACTGCTGGAATCCAGAAGATTATTAGTAACTACTTCCAGAACATGTACTCTAATAAATCAGAGGCTCTAGAAGAAATGGATTGATCCCTAGACACTTAGGAATTATTAAAAGAGAACCAAGAAGATATTAAAATCATGAACAATCAAATAACAGGTAATAAAATTGAAGTAGTAAGAAATTACCAACGAAGAAACTTCCAGGTCCTGAAGATCCACTGCCAAATTCTATAAGAACTTCAGGGAAGCTGTAATGCCAATACCCCTCACATCACTTACTGAAATCGAAAGGGAAAGAGTACTCCCACTCATTCACAGAAAGTGCCACTACCTTGATTCTAAAACCTGAAAAGAACCCAACCAAAACAGAACTACTGTGCAGGCCAGTTTCTTTAATAAATATTGACTCAAAAAATCCTCAACAAGGTACTGGTTAACAAAATGCAACAAATCATCAAAAAGATCATACTTTATGATCAAGTAGGCTTCATCTCAGGGATGCATGGATGGTTCAACACATGCAAATCAATAACTGCAATACATCACATAGACAGAAACAAGGACAAAAATTACCTCAATAGATGCAGAAAGCCCCTTTGACAAAACTCCACATCTATTCGTGATAAAACCCCTGCAGGAAATATGTATAGAAGGATCTTATCTCATGCTGATAAAAGCTATTTATGACAAGCCAATCCCCAACAAGCTAAAAGTTTAACCTCTAAATTCAGGAGTAAGACAAGGACGTCCTCTGTCACTACTCTTGTTCAATATAGCTCTTGAAATATTAGCCAGAGCAATCAGCCAAGAGAAAGAAAGAAAACAGACATGTATAGGAAAAAAGAAGTCAAATTAACATTATTTAGACATGACGTGATGCTCTACACAGAAGACCAAAAGGATTCCACTAAAAGACTCCTAGAATTAATAACCAAATTCAGCAATATGGAGGGATACAAGGGTAACACATAAAAATCAGTAGCATTCTTGTGTGCCAATAGTAAAAAAACTCACTGAGAAAGAAAATTAAGGAAACAGTAGCATCCTTAATAGCATCAAGAAAAATTAAATACTTAAGAATTAATCTGACAAGAAAATGAAAGACCTTTACCACAAAAACTAAAATACTCTTGAAAAAGAAGATCGAAGAGGACATCAGAATATGGAAAGGTATGCTGTGTTCCTGGATAGGCAGAATCAATATATTCTAAATGCCTATACTTCCAAAACTGATATACAAATTTAACACAACCCCAAAGAAAATACCAATAGCCTTCCTCACTTAACTAGAGGAAACAATCCACCATTGAGAGGGAACCAGAAGAGACCTAGAATAGTAAAAGCAACCCTGGACAACAAGACTAAGCCAGGAGGCATCACAATCCAAGACTTCAAGTCATATTACACAAGTTACAGTGATAAAAATAACATGGTAGCAGCAAAACACACACATACACACACACACACCATGGATTAATGTAACAGCATATAGAATGCAGAAACAACTACAGGAATATTCTGCTACCTGATCATTGACAAAGGAGCCAAAAATTTAAGCTGGAGGAAAGATAGACTCTTCAGCAAATGATGCTGGGAAAACTGGCTATCCATACACAGAAGACTGACCCATGGATTAAATGGATCAAAGATCTAAATATTAAAACAGAAACACTTTGGGGCTGGGGATTTAGCTCAGCGGCAAAGTGCCTGCCTGGCAAGTGCAAGGTCATGAGTTCGGTTCCCGGTACCGGAGAAAAACAAAACAAAACAAACAACAACAAAAAAAAACAGAAACACTTTAATATGCTGGAAGATAAAGTAGGAAAACTCTGAAAGACATAGTCATATGCAAGGCTTTCTCAACAGAACTCCAAATGCACAAAAAAGAAAAAATGGCTATCATCAAGAAATCAAATAACAAATTCCAGGCTGCAACCAAAAAGGAACCCTTATACATTGTTGATGGGAATGTAAACTAGTACAACCATTACGGAAATCAATATGATGTTCCTCAAAAAACTAAAACTAGAAATTCCATTTGACCCACCTATTCCCCATCTAGGCATCCTCCAAGAAGTGTTACAGATATTGTATTACAGTAATACATTTATACCTATATTTAAAGCAATACAATTTGCAGCAACTAAATCTTGGAAGTAGTGTATATGTCCATCAATAGATGAATGGATTAAGAAAATGTGGTGTATATATATACACAGTGGAGTACTACTGTGCCACAAAGAAGTATAAAGTTGGGGCATTTGCTGGAAAATGGACGTATCTTAAGACAATAATTTTAAGTGAAATAAATCAGACATACAATTTAAATATCACACAGTTTCTCTTATATGAGAAACCCAAAATATAAATAAAAAGCAAAAAAAAATAAATTAATGGGAAATAGGGAGATAGATCTTTTGCAAATGGGAAGGGGACCAAGAGATGGAAGGAAGGGGATGGGAAGGGAAGGAGAGGGGAATAAAGATATTAAGATGTGTTATGTACATATTTCAGCTTCCCACAAGGAAAGTGATTGTTTGTACTATAAACATGTATCAATAAAAATTGAAAAAATTTGCCAGACTGGCATAGTGGTGTATACCTAGAGTCTCAGCAACTCAGGAGGGTATGGTGGGAAGATCACTTAAGCCCAAGAATTTGAGGCAACATAGTGAGACCCTGTCCCCTACAAAACAAAATGAAACAAAATAAAAATAACAACAGAACCCCAGAAAATAAAGGGGAACTATTTTAGTTTAGTTTATACCTTTGAAATATAGCTTGTAGCACATTTAATGGTGAAAACCCAAATGCTTTTCCCTAAGATTGAGAATAAGGTAAGGATGTTCACTTCACCACTCACATTTAATATAGTATTAAAGTTTTAGCTACTGTAATAAAACAAAAAAGGAAAACAAGAAGTTTAGATTTCAAGAAAAAATAAAACTGCCCACATTCTTAGGTGACATGATTATCCACATAGAAAATACCAAGGAATCTCATAGAAACAAAATAAATACTGATTATTCTAAGTCTTTCCAACAAAGTTGTGGGATATAAAATTAGCATATAGAAATCAATTTCATTTCTATATGCTAATAATAAACTGTGAACATATAGAAATTGAGATTAAACATATGCTGCCTTACAATGCAATATGTCAGTACTAGTGGCAATAGTGGGAGGAACAGTATATGAGAACTCCCTGGACATTCTCTTCAATTTTTCTGTAAACATAAAACCATTTCCCCCAAAACGCTATTATTTTAAAATACCACAGTGACTCCAAGAGAAATGAGATATTTAAGCATACACTTAAAAATATGTACATAGGGGGCTGGGGATTTAGCTCAGGGGCACAGCCTTTACCTGGCAAGCACAACATCGTGAGTTCAATTCCTGGTACCAGAAAAACAAACAAACAAACAAACAAAAAATATGTACACAATCTACATGTTGAAAATTGCTAAGTGCTGATTAGAGAAGTCAACTAAGACCTAAGTATTTGGAATGGCATACCATGTTCATGGACGTTAACATAGTGAAGACATCAATTTTGCCCAGACTGACCCAAAGGTTTAATAGAATGATTGAAAACTTCCAACAAATGTTTTTCAATATGCACAGCTTATTCTAAAATTTATATGGAAAGGAAAAGACCCTAGAGTAGCTGAATTAATCTTTCTTTATTTTTTTATTTTAAAAAGAACATTAACAAAGACAAAAACAAAACAACACAAAAACTATAAAAACAATACAAAATTTCAAAACAAGATGATAGTAAATCAACAATGGTTGTTGTATTACTGTTATCTTCAAAGTAGTTACTCAGATTACCAGATACAGGTATGCAAGATTGATCAAACAAACATTAACTGTTCCTTTCAATAAACCAATAGAAATTAGTAGTACAATTAGCTAGTGTGTGTGTGTGTGTGTGTGTGTGTGTGTGTGTATTTCTCTTCCTTGTTTCTTTCCTTTCTTCTTTCCCTAATCCCAGCTGTTCTTTCCTATTGAGCAGTTTCTTTACCTTTCACAATATCTATTGTACCTTTCAGTTTTATTTCCTCTTTCAGATTCTTCTACTTAGGAGACAGTACAGTGTTTACACATGCAGGTCTGATTTATTTCACTTATGAGTATGGTCTCTAGTTGCATCCATTTACCTATAAATGCTGGAGGGGCTGTGGGGAAAAAGGAACACTTCTCCACTGTTGGTGGCAATGTAAACGGGTGCAACCACTTTGCAAATCAGTCTGGAGAATTCCTCAAAAAATTAAGATTAGAGGTCCCATTTAACCTAACCATTCCCCTTCTGGGTATTTTCCCAAAAGAATTAAAAACATCACACCATAGTGATATATGTGCACCCATGTTTATAGCAGCACAATTTGTTATAGTAAAATCTTGGAAACAACCCAAATGCCCATCAACTGAAGAGTAGATAAGAAAATTGTGGTATTTTTATACAATGGAGTATTACTTAGCTATAATGAAATAATCTTTAAAAAGAAGAATGAAGTAGGAGAAATCACTCTACTTAATATTAAACTTATTACATAGAAGCAATAACCAAGACAATGCAATATTAGCAAAAGGATAGATACATAGATAAATGAAAAAGAAAAGATCACAGAAATAAATCCAAGCAAACACAGATATTCTTCATTTAACAACCAAGTTCTGTTCCTGTGATGAGGTCATTAAATGAGTTGGTCACTAAATGAGGAACTGCATGTAGTATGTATGTTACAATATTCAGAACAAAGAAATGGTCAAAGGGAACTCCAGATTAATGACTTTGCTTTTATTTGCATAACTCTTACTGTACTACTGTAATGTATGACACAACATAAAGCTACAGTACTGTACTATATAGTATATCAGCAAAAATTACAGTACTATATAAACAATGTGTATTGTACAAAAAAAAGACATTGAAGCTTTATCAACAAGATGCACAGAACTGAACAATAGCAACAAAAAAAGCAGGTGGTAAATTTGAACAGTGGGTAATAAGTCTGAACAGTGTGCCTCAGTCCTAAGTGCAAGCAGTTGTTAAACAGATGGGTCATTAAATGAGGAATACTGTACCTCTACATCCTGACTTTGACAATGGTGCAAAACCAGTGTAATGGAGGACAAGTCGTGTCACTGGTGGTATCAACTGGTGCTGGGATAACATAATATCCACAAACCAAAAAAAAAAAAAAAGAAAAGTAAAGTAAAAGAAAAAAGAGTTGAAAAACAAAGAACTTTGACCTAAGCCTTGCATCTCATTCAAACATTGACTCAAAATTGCCCACAAAATTAATTATAAAATATTAAACTATAAAACTTATAGGAGAAAATTTTCAGGATTTAAAGGTAAAGCAAAGTTCTTTGACTTAACATCAAAACTTCAATCAATAAAAGGCAAACTGATAAATAGGAACTGATCAAAATTATAACTTTTGCTCTGTGAAAAGCCCTGTTAACAGTATGAGAAGAAATATTTGCAAGCTTCAGACGCATCAAAGAACTCATTTCTAGAATATATAAAGAACTCCCAATGTCTGGCAGTTAAAAAAACAAACAAACAAAAAAGTCAAACAATTCAACTAGAAAATCAGAGAAATGCTCTTATCCCACACTATCGTTTGGAACTTCAATGTTGCCAAAGACCAGTGTGTTAAAGGTGTGATCTCTGGCCTGTGTGCTGGGAGGTAGTGGAACCGCAGCTGTGAGAGCCTAAAGCAGGAGTTTAGGTCATTGGAGATACATACACCCTTAGAGGAGATCCTGGGACCCCCACCCTTCTTTTCCCTCTCTTTACTCCCTGGCCTTCTCCACCACACACTCCTGCCTTGATCGAGGTTCCACCTCAGATCGAAAGCAACCGGCCACGTGACCATGAGCAGAACCCTCTGAAACCATGAGCCAGAATAAACCTTTCCTCCTTTTAGTTGACTTTCTCAGATATTTTTGTCACCATAAGAAAGCTACCTAACATATCACCCAAGATGCTTTACAGACTTCACATAAACACAAGAAAAGATGTTCTACAACACTTGTCATTTGAAAAGCAAATTCAAACCATAAGTTACCACTATGAAACTGTCAGCAGAGCTGAAACTAAGAACACTGACAGTATCAACTGCTGGTTAAGATGTGAAGAACTTATTTCTCATACACTGTTGGTGGGAATGGGTAAAGGCACAGCCAGTCTGGAAAACGGTTTGGTTGTTTCGTAAACAATGAACCTGCAACGTGCCGTATGATCTAAGGCACTCTTAGGCACTTATCCCAGAGAAATAAAAAATGTCCACACAAAAATCTATTTGCAAATTCCACAACAGCCTTACTTGTAAGAACCAAAACTGTAAACAACTCAAATGTCCTTCAATTAGTGAATGGTTAGGCAAACTATGGGATATCCATTTGGTGGAATACTATTCAACAACAGAAGGGAACAAAACATGGATGCATATGGTAACTTGGATGGCTCTTCAAAACATGCCATTATGCTGTGTGGGTGAAAGAAATTTCAAATCGTTATACACTGGATGATCCCACTTCTTAACCCCAAGAGCTCTATGGATGCACTAGGGTGCTAGAATGACATTAAATTATACGTATACATTGTATCAAAACCAGTTTCCTAGTTTGGACATTGGACTACAAGTGTGTAAGAAGTCTTGGGGGAAACTTGGTGAATAGTACAAAGCCTCTCTCTTGTGTTTTCTTAAACTTGTGAATCTATAATTATTTAATTATATGAATGAGAGAGAGGAGAGAGATGGGAGGGAGGGGTAGAAAGAGAGACAGAGAGAGGGAGAAGGAGACAGAGGGAGACACAGAAAAAGAGAGAGGAAGAGAGAGAAGGACAGAGAGAGAGGGAGAAAGATGAGAGGAGAAAAGGGGGGCAGCCCTTGGGAGACACAGTATCAGGTTTGATTCAGTACAGGAGGAGTTTTCATTTTAGGAATACAAATCATGTGACGTGAAGAAGCAGCAACTTCTATTTAGAGCTTTTCATCTTAGAAGGTCACTCAGTGCCCACCCTCCTCCCAGACTCCCCACTTGGGACTTCAATGACGCTGGTCTTCCCCCACATTGTTACTCCTCCCCTTTCACCTTAGCTGTGCTCTGGGGTAATTCTCAGTTCCACCCGTCCATTTCCACACTGCCGACCCATCTCTACCTGGGGTTGCAAATTATACAGCATCTCCCAACAAGGTGACCAATCAGAGGAAGTCATCTTTCTGCCTCGGGGTGGGCATGTGACTCAAACTTGGTGAACAGAAGTCTTTGCAGGAGGGTGCTCTGGGGTATGAGTGAGCCCTTGAGGAGCACCCCACCTGGTGTGTTCTACATAATATTTGAATCACAGGGACTCTAACCCAGACCTAGAGGAAGAAGCTGTGAGAAGGAAGGGTACAGCACATGCCAAATACATGCCAGGCAAGGCAAGAAAGGCATTCCGGAAAACCCATGGTCTTTTGCAGGGACCCTGCACCTTCAGGTGGACCAGCACCCTGGCCACATGATTACTGCCAGCCTAGGAAACCTCCTGTGCCTCAAACGGCCTCCACCACACAGGCCTGCCTCCTTCGGGGTGGGGGGAGTGTCACACAGCCACACTTCATGAGCCTTTCTGGGCTCCCCTGTCACTCACCTGCTGTGTAGAATGGGGGATCAGGGTGGAAGACCAGAGTCGTAGAACAGCAGGGCTTGGGGGATACAGCAGAGCATCCTCTTTGCAGAGAGAGGTCAAGGATGGAGAGATTGGAAAAAGTATCATGGGGGAGGCCAGAGTCGGAGAGTCAGTGAGGCCAGGGGAGGCCAAACCCTGGGCCAGATCAGCGCTTCTGGGGATGAAGAAGTGGGGTGGGAGGTGGAAGAGCTGAACCAAAGCCCTGGCCTGCTTTCTCCATCAGGTTTCTAAGCCACACTCAGTGCCCAGGACCGGGACCAGGAATGGAGCCTCAACACTCTGAGGTGAATCAAGTTTGGTCCTTTGCTCCCAATACAGGCACACATGGTGTCTGTGCCTCTGTCTCTGTCCCTCTCTCCTGCTCTTTCCCCCTTCTCTGTCTTTCCCTCATCTCCTTTCCTTCTCTCTCTCTCCTCCCCCATCCTCCAAGGCACATCAAGCTGAGGGGAGCTGGCAGAGCACTCTCTCTGCCCTTCCCTGGTCACCTCGCCCTGCTGGCCTCAAGGCCCTCTTCTCCCTGCCGTGTCCCTGGCTCCCAGCCCCTTGCCACCCTGGGCAGCCAGGCCCAGCCAAAGCCAGGCTGTTTTGGAAAAGTGCTGGGAGGTGGTAGAATGTGCGGTCTCTGAGTTCCCTCCAAACTGGCGCCCCAGTCCCTGGACAAACAGTGTCCGTGTTTGCTTGTCCACAGCGGCTTGTGTTCTCCTTCCAGGCCGGGAGATCCCAAGGGCAGAAGTCTGGCTGGAGGTGGGTGGGCAGGCAAGAAGACATCATTGGCCAGCTGGGCCCACTGGGGAAAGGCAGGGACAGACGGGTGATGACAGGGTCAGCTGCCCACCCGCTCATCCTGCCACACGGTGGTCAGGCCAAGGGTGACCCAGGGACCGTGCTTCCTTCACCTCTGCTGGCCACACAGGCCATTTGTCAGGAGAGCTGAAATCTGCGCTCCGAGGAGCTCTTGCCTTTCCCTGGCAGGTTCCCAGAGCTGCTGCTTCTCACTGATGCTGACGCCTGAGACGGCACTGAGGCTGGGCATGTGCAGGGCGGACCCTGTCCTCCCTCCACTTCTGTGAGGAATGTTGCTGCTATTCTATAATTCTGCTTTTAGGGAAATTAGGGAACTCTCCAGTTCTCCCACCCACCTAGTCCAGGGGCGGTAGAGGGTGAGGGTTAGGTCTCAGTGGGGACGGGGAAGGAGCAGAAAGAAGCCCGAGCAGAGACACAGGCAGTCAGGGCCTGCTGCCCAGCCCCCTGTGGCACTGTCAGATGCCGGGTGGCCGGGCTCTGTGACCTGGGTGAGGCGGCGTCTTGGTCCTGGGCCAAGGTGCTCTGAGCTGAGTTTGGGTCTGATTGACTGACTACATTGAAAAGAAATTTTGCAACCACAGAAGACCTTCTCTCAATCTAGTCAGGGGTGGGCCTTCCCTCCCTAGGCTGTGACCAGGGCATGGCAGAGGCTAGGACACTGGCAGTCCTTCCTCTTCCTAGCATGCAGCTTGCTGCAGGTGGGGATGGGGTGGGGAGAAGGCTCTCTTACTCACTTCGTCCAAAGCCCTGGGTCTTTGAAACTGTGGTAGACACCGCTTGCTTCCACGCCAGCGGTGGTGCACTTCACTGGTCCCTGCCTCGGGCCTCTGTGGAAAAGTGTAACGGCTGGCCAAAAACCACAAGGTTTCAATCATCAGATAGGCTTGAGGAATGTCACCACCTGTGTTCCCTGAGAACACGCTGCCATTTAAACTACATATCCTGAGGGTCAAGGCTCTGAGAATTCCTGCAGTACAAGAACCTGCCTAGCTTAGGTTCGCCTGTTTCCCAAACATATTTGGCCATGGGAGCTCTTTGATCCTGCAGCACCCGTGAGAAATGCCAGCATGGGGTACCAGACTGAAAGACGAGGCAATCCTGGATAACAGTGTCCTTGCTTAAACAAGATGAGCTCCAAGGACAGGCTCTCAAAGCTCTGGGTCTTGGTATCTAGCCCAGACAACCTGGCCCAGCCAGTCACATCACAGTTAACCCTCCCTCTGCAGCAGGCCAGCCCGTGACACTGCTTCCACCCCAGGCAAACCGACTCCTCCCAGGACCCCGCCATGGACGCCTCTGTGCTCCACGCAAATAACAGGCAACTGCCCCTGAGGACAGGCGTCCTAGGTGAGGACTTCCTGGGCACTGCTGACCTGAACATCAGTGGCCAGGGAGGCTCTTTTCAGAGAGGCTGGAAGGCAGAGACAGACAGGCAAAAGAGACAAAGGTGAGTCCCCACGGTTTATTATGGAAGCCTATAAAAGAGCCACATTGAGTATTTCCAAAATCACAAAATGCACAACATTCATTTCTTTTTAATATGTAACATGGAATATTATATACAGACTAAAACCACATGACAGCAAAAACAACTCACACGGCACCAGTTTCATATAAAACAAAACACACAAGTGCTTTTTCAATATTAAAACAACTGTGATAAAAACATATTAATATTTTGACCATGTTTACAATAGAGAAAAATTCATATTTTACTAAATAACAAATATTTAACAGCAAAAACTTTATACTAAATATCTATTTTGAATTATAACAAAAATAGTACTTATAATAGTTTATAAAGACAGACACAAAATTATAACATTTATGAAAAAAAGTTTGTGTATAAAATAATATTATAGTGATCCAGGCAGGGTCAGGTTGGTGCCCAGAACATAAACATCAGCGCCCAACATTGAAAGTGCTTCATTCTGCAAGCCCATGGCAGGAATTTTGTGGGGTTTTGTCTTTTTTTTTTTTTTTTAATAACAAGTTACAATAGTTAGGAATGGTAAGTGAGAACACATCACTCCTCTAATGCTACGCTAGAGAACACACACACACAAACACAGCGACACAGAGACCTCGACACAGATCTACAGAGGAGAGGCACAGGCCTGGCCCAGGCGGAGTCCTGCAGGCCGGTTAAGAGCTGTCATCGCTCCTCTTCTTCTTTCCTTTAGACCCAGCGGGGCAAATGATCCTTCCTTCCTCCTTCACAGGGATCCCCTTCCATTTTTCCTTCTCCGCCCCCTCCCAGGCCGCCCCCAGAACCTTCCAGTCCCTGCTGCTCACCAGGGCCTGACTTGCTGCACTCCCAGTGATTAGCCTGTAACAACTGGTTCGGGGCAGATGGGATCAACTTGAGGAAACTGAACCTTCCGGGCACTGGGCTCTTTCCGTGGGTAACAGACTCTGGTGTACTACACAGCCGTCCTGCATGCTTCGATGAGTCTTTACACATTCCGGCCTGTCTTTCAGAACTGGGAGAGGGAACTGAGGGATTTTTGCAGGTTTTTTTTTTTTTAATTCTAAACACTTTTGCCCATAACACCTGTTCCGTACTTGTTGTTTAGCAGTGAAAAGTAGGAAACAAATGAAGTGTTTGGGAGTGGGGGGTTACAGGACACTCAGGGGCTGGGTCTGTAAAGCCTGTAAGTAGCCCTGTAGACTACTGGGGGTTACCCCCTGGACACCATGGTGGAGGAACTGAGCTCCTCAGACCGCTCGCCGGGGATAGGCGTTTGCTGCATTCTTCTGTTTTGGGTTTTCTTGAAAGAAGGATTCATTGCTATTACAACATCCAAAACCAACAGAGAAACACAGAAAGCAAAGAAAAATCTGAAAACAGACAAAATCGCTTAGAGACTCACCAAAAGCCCCAAACCATTCCCAGGAGGTGTCCCAAACTGCCAACTCTGAAAACGTCAGAGGCGGGAGCTACTTCTCTTTTAACCAGTCATCCCGACTGGCCCTTCTGCCACCAAATCACTCTGACAAACCTCACCTACCCTCCTCCTCGGCTTGCTGCAGCCTTCCCCGCAGTCTCCAGACCACACAGGCCTGAGTCAGCGCTGGGGAAAGACTGCCTCTACCTCGCCTTCCCTTTGTTTTCAGCTCCTCCCCACACCCCAGCACTGGGCTCAAGCAGATAGTGGCATAGAAGTGGAAGGGACTCCAACGACACCTTTCCAAGGGCTAAGGGCAGAGAACAAGGTTAGGAAAGGAAGACAGAGGCTCTAGAGCCCCATCAGAAGAGAACCCGTATCCTTCTCCATACTCACTAGTGGAGCAGGGGGCACTGGGGCCTTCCCCAAGCTGGAAATTGTGTCAGCCTCTAAAATCCCCACGATCAGAGCTTTTGACAGGGCAGGGAGGGGAAAATGAGCCATTCTCCCATCTCCAGCAGGGAACAACAGGCAGAGACACTGGACTGTAGTCGGGCAGTGAGGCTCTGAGGTTAAATCAAATAATCTGTGTGGATCCCCTTGGGGGTGGGGAGTGCTGTTCAACCCTCAGCCCAGGGGGCCAGGGGGCTGGGTTTGACCGGCGACCCTTTCCTCTTCACTCCCAGATGTCCTGCCGAGGAACAGCTGAGACAGAGCTAGGGGGATGCAGATGTTGTTCCAGACCTCAGTGGGGCCAAGGTTAGTGAGGCACAGGTTCCCATGAGCCCAAGGCCTTGGCTGGGTATGGAGAGCAGGGAAAGGCCTGGCTCAGTGGAGCCCCATCTTGGGGAAAGGTAGGGATGTCAGTGCACCTGCCCAGGGCCACCAGGGAGTAGGATGGGGAACAGGCCCGCGGCTCCTGTGCCCCACGTTCAGAGGAGAGAACAAGTAGCAGCAATAGGTAATTTCAAATGTCCAAACTGGCGGGGCTGGACAGGGGTGCCCTCCGGGCCACGGAAGCCGCTGCACAGCCAGGCTGACTAGCGATGGGTGACCGAGGACCCTGCTCTTCAGCAGCCACAGCGCCAGGGGCACTGTCTGAGCAGTGACAGGAGGGGCCGGGGAGCTGAAGAAAGTGCCAAGGTTGTGGGGGCCTCTTCCTTCCCTCCCCCAGCAGGACCGCCTGACTGCCAACTAAGAGACGAGGGAGGGAAGGGCCCGGGTCGGAAGGTACGAGCACACACTCAGGCACAGCCCACTGACACATAACACTGGAACGGCATGCAGGGCCCGGCCAGGCCTTTCCCGAGAGCTAGGCTGCTGGGAAGTGGGGAGAGGCTGGAGAGAGCAGGAGCCAGGAGGGGAGTCCCACCCCCGGAAGGGACAGGGCCCTTTTGGTGTTGGGTAGGGTTTGCCAAGAAGGGAGACCAGAGTAGGGCGAGCATGGGGGCCACTGGCCCTACCTGGTTCAGTCCCCTCCCACACACAGGTTTCTACCTCCACTGCCCCCACTCCCCTTGTGGGCTGACTGAGGCTGGCCGTGCGGCCAAGAGCCACTACTACACGGTGGCGCTCAACATGGCCTCGGTCTCTGGCAGAATCTTGTTCTGGTTGGAGTCCAGGCCGAAGAACTTGACACTGAGGCCATCCACGGGGTGCAGGACAGGGACCAAGGTGATGCGGGGGAAGGTCCGGGTGGCCAGCTCAAAGCGGCTGGTGCTGGCCAGCTCCACCGCCAGCACTTTCAGGAAGAGCTTGGCCAGGTGCTTGCCCAGGCAGGTCCGGACGCCCCCGCCGAATGGGAGGTAATGGAAGCGGCCATCTTTGTCTTCGCTGCGTGCCTGACTGAAGCGGTCAGGGTCGAACACGTTCACGTCTTTGAACACAGGTGCCGTGTCATGGGTATCCCGGATGCTGTACATGACACTCCAGCCTTTGGGGATCTGGAAACCCTGGAGCAAGATGGGGGTCGGGGAGCAGAGCGGTGAGAGCACTGCCTACCTTCCTGCCTCTTCCTAGAGAGAGCCCCTGGGGTTCCCTGGGCCTGGCCACCTTCCCACTCATGCTAGTCCAGTTTTATATACGTCACATGTGGCACCCAGACTGCCCATCCCACTCTGCATCTGTACTGCATCTCTCCCAGAGGACTGAAAGTCCCTGAAATCAACCACCGTCTCCCTGCCAGACAGAGGTGCCCCACAGGATCTTTCCCACAGGTCATCCCAAAGCCCAGGCAGCACCCAGGCGCCACCCCTCAACCAGCCCCGTGGGACCCAGCCTCACATCGAGCTCGAAGGTCTGCAGCACAGTGCGGTAGCCGCCAGAAATGGGTGTAAAAAGGCGCATGACCTCCTTGATAACGCAGTCCAGGTAGCGCAGCCCGCTGAGCGTGTCCAGGCGCAGGGTGCCCTCGCAGGGGCACCCCCCACTGTGCAGGATGCCCTGGGTCCGCAGCTCCTCCCGCAGCTTCTCCAGCACAGCTGGGTGCTTCAGCAGCTGCATGATGAGCGAGGTGCTGGCGCTGGCCGTGGTGGCATAGGCCGCGAATATCAGTTCCAGGGTCCCATCCTGCAGCAGCGGAGAGGAGAGGCACTGTTGACAATCTGGGGCCAGCCAAATGTGACAGCCCTATTCTGCCAGTGTCCCCAAGGTCATCTCCTAAGCCCTGCCTGTTTCTTGCTGCTGAAGTTTCAGGCCCAGCATGGGTGCAGGGATCACAGCTAGTCCCTTGCCGGGCAAGAAACACCCTGCAGGGCAGAAGTACAAGCCTGCTGGCTCCTTCGCATAGGGCTGCCTTTCACTCACTGCCGGTGCTGGGCCCGCTGCAGCAGGCCTAGTCAGTGCAGGGAGCGCACAGAAGAAAAAGGGCAATTGCAGGAGCTGGGCACTGTGCATGCACCTATGCGTGTGTGTGTGTGTGTGTGTGTGTGTGTGTGTGTGGTGGATAACAGGACTTAATCCCTGGCTTTCCCAGTCTTCAGGAGAAGGATTCCTGTTAGGTGGTCAGAAGGACAGACAGAGGCTGGAGGAAGCCTGGAGCCGTAGCCATGAGGGTGTGGGAAGAGACTACAGTGAGACGGCTAAAGGGAGGTAGTCCCAGAGGGGGTTCCTGGGAAGGTCACTGGGCCATAGGTCTCCATGGAAAGGGTCCAGCAAGTCACCCCAGTCCATGCGCTGCATTTTACAGGTGTGGACACTGGGTCCAGAAAGTACATGGAGAGCCCTGGGTCCCTTACTTGCCGTGGCATCAAAAGTTCTTGTGAAATGAAAAAGTCACTCTAACCTCTTCCTGGCTTTCCAGGAAAAAAGCTATAGCTGGAAAAAATGGAAAAGCAAAGATCCAAAGACCCTGGGGATGGGGAGTCTCCAGTGCCTGTGGGCGCCCAGCAAGTGACTGAGAGAGCAGCACCTCAGCATGGACTGAGGAGCCCCTCCTCAGCGGAACATCCCCAAGGCAGGGCAGGGAAAGCCATGCCTGGGACTAGGGCGGGCAGCCCAGGTGACCACAGCCCAGCCAGGCTTAGGCAGCGGGGACACAAGAGAGCTCTAAGTGCAAGCACTTGGGAGTGGGCGGGCTAGAGCCCAAGTTAGGGCCCAGTGTTCCCTGGAGCTGTCTGGCCTCTAGCAAGTGGCTTCCCCACTAGGCCTGCGTTTCTGCAGGTAGTGACTCTGCAAGGAGGAGGGGTTCAAGGTGGGTAGGAGCCAACAGGCATTGACACTGAGGCTGTTCAGAGGTGTAAAGGCAAATTTTAGCATCTTCTCAAAAACAGTAGCTGCGACTGTTGGCAGGATCAGATGCATGGTGCCCAGCCACCCTCAGGACCCGCTCACCCCACGAGTGAGGTAGGGCAGGGTGGGCCCTGCACATCCTCTCGGCAGGGGCAAGGTCATGGCTCTGCTGTGTTCACCACCCTCCGGCCCGGGTGCAGCAACAGCCAGCCCTGCTCAGAAGCACGTGCAGAGCCAGATGAGGATGAGTAGAAATGGTCAGGCACGTTCCCACCCAGGGGAAGCCCCAGAACAGACTGTAAGTGCATGTGCTGCTGCTGGAGAAGCCTCCCACCTTCAGCTCCTGCATGGTCATCTCCTTCCCATGCTCCTTGCTGCTCTCGATGAGGATGTCCAGCGCATCCGAGTAGTCCTTGCCCTGCGTGCACTGCAGCTTCTCTCTGATGGCCTTTTCCAGCCCCTTCTGCAGGGTCTGCCGTGCCTGAATGCCCTGCGGAGAGAAGGGGCCAATAGCCAGAGGAAAAGCAGGGCTCCCGTCTGGGCTTAGGGCTGTCAGGGAAGACTCCAGCCCACATTTCCGCTGACACCTCTCCCCTCTGTCCATGTGCCTGTGCACCCAGTGTCCCAGGGATCAGCACCCTCCCCCCAGGTTGCCTTCCAGGCCCTGGGAGCTCACCCGCCGGTAGCCACTGAAGGGCAAGTCGACAGGCAGGGAAAAAACATTCTCCACAAATTGCTGGTAGACCTCAAAGAGGTGCCCAAGGTCCTCCTCAGGGATACTGAAGCCCAGAAGCACCCGGATGGCCATGCGGAAGGTGAGTTTCTGCGCCTCTTGGTACACATTGATGGCCTCGGGCTGGCTGCTCCAGGCACGGAGTGTGTCCTGGATCACCAGCTGAATCTTGGGCAGGTAGCTCTCCAGGGCCTCATGGCTGAAGATCTTTGAGAAGATCTGGAGAGCAGAGAAGCAGGCTGGGTTTGATTCCTAAACCAATGCAGACCCCACTCTGCCCAGGTGAGATACAGACCCATGATCGCAACAGGGACACTTCCATGCTTACTGCCTCCACTGAGCTCTCAAGTCCTCTAGACACAGTGCCCTTGTAGTAGGTCCCCTATTCTGAGCTCCCATTCTACTGTGTATCTGGGCAGGAAGGCGGGGAAGACCAAGATTAGATAGAAAAGAGCTCATAAGCATTTTTATTCAAAGCTGAGACCTTCCACATAACTCACAGGGTAACCTGAACTGTCATCTACTTTTTCAGCCCCCAGAAAAGTGTGCATAACCCCAAACAATGGCAAAGCCTTGGGGACTGCACAGTCCAGCTGCCAACGAGTCTGGGAGGCTGTGGCGAGCCCAGCCTTGGCAGGGCACAAGAGGAGCTGAATGGGGCAGGAGCACGGAAGCTACCCTTCCCATTGCAGTGGCCCGTTACCCAATTCCCAGGCACTGGGCCAGAAGTTCACAGGAGAAGTGGGGCGCAGGTAGGTGCCAGGACAGGGAAGAGTGGGAAAACAGTGAGGGGCTGTCCTCCTCCAATGGTGACAGGGCGAAAGTAACCTCAGGCTAGATGGCAAGCAGGACTTCCTGGGAACCAAACTGTTCTCACACCCTGTGAAACAACCACTGGGCATAGACAGTCCGTTTATTGACAGCTGGGCCATTGAAGTGTCTTTGATGTGGCCAGGTCTGGAGGCAAGGGGCTGGGGGAAATCACTTTCCACCCTAAAAGATCACAAAACCCTCCAGAAGCCCTTTGAATTCCCTGCATTTGCCAGGATCATCTTAGGTAGCCGAGGAGTCCCCCTGTGTCCACCTCTCTGCCTTGTGCCCTCCCGACTGGCTGGGCAGCCCCTCTTCACAGCCCCTGCGTGTGTTTTTCCTGCTGCTGCCCTCAGCGTACAGGAGAAGGAGGATATTAGTTTATTTACAGACAGCCTGTGGGACTCCCTTATAACGAACAAACTCCACCTCCCCAGGGTCCAGGGCAGAAGGCGGGTGCCCTCCACAGATGAGACCAAGGGAAAGGTCGTCTGGGAAGGTGGCGAGGGGCAGGTCAGTGCAGAGGAAGGAGCCCCCACCCGCCACATGCAAACCACACACACGCGCCTGCCCCCTAAACACAACCACTGCACAAACTGTAAATGTGAGAATTTCCCCTGCAGTCAGCTCAAGGAGGAAAAGGTAACATTTTCCTGGCCTGGGCCCTGCATGGCTAATGGGAGGGCTGGTTTGCAGAAATAACAGTCCTGGCCCTTCAGTGGCCCGGCCGGCGTGCACAATAGCACTTTCATTCCGAAATTCCCGGTGGGCAGCGGGAGGGGGAGGGGGGCCAGTGAGCAGCAGAGAGACCCGCACTGTTCAGGGCCGCTCCTGCTACAAAGGGACAGCTGAAAGGTAGAAGGATGATAGCAGGTCACCTAGGTCAGCTCAGGTCTAGATGGGTAACTCACACCTTGCCCCGTTCCAGGGGCTTTAGGGAATTTAGGTGGGGTGAGGGGTGATGGTTAAAGGCAGAACTGTGTGCTGCAGCTTTTCATGCTGGTGTCCTTAGGATTCCAGGTGAGTCTTTGGTTAAGGGGGTTTGTTGGTGAAGGCGGGCCCAGCTCCCAGAGCTCAGAACTGGTAACTAAGGCCCTTACAAAAGAGGCCGTAGGTAAGCAGAAAGTGGTACACAGGAGCTGCGCAGACACAGAGCGGAAAAGTCAGGGAGGCAGAAGGATGACTGCTGTGACCAGCCTCTGTGGGGAGGCTGTCAGCGGGACAGGAGGCCACGCTGGCCCCGAGCTGGCCGGCCCAGCATACACTAGGAGCACCTTCATGGAGGGGACAGGGCTAGGGAACGGCTAGGTCCCCAGCACACAGGAGACCTAGGCCTAAAAATATGGAAGGGGACAGGACAAGGTCATACTCACCAGCACTAACCAAAGTCAAAACTAGCTGGGGTGTAGCAAGAGGAAAGTTAGACTGGGTGCCCAGAAACTTGAGTTTTAACCAGGTTGGACTTATTATATGACCGTGGCCAACTCACCATCCCTGAGCCTCAGTTTTCTTATCTGTAAAATGGTGAGGCTGAACCAAGTGACCTCTTGGACACCTTGCAACCCACAAGGCACCTAAACCCCTATACTTGCTTGCTCTTGGAAGAAGTTAATCCCTTCCAAAAAGCCCAGTCCAGCACTACTCAAGCCACCTGGAGAAGAACCTGGAAGGCCCCACTTTCATGTCCCACCTGGGCCACCTAAGAGCCTCCACCGTACCCTGAGGAGTGGTCAAACAGGACCACTGACAAGCCTTGCCTGCCCTATAGGTTACATTCCTTGCGCCCTCTAGCGATAGCCGGCTGAATCACTCCTCACTCCCAAGAGGGCAGGGACAACCCAGGAAGAGAGAACCCAAGGGGACCTGGGACTGGGCAAAGGACTTCAAGGCAGGGATCCACACATGGCCTCAGGTGAGAAGGGGTCTTGCGCTAGACCGGGAGTCTGCTGCCACCCTATACCAACCAGGACTTGAAAGGAGAATTAAAGCCAGGACCAGAGCTCTAGTCTGGACCCACCTCTGCCTAGCGATCTGGCAGATAGCAGATGGCTACCCCTGGGGCTCAGGTTCTCCATGGCCTCATGAGGGCTCTCTAAGGTTCTTTTCCACCTGCCGGTCCCCTGATTCTCCTCAGAGCCCCCCTAAGGAGGGAAAACTACCCAAATGCGAAGGCAAGGTAAGGTGAGTGGCAGGCAGTCCAGCCCTGGGCAGGCTTTGCCCAGAAGTCACCAAGTCCATGCCCCTGCCTCTGGCCCAGCTGTTCCACAAGCACTGAGGCCTCCCTGGCTCTGGGAAGACTCCAAGGCTTCATCCCTGGGTCTGTGCCCAACAACATGGGCACTTCCCAAACCGGGGCAGCCCAGAAACCACCGCCCACCACAAAGGACAGGCAGAGGCGGAGATGCCAGCCAGGGCAGAGGGAGGCCTGGGCTGTGTCAGGGAGGGCTGGGTCTGAGGCCACAGCCTGCAAAGGTCAGGACTCGGGCACACTGAGAAGACGCCCAGGAGCAGCACAGTGTGAAGAGAGGAAGGGTTCCGGCCCCCAGAGCTGACTGCCCTGACCACAGCCTTCACATGAGCCAGGGCTGCTTGATTTCCCTCTGGGGCTTCCCTGGGAATTCCCAAAAGTGAGCCAAGAATGCTGGACAAAGGTCAATGGGAACCAGTCCAGAGCCAGGCAAAGACCTTCAGAAGGAGCCGCAGGTATGGACTTTGCACCAGAGCTGTTGCGAGGTGCAGAGGGTGGAGAGGGGCCGTGGACTGTGAGTTACCATCCCAGGGTACCTGTGGGAGCTGCAGGGAAGGACAAGCGCTGGAGGGAGGATAACCCCGATAATGCCCCAACCTCCACCAGTTTCCCCAACCAAACAAGTTCAAGAGTCCATATCCCTGATTCTTTCCCTCCCTCCCTAACAGAAGCTGATTCTACCCCAAGGGTCTCAGGTACCACCCATGGCTGTCAAGGCCTAAATTCCCTATAACTGTCCTAGCCAGGCCTCCTCACCCCTCCCACCTCCCTGCCAGTGCCCTTGGAAAGCGGGTTGCTCTGTGAACCCTCACAGCTCCATGCAGCCAGAGTACCCTCTCCCCACATATGGTCCGCTGTGGGTGGGTAGACAAATGGATGGATGGCCGCAGGAGTGGGCAGAGCCAGAGAGAGAGCCCACTGCCCAGCTGGCCAGTGACTCAGACTGGGAGGAATGGAAGTGGCTGCCCAGGAGGGGTGGGGACCCGGGCAGGCCACCCAGCCAAGCCACCAGAGCCTCAGCCTGTGGAGTGGAAAAAATAACAGAAGGCAGGCAGCCGCTGAGCAGCCGTCCTCACAGGGTGACGCCAAGGTGTGTACTTTAAACTAAGTAAGGAGGGGACAAAAGCACGTCATCCTCCAGCCTGCCTGCATTTCCACTGGGACTTGGCTTCATTCTACGCCAGTCTCCCACTCTGAGCCAGTCTCCTCCAAGCCCCGCAGGTAGGGAAAGGCCAGCCCAGACATCCCCCTCCCCAACCTGTGCACATTTCTTCCCTGCACTTAGGGAAACACAGTGCCTGTCCCCCAACTGATTCCAGCTCTGATCATTAACCCGATTGTTCTAACTCTTCCACACACAAGCAAAGCATGTGGGGGCAGCAGGAGGAGCAGCAGCACTTGCAAATACCTGCTGAGCTCCTGATTGGAAAAGATTCACCCAGTTGCTTTTACCTGCTTCCAAACACAAGGAAACCCACCACTACCACCAAAGCTGAGGCTCAGAAGAGAAAAGGTCTTCCCCGAAGTCACCGTGCAGGCATAACTGACCACACCCAGCAATACCCCGGCCTCCCACCACTCCGAACTCCAAAGAGCTGCCCTCTACCAGTCCTGGTGGGCTGAATCTATCCAAGTCCTGAAGGGATCCTCCCCCATGGCCCAATTGATTCTAAGGGTGAGGCCAGCTCTTCATTCTCAGCAGGTCTCAGGCCCCTGGAGCCTCTTCCTTCAAGCCTGGGGAACCCAGAATGGATATAGCAGCTGGCCCAGGGTGCCAGTGCAGACCCCAGCCAAGCCTCCCTACTCCCTACCAAGGCCACATGTGTCTTCCAAGGTTGGGAGAGTGAACAAACACATCAGTCAGCACCACAGCATTGTATCCCTCCCCACCAGGAAGAAAGACACAAAAAGGAAGAAGGTGGCCCCTCTACCCAGCCTGCCCACCCTCCCACTACCTGGCACAAGGGCATAAAGAGGGAGGTGCCCACTCCCAGACACTCTGGCGGCTGACTGTGAGCTTCCTCCCCCACTGACCTTCAGAGAGATCCGCTCTGGCCTCTCGTCCTCGCATCCTCTCCACAGCGGGTGCTAGCGCTACAGTAACTTTTGGGCGAAGGACTCCAGCTTGCAGAACAAAGTTTCTGTGACTGTGCCAGGATCTGGAGCAGAGCTCTCGGCCGCTGGACTGCTTGGCCATGCACTACCTTCCTATCCAAATCAGGCTGGAGTTTCTGCCCTCAACTGAGGCTGGACATGGTTGTGGGGCCAGAGACTGTGCCTTGGTGCCCAGAGCCGGATGTGGGGATGTGGGCTGGCCTCCCCAAGGACCTGCAAACATGGGCATCCTGGCTCTGTCAGAGCCACCTCCTGGCCTTTCCAACCCCACATAAAGCCCCAGTTGCGCTGGGTTTCTGAAGTGAGCTCACTGATCCTGATCCTGACCTCCCTCGCACGCCTGGCCCAGGCCCAAAGGCCGAGTCAGTGAGAGGCAGGAGGTGGCTGCTTAATCCCTATGCCTCCAAAACCTGGTGCCCCACCCAGCTTCATGTGCAAAGCGCCCTCTAAGCAGGGGCCTGGGTAGAAAGGACAAGAATACTACTCGTGGGTTCTCCAAGGCTGAGGAGCTCCAAGGCTGAATGTATCCCTGAGATGCTCTCAGGTTCCATGAGGGCATCTCAGGGCCACTGTGGGGCTGTGCTGAAACTGTTTGTCTCTTAGTGCCCAGGTCCAGAAAGAAAACAAGAAAATGTCCAATCCTGTTTTGTGGGACAGGGCATCAGAGGCTTCCAGAACTACCCCCAACTTCTTCTCCAAGTCTCTGACAACGTTCTTACTCCCACATGCCCAGCCAGACTCCATCTGCCTTTCTGGGGCAATACCCCAGTCTCTGTACCCATTAGAGAGGCACCATGGCCTCCTTCCCAGCCCATGTGGGAGGGAGTCTGAGGCCCTGGCTTCCATAGGAGATACTGTTAGACTGGGTGAGACTTTTTGGGCCTTCTCCCTGGCAACCCTACCCCTGCTGGCCCCAGACCACCGGGGCAGCTAGTGCAAACACCTGGAAGTGCAGTGATGGCAGCGAGGAGCTCCCTCCCTACACATCTGGTCAGACCTCCCAGAGAAGGGGTGGGCCATCAGCCCCAATGGAAACAGTGACGCTTCTAGTTCCCTGCCAGCCTGGGCCCCAGCACACCTGGGCCCCACTTCCTGCATGCACATCCTAACTGGGCCAGGCCCTAGCTCAGCAGCTCACGCTCCAGCCAGACCCCTGGCTGCAGCATGGGCTGGTTAAGGTAGCATGAGTGGTACCTGGCAGCTACCACCCTGGCCATAGGGTGCCCTCCAGGCTGTGGGTCCAGAAGACTGGCCAATTTCTCCAGGACAACAGAAGTATTCAGAACGAGGTCCTTCAACATTCTGTTCATATCCCTCCCACAAGCTACTTCTTGAGGGCAAGAATGGGGTTTCCTGCTTCTTTGAATTTAAACCAAGGCCTTCTATATAGTTTAGGGAACAGGGCCAGGGATCATCAGTCGGGGAGATTTGAGGGAAAAGATTCTGTTGTTTGACCAACTACACATATGGCTCACACCCACGCCACACAGCAAGCATAAAGCTAGCGCACACAAAGAGGGCTCACACGTGGGGTTCTCAAGACTCTGTGAGGGTGAACTGGCTTCTGGAGATTCTCCACCCTCAAGGAGCTAGAGCATCAGGGACTCAGACAGGGAGACCATGGATCCCTCACCACAGTCCTCGGTTTCTGGGCTCAGTCCCATCCCGGTTTTTCTCTCTTCCTGTTCGATGCATTCCTCTAGCACTGTTCTTCTGGAGACCCCTCCTTCCTTGTCCCCTCACCTCCAAATGGACAGTGCAGGTAAAAACTCATGCCTTTCCAGACAGGTCCTCTCCACCTGGCACCTGACTGCCTGAGCGCAAGTGAGGCAGACGGTGGGAAAGCAAGGCAATAGTCTCTCACTCTAAAGCCTGCTGCACCCCTAGGATCTCACACTCTGGTCCTGGCCAAGCTGCCTTCTTCCCAGCACACCAACCCAGTGCACAGGACGGAGTACGCTTCTACTTCTGCTGTACAATGTGCCCAGCCTTTACTGCTTAGCCTGGTCCAAGCCTCACTCAGTCTAAGCCTCAGTGTGCCCTTCTGCATCAAAGCCTCTGTAAAGGGGAAATGAGGAAGCAGTCATATCATTTGGCATTTGGCACTGAGTTCCTGATTCCCAGTTCTTTCTTCACTCGTTTGAATGGGTCTTTGGTGGAGTCCCAGCGACTAAAGAGAAAATCACCATCCATATATGAAAATCCCTTATTACTAAACTTACAAGCCCTCCTAGCCACTGCCCAGAACACCTTTCCCCATTTGTCCCCCTCAGCTTTAACTGGCTCCAGCTCTGAGCAAGGCAGATGGAAGAGACGCCTTTGGGGGCCCCATTCAACTTCCTGAAACGCGTGCTCTACTGGGGGACACACACACCAGACTCTTCGATTTTTTTTTTTTTTTTTTGTCTGCCACCGAGAATTACCCTTCGTAGGCATCAAATACTATGGGATGCTTCGGCGAGTACAGCGCCAACAGCACCTCGCACAGACTTCCCACGCAGCGGCAGCCCGGGCCTCCTCCCCTCCCCCGGCACTGCACCTCCCCTTCAGGAGCTGAGAGGCCGCTGCTTCCTTTCCTATAGGTTCCAAACTGGGTGAGTCCTCTGACCCAATGGAAAAACGGAGTGGGGAAGCCATGCAGCCTCCCTTCTGGCGGCTCCAAGCCCGCAGGTCGGCACCCCGCCCGCGGCAGGCTCAGCTTTCGGGTTACTGCAGTTCAAACAGCACGTGCCGCCCGCGCTCCGGCCGCGGCGGCCTCAGCGCCGGGAGGGGGCGGGGAAGCCGGCTCAGCTCACTGGCTCGCCTCCTCCGCGCCTCTTCCAGTCGCTCGGGAAATCCACAGGATAAACACCCACTTTCTCTTCCTCTTTAAGGGGTGAACTGCGCTTTGATCCTCCGCCCGCGCCTGGGCTGCTCGCCCACCCTTCGCCCTTGCCCCACTGTCCTGTCGGTGCGTGCGGGTACCTCTCCAAGGCAAGGCTCGCCAAACCTGTCCACATGGTGCCCCCAGCTCCCCCAGCACGTGTCTGCGTGGCCCTGAAAGCAACCTGTGGCTGAAAGGCCAGCTTAGCTTTTAGAATGATTAGTCCTCGGAATTCCCCCCCGAGAAATGTGGCGAAAAGGGAAGCCTGGGCCAACTGTCCCGCGCCAGCCTTTCTTTTCCAGTTCTATAGAGCACTGGGAGGATCAGAATTCGACACCCCAGTTCCCATACTGTCAAACTTTGCCCAAACCACTCCCAAACAGGTCCCATCGGGCCTGGGAGCGCCACTGCGCAGACGGCTAGCGAAACCGGACCAGAAGGAGCCTGGGGTGGTCCTGGATCCCGGCCGGCAGCCATCTAAGCAAGGAAATGCGGGGTCCTTGCGGAGGGTGCACAAAACAGCGCAGGCTTACCTGGGGTTGTTTGCCCAGCTCTTGGAACTCCTGACCTTGAGAGGGATGCAGAAAGTCGGTGCTCTTACCTTGCGCTTGTTGCGGTGGATGTCGCCGATGGAGTTGGCCACCGTGTTGGGACCCAGCAGCATGCGCGTACTGCGCGGCCACTCCGTGCTCACGAGGTGGTGCTCGCCCATGAGGATCTTGCGCACATTCTCCGCGCCGGTCACCCGGATCAGCGGCCGCCCGAGCAAGTGTGTTTTGAACACGTTGCCATACTTCTCCCTCCTCGATGACTGGAAGCCGGAACCCTGCGGGAGCCACACGAGAGACCTCTCTCAGGGCTCACAGAGGGTCGGCCAGCAGGGGCTTGCGACCCCAACCCCGCACCCGTCTACCCCCGCTCCCCCTGCCTCCAGTACACAGACACACACGCAGGTTTTATTTTTCATAGCGTGCACAAGGACTGGGAAGTAGGGCCTAGAGGATAATAAATGTGCGAGGAGGCTGGAGGCCCAGGGGCACCCCCGGGAGACTGTTTTTAGTAATGACTTTTGGGAGCGAAAAGGTATCCCGAACCTTTGGATCTGAAATTAAGGCCTCTGCCCCTCCCAACCTCCCACCCCCACCGCGCACTCCGGAGTCTTTCGGAATAAATATTTCCAGGCTCCTGGCCACGGGCTGGCGAGACCCCGCGGGGTGGCCGCAGGCCAAAGATTATTTATAGCGGTGTGCAGTCCGTGCCCGGAGGCAGTCACTAGAATTGGGGGTTGCAGTTTCCTCCGGCTCCCGTGTGGCCCGCGCAGAGACCTGGCGGCGCTCGGAGAGCCCTGCAGGGTGGGGTCAGGGGCCGAGAGCCGAGATTTTCCTAAAGCATTTTGCCCTGGAAATAACTGAGACGGACTTTCGTCGCCGCCCTGGAGTTTGGAACCCGAGCACGCCGGCGGAAGGCGCTTCCTGCGGGGCGGGGTGGGACCGGGCGGGGCGACCCGCGCAGGTAACCGGATCCCCGGCGGCGGCGGCGGCGGTGGCGGCGGCGGCGGC
>NW_004955424.1:13336188-13339770 GCF_000276665.1 Chinchilla lanigera | reverse complement strand
CGGCTCGCGCCCAGGATCGCCGGGCCCCAGCCCGGGACTGGGGCTCGGAGGAGCTGGCGGAGCGCACCCCGGAGGGGTGGTAGCAGGGGCGTCTCGCTCACCTTTGACGTCGGCACTCGCCACCCCAGCCCAAGTTAACCCTTCTCCTGCAGGTGAGAAAGGCAGGGGCGCCGCCTGTCCACTCCCCTCTTGACCGCCGGCGGGCAGACTTGCGCAAGCGGCCTCCAGACACACCCGCCAGGTCGTGCAACCCCCGAGGGGACAACGCGGCTCCCCTTTGCCTGAGTTTGGTCCCCTCCTCATTTTCCTTTCTTCCACGGAAAACTGTTCTCCAACTAGATGTGTACACACCCCAGCCCAGCGAAAAGTGACTCTGCAGAACCTGGATTCCTAATCACTTTTCCACATGAGCCTCCGGCCCCGGCGCGCGACAGGGAACGAGCCGGGAGCTCCCGAGCCGCCAAGAGGGGGGCCGGGCTGCGGGGCAGGCAGCCCCTCTTCCAGGCTGGAGGGTCGGGAAAAGCTCCCCCCGCAGTGACGCCCTTGTAGACGGTGTCTAGCCCTTTAAGAAAAGCCCCGGCCGAGGTGGGGTGCGACAGAGGGGGGGTGAGGAGCGGGGCTCCCTTTCTCAGTCGGCTAAAAGGTGTCCTGCGCTCCGTCTGACTCTCCCGTCTCTCCTCTCCTTCTTTTCCTCTGTTTTTCTTTTCTTTAGACACAAAAGTTGGGTTGTGAATTTTCCGAGGTAGCCGCCGTCTCGCCCCCGACCCCCGCCTCTGATCTACCTAACTATAATTAAAGTGCGTTTTTTGTGGCATTAATAAAGAGTTATTTGTCCGCCGTTTCCACGGTCTTCACAAAGAAGACTTTCATAGGGGCGGCCGCTCGGGCTGCGAGTCCAATTTATACAAAAATGTTGTATTTTTAGCCCTGGGCTCTGTTTAGATGGCGCTCGATGGAAACGGAGAGCCCTTGGAGGTCCCCCGTAAAATCTGATAAATGACTCCGAAAAAAATAACGCTGGGATTCAGAGGGCTCCCATTAACCCTTTCTGCACTCTCTACACGCAACCCCCAAATGCACCCCTACCCCGCGGGATCTAGGGCCTTGGGGAGCAAGGATGGGGAGGCTCGGGTCTCTTCCCCAACTTCCGTGCAGCCTGCATACAGATCCCCAGAGGCCATTGTGTGTGTGTGGGGGGGGGTCATAAGGACATAGGGGGGCAAAGAAAGGTCAGGAAACGGGACTGGGGGGGGCAAGGGTACCAGATCGTGTGTGGATTCTACAGATTGGCTCTAACAAGGTGGGAGCCCTTGCCTATGTGAGTTACTTTATTTTCTAAGTTCTTGGTCAAAAGCCTAGACCACCGCCTAAGTTAACCCTTTGTGTCAAAGAGAGCATCTGAGGATGTCTTTCCGAGGAAGAGCTCAACCGGTTGAAGAGAACCCCACCTCATTGGACGAACACCCTCAAAAAGACCGACTCCGCGACAGGGAAAGCCCACAGCAGAGAGGAACCTCGCGCCCCCCTCCTCTACCCGCTGGCTGTCACTTGGCCCCGGGGGGGGGGCGGGGCGGGTGTGTGCGCGCTCGCGCGGACTGCACGCGTCTGTTAATTTCAAGCCAAGCTTTCACACTTTTAAACCCACAGTTCCCCACGCTCACCTTTCCTGTGCGGAGGCTGTCTGTTTCAGGATACGCAGGCTTCCCCTAATGCCCATCAGCAGCCAGCGGACAAACGCGCACACTCACACACCCAAACCCAAACACACCTCACGCAGTTACCCCAGAGGTTCCCCCCCCCCGGAAAAAAATCCTGCTGTGTATCAAATTGCAGAAGCTACTGTCTAGTATTTGACGAGGTTAACTCCAGGTTAATCTCCGCATTACTTACCTGGGTCTGGTCCTGGACGCGCCCCACCCCCATGATCACCGGCAGAGTGGGATTGTTCCCGTCTAAGGACACACACATACACTCCCTGTGGGTCTCCCACACATCCATCACAAGTTTCTTTCTCCTGCTAAACTGTCCCCACCCAATAAGTAAATAGACCCTTTTCCCCGAAAGCCGAGAGCCCTCAGGTCTTGGGCCTCTCATTTTCCTTGGGTTACATTTTTCCTCTCCCACCACAAAACACACATACACTGGGAAGGACCAGACCAGGGCTGCTGTATCCGGCGCAGCTGACTATAAGGCAAAGGTACAGCCCTGGTCTTCAAGGGGTAATTCAAGCTGCCACTGATGCCACTCCACTTCTCCGGACTCAGTTTTTGGGACCCAGCGTCGCCGTTAAAGCCCAGGGCGTTGAGGGCGACTGGGGCCTGGGGCGCACAGGGCAGCGAAAGCTGCTCAGAACCCGATGCCCCTTTGGTCTAGCGCAGCGCGAGGATCCCCCAGGGCTTTTGGCGCACCCCTGCTTGGTCGACTGCTACCGAGGCACGTCTGTGTGGGCGTCCTGTCCGGTCCAGGAACCCCATTTACCGGCCCTCTCAACTGGCGCACTGGGCGCCAGGGCTCTCCGCGCCCCGCTGCAGGCGGGCAGGAGAAACCCCGGCGGCGCAGGCAGAGCGAGGGAAGGGGCGGGGCGGGGACCAGTGCCTTCGAGCTCCCGGCGTCCCCTGGCCGGCCCTCGGCTGGGTCTGCCGGGCGCTCGAAGCTAGCGGACCCCGGAGAGCCGCAGGAGGAGAGCGCCCTTACCTGTAGCAGCCAGTGGCCGGTCTCTCCGATGAGCGGGAAGCCCATGGAGCCCTTCGGGATGGGCAGCTTGCAGCTCTTGTCGCGGGTAGCAGCCCAGCGCAGCTGCCACAGCTGCTGCGACACGGCCAGCAGCAGCGTCACGGACACCAGGCACGCGGCGAGGGTGGCCAGCGCCGACACCAGCTCCAAGCCCTCAAAGAGCATGTTGGCGGCCGCTCGGGGGATTGGCTGTGCCGGCCGCGGCGGGGGAGGGGAGGGCTGGACCGGAGCGGAGCGGCGGGGGAGGGGAGGCTGCAGCCGGGGGTCCTGGCACCTCCAGCCGAAGCAGAAAGAGGAAGGGGCCGAGGGCAGGGGGGTAGAGGCTGCGAGGTAAGAGCGAGGGGGGGTCGCCTAAAAGAAGAGAGAGGAGACACAAGGCGACTCGAGGTGTAACTTTGTTTGTTTGTTTGTTTGTTCTTTTATAGCGGGCCTGGGGGCTGCTCAGTGGGCAGTGAGATGAAGCCGCCGAGTCAAGCTGTTGGATTTGCTCTCCCCGCAACCATCACACATGGAAAACTTTGGAAAACTTTGTCCAGCAGGAGCTTCTCTCTTGTAAGCCCTTTCCCCTGCACGGGAAAGAAAAAAAAAAGAAGGGGAACAGAGAGCTAGCGGAGAGAAAATGCGATCGGTTTGTCAAAAGTATTCCCCAAAAATTCCTAGGTGGAAAAAATCTGAATCTCAAAATTCCAACGAACCCAAAAACTTTGGGAGTCGAGGGAGAAGGCTCCCCAATTGAAGCGGGTGGAGAGGCCCGAGCCCAGAGTCTGGGGTGCCCCGGGCTGCGCGCCCAAGCCCGGGAGCCGCTGCGGCACCGGAGGCGGGGGCGGCGGACGCGGCGGTGAGGTGGGC
>NW_004955424.1:13239742-13335473 GCF_000276665.1 Chinchilla lanigera | reverse complement strand
ACACGCGCGCGCGCGCGCGCGTACACACACACACACACACACACACACACACACACACGGTGCGCACTCGCTTAGTGCCCGCTTGGCTGCTAGGCTACTTCCTTCCCACTTTTCCTCCCTCCCAGGTCCTGGGCCCCCTCCTCCTTCCTCAGGCAGTGCCCCGCGCCATAGTTCCCGCAACACAGTTCCTGGCCAGAGTACCCCCTCGACTAGGGGCGCCCGTGTCTAGAGTCCGGGGCTCCTATCCCGCAGGATCCCGAAGGATCCCGCAGGACCTTATCTCCTGGGATCTCTGATTTGACACTTTCAGTATCTTCTATGTCAGGTCCCCATCCCTGGTCCCTAGGTCCCCAAACCAAGATTCTCCTTTCCTCCCCTCTTACCGTCTCCTGCCTTACCCTACAGAACCTGGAGGTGCCCCTGCCCCCGCGCGCGTCGTAGGCTGCTGTGAGCCCTCCTCTTTGACACCTCCGAGACCCTCCTCCCCCCGGTGTGTAGTCCCAGTTGGTTGCCCGCGGGGAAGAAGGAACCTCGGTGGTGGTCTGGGCGAGCATCCCGCGCTGGGGACCGGCACGGAGGTCCGGCACCCAGAGGCGGGAGGAGTCGGGGACAAACGTTCATTGATGCAAATGAGTAAATAAACACGCCCGAGTGAGCGCGGCTACCTTCTCAGCGCCGGCCGCAGAGGGCCGGGTAGGCACGCCAGTGTGAGGTGTGCGTGTGGCCCGGGGCCGCACCTGTGTGTCCGCCCAGAGCCAGCGCGACGTCGGTGGAGCGAGGTTGTGCGTCTGCAGGTTTGTGCTCTCTCTGGAGTCGTGTGTGTGTCTGTGCACCTATGCATCTGTCATCTGGCCTCTTCTCCTGAGAGCCCGTGATGGAGCTATGCACACCAACCCTAACATCTGTCTGGCTAGTGCCTGGCTCTCCCTCCCGCCTGAGTCCTGTTTATCCCAGCACCCATGTCTCTGTCTCCCGTGTCTTGCACTGGCGGAGCAAAAGGCTGCACATCCCACCTTTAGTTGAGGGTGGTATGCATGTAAACGAAACTAGACCTCCGCTTTAACTCATCCCCTGCACCCAATATGTGTTCCACTTTAGAGTTCACTGGAAGACAATGTGCGCGACAGTCTACGATGCGCGCATATGTGTTGTCCTTCTCTGGATGAGCGCCTCGGAGGGTGACCCGGCTAACGAAGTTGGGCTGTTGCTGCTAGCTGCTAGCGCTGGGTCCTCTCGGCGCTCACTCTCTGCCCTGGAACCCCACCTGGTGGACAGTGATAGTACTACAGATTCAGGGGGAAGCGATTCCTGCTCCCCCTTCCCCATTGCCTATCCTAGTGGGAGATCAGCTCCAAAGGATATGCTCGTTGGCTCCTACAGTCTTCCGGCCTCAGCGACCTCACCGGAACTCCGTTGGGGCTCTGACTCACAAAGTTTCTGTCAGGACCTCCGTGGCCTCAGAGATAGAGAGCTGGGGAGCACCCTCCTCCACAGGACAGCCAAATCTGGCAACTGGGCAACAGGAGCAGTGAGGCCAGAGCTATCTCTTTCCGGGTCAGATGAGGCTGGGGGGTCATTCTGAGGCTGTCTTGGAAAGCTGAAAATCTAGCCAGATTCCCAGCACTGCCACAAAGTGACGAAGTGGGCGGGACACTGGGAAATCCACTGTGGAGACAGCCATGGGTGAACCGATGAACATAGCCCAGCCACACAGGGCTGCAAACGGATGCCCAGGCAGACCCTGAGTGCACACAAAGGCACAACACATCCAGGACTCCACAGAGTCAGAAAACACCTGCCTCCAGCCACCAACCCAAGTCCACACAGAGGTGTCTGCTGTGTGGGCATCAGGGCCCCACACATTCCAGTTGTCCCCCCTTGCTTCCTGGGGTGGCTTTCGTGTCCTTTTGTTCTACACTGTCTTACATTGCTCCCTGTCCAGGTGTAGAGTGGAATTTGGCAGGGGGAATGGGAAAGAAATTCTGAGTCGTCCCTACTGCTTAGCTGCCATGTGGGGTCTAGGCAATGTCCGTGGGGACATCTAGTAATGGTTGCTGGATTTTCTAATTAGAATCATCTCCCTGCTCAAGTCCTGAAGAGTACATAGGAAAAAAGGAAGGCCACGGTTCTGTAGACGGCTTCTGGAGGTGAGAGCCAATGCTGGACCTGCGGAACAGGCCTGCTAATAGGGCAAACAGAGGAAGGGCGATGGAGGAAGGCCAGCAGCTATCTCGGCCACTCAGAGCTCATCAAAGGACACTCTTTCATCAACCTCAGGTGGACGTCTGATCCCATCCCCCGACTGAGCCCTGATCCAGACCTTGATCTGAACCATAACCCTGTCCTAAACCAGACCCCTGAGGCAAACCCCAGACTGACCCACAATCCTGGTCACAGATTGACCCTGTTGCTGTCCCCAAATGAACATTACCCAGGCTAATATTTGGCCGGAGTGTGCCTGGACCTTCATAGACTATTCCGAAGTACGAGGCTTTGGGAATAGCAATGGCCCTTAGATCAGAATATTTCTCTTGTTTTGGGCTGAGAATGAGGTGCCTGTTCTGCAATTGAGCATCTCCCCCAGGCCGGCTGTAATTAATATCTCAGAAACTCCCGGGCGCTTCCCCCCATACCCCTTTTCACAGCTCAGGGCACACCCCAGGGCTTCAGGTTTTTTCTGCAGTACTAGGAAGCCTGGAGCTCTTCAGGTACGTTGCCGTCAGTGAAAGCAGACTGGGAATTCAATTGGGGGATGTCGGTTCAATCTTAGTTCTACCTGCGTGAAATTCACAGTGCTTGGCAGAGGAGCCTGGGAGAATAGAAGGGCAGACTCTCGGCACCCTTGGAATAAGCAGACAATGAGTAGGCAAAGCATATCGCTCAGAAAGTGCCTATGAGCAGGGACAGGTCTACCTAAAGTCCTATTCCTCCCCAAGGCATGAAACTACCCAGGAGTGCTGTCTGTCCTCAACTTTCTACATCAAAAGGAATGAGGACATTGCCTTCCCAAGATCCTCTTCCTGCGTAGCCAACAATCTCTTCTCCAGATATTATTTGATTTCATCTCCACATAGTGCTGTGAGGTAATGCTGTTCTCAGGTATCAGGTTTACATATTACTTCTTGTATTGGTAAGAAAATTGGGGACAGACCTACCTCAGCATCCCTGTTGTTTTGTCCTATTCTCTCTCTCACTGACCAGCATACACCCCACGAACCTCGAGACCTGGCCCCACATGGCAGTTCCTCCTTTATTTAATGTCCTACTTTTGATAGATGAAGCCCACAACAGAGGGAGTTGTCCGCTTACATCCAATTTTGCACAGTTTGGGTCCTGGATTTTTTGAATGGATGCCTAGTCATTTTCTTTTCTTGCTTCCTCTCATTCCTCCAATCCAAGCTAAACAGAAATGGGGAAGCCCAGTACAAAGGCAGGGATGGCTCCCTAAGTGTGCAGAGAGCAAAGGGACCAGCCACCAGTGGGCAGAAGGCAGGACTATGTACTCAAGAGCTGACGGAGTCTCCCAGCAGGACAGTCTAGCCCAAGAGACAAAGCTTAGGGCTCTGCCTCGGAGTTCTCACTGCGTTTAGCTGTACCCTACCTCTCTTGTACTGAGGGTCCCTTGGAAAACTCAGGTCTCTGCTTTTCCTCATCCTCCTGAGGGCCTCAGGCTGGTCCCATTCCATTTTAAGATCCCTTGCTACCCTTTCCGACAGGCAGGACCTATTTCTGGCAAAAAATAGGGACAGCAGATCCTGCCCACCCCTCTCCGAACCACAACAGAAACCGCTACTCTAGCAGGTCCGGAAGGCTCCCTTGACCCCGAATGGCAGCTTGTAGCCCCAGATATTCATCCGAGGCCTGTTTGCCTACCTTCTCCCACTCAGTGCCCTCCCTCTGGATCAGGCGCCACCCTCCAGTACCCAGTCCTCAAGGACAGCTTGGAGGACATTCCCTGATTGTGTCCTGGCTATTCCGAGAGGGGCTGGACCCCTGCTGTCCAGGCTGGATGGGGTAGGAGGGGTGCAGCAATACGACATAATCAGCTTGGCTTGGAAATCACCACAGTGCCACAGACTGCCTTTCAGGAGTCTGCAGGGCTACACTCTTCCTCGCTCACCCCCATCCCTTGCAGTTTCAGAGTCTCTGAGGCCGTTTTGAGGTTTTACTGGCCCCTTCAAAACCACCATCTGCCCAAAACCCACCCAGCCCACCATCTCTTTGGAGATACTATTTTGCACTTTGCAATGCTACTAAATCCAAAGCTAGATCCTGGATTGTGCGCTTATTTCTAAAGGCCTTCCTTCTTTTTCTTTGTCCCGTACGGAGACTTGCTCCCACCCCACCCCCAAGTATCCTCTGAATCTTTTCATTTTGTTTTATAGATAACAACCCCTATCCAAATAGCTTTCTCTGGTAGAGCCAGATGCAGGCATAGCCTGAATCCTCACTCCCGGCCCCGAGAGATGACCGACCGGTAGGAGACAGCCCCTCACCCACTCCTCCGCAGCCCTCTGGGAAGGGGGTGGCCCTTAGGAAAGAACTTTGCTGCTTTCTCCTGAGCCTGAATATGGAGCAAGTATCACTTCATACCTCATACCAGACATCTCAGCTTCCAACCCTTGCCCCAGAAGGAATTTTTTTTTGAAGAAGTGGAACTATCCCCATCCTCCCCTGTCAGAGCCCCCATACCCAGTCCTTTTCCTCCTACCCCACTCCCAACCCAGCCCAAAGCAATGCAAAAGGGGACTTGCCGATGGAAGGTAGGAGGAACGCAGCTGACAGCTGTGTCCAAATCGGCACTGCTTGGAAAAGAGTAGTCTGCGGGGTAGCGATGGGACACCGACAGTGCCCCAAGCTGGCTGTGCTGGCAGGGACAGTGCCGCAGCGATGGCGTTCTCTCAGGCCCAGGGAGCCAAGAGCCCTTTATAGCCTGAAACCTGCCCTGGCACCGCCCACTGGGCGGTTGCTACTAGGGCCTGCAACGAGGGGAGTTGATAGGAGCTGTGAGGGTATCTGTCCCGGGACCCCAGGCCAGGCCCCAACACACAAGAATCTGGGATTCAGCTTTCTTCTACCCTGGGCAACTCTAGGTCCTGGTGTGTGTGTGAGACTGTGTGTGTGCATGTGTGCGCGTGTGCGTGCATCCGTGCTTAAATGTCCATTCAAAGACCTCAGATCTCTTTCCCTCATCCTCTTTCTCTGGCAGTAACAGTTTTTGAAAGGATGGTGAGAGCAGTGTGTTTCTGTTCAGTTTATCAAATTACACTCAGTGACAAAGGACTGAAGTGCATTTTCTTGAAGGCTTGACAATTGGGATCCAGGAAGAAAAAAGAAAGGCATGATAGAGAACCCAGAGCCTTTGTGGAAGGTAAAACACTGATGTGAAAGGCAGGGGATATGGCTGGGTGGATGTAAATGAATTCGCCTTCATGTTGCCTGGTGTTAAAAACTGCTTCCCCCACCCTCCACCCAAGCTGTAAAAATCCCACGGATCCCAGAAATTGCCAGGTTGTTGATTTTTAAAGGGAACATTGTTCATTTTGGCACAGACTGAATCAGACAAGGAGTACAGCCTCCGCCCTCCTGGACTCTTGGGGTCCCCAGCGTGCCCTTCCAAGTCCCCCAAGCCAGAAAGCCTCCTCACTGCAGTCTGTCCAGCAAGCTTTTCCTTAGAGGCACAGATAGGACAGGAATGCAGTGGACTTCTCCCTGCCAATCAAAGTCCTGTCCTGTGCCTGAACCTGGAGGATTGCTAGATGGAAGACAGACTAGCAGGGCAGGTTTGGACCTGAAAGAAAGTCCATGGGGGCATTGGGCTGCGTGTCTCAAAGGCTTCCATTCTTTGGGGACAGAGGTGAGGGCAGTATTTTTAATCACCGGCCTCATGCAAAAGAACAAGTCTAGGAGAAAAAATATCTTCTCATCCAGGGCTTGGAGATAATAGCCAGAAACAAATCCACCCTGCTTGCCTACTTCCCACTGACTTTTGTACAGAAGCCCCTAGCAGGCAAGCCAGCTGACTGATTAGCAGCCTCGCCTAGAGCTAACGTGAAAATCTAGTTGGTAGGGCTCCATACCCCAAGTTCAGAGTGCTGCTAGGTCAATTCCTCTTGCTTTTTTCCTTAACTCCTGCGAAATCCCTCAGAAGGAGATGCGAGGCAGAGGCCAGAGCCCATGTGGTTGCCATGTAAGGGTCTTCCACCTTTACTATGACACCACAACCCGGCTCCAAGCTCACCCGAGTTCCCAATGCTCCAGCTTCAGCTAGTTTTCTCACCAGATGCTGGTGTGGTGATCAAAGGGGAACAATTTCCAGAATGACACTCCCTCCTTACCCCTCCTGGGTCCTGTCTGGACTATTCTGATGACCAAAGTTGTTCTGGCATACACCTGTGACCCCTCCAAGCTTTCCTCGGGTCCCCTCTCTGCAGGTCCCAAGAGGTTCTTGGGAGAACTCCAGGCCCTCTACACATTCTCTCCACCAGCAGCCCTACAACTCTATGCTTCCTCTTCAACCCAGCTTCAATATATGTTCCCTACTTTCCTGATCCCTGCAAGAAGATTGTCACTCTGAAATCCCTTTTAGCTGGAAAATCTGGAGCACCTCAGATGTTTTCCTTAAATCCTCCCTCCACTGGTTCCTCTCCTTCCTCACTGTGCAGCTGCTCCAAATCTATTCATTCTTGATACTTGCAAACAGGCAGCATGGCTTAGTAGATAAGAACAAGGCTCTGGAGTCATTTAGATCTAGACTCCAAGTCTGCTCCAATACTCACTGGTTTGAGCAATATATACTCACTTGCCTGGGCAGCAGTGCTTCTCAGGTTAGAGAATGGAGGAGAAGAGAAGAAGAACTGAGGCAGGGAGGCCTAATGAGAGACTATGGTGACAATTCAGGTAACAATAATGACAATGGTAACAATAATAATAGTGATGACAATAATACCCTACAGTAGTTTAGCTCTTGCCTCTGTGCCAGGGACTTTATAAAGCACTGCATGTGTATGTTGTTATATAACCCTCACAGCCAACCTAAGAGGTAGGCACTATTATCCAATACTCACTGGTTTGAGCAATATATACTCACTTTTTTGTTCACTTTACAGAGAGAAAGCATCTGAGGTATCAAGTGATTCAACACCTTGCCCAAGTTATTTTAAGTGCATGTTGAGGGTAAATGCAATCTCCTCCAGAATTCAAACCGGGGGAACCTAGCTTCCAATCTGAGCCTGTAATGTAGCATACAAAAGACTAAACTAAGCCTGAGCAGTAAGATGGAGCAAAGTGCACAGATTTCAGAAGTAGCTGGGTTGTAACCCAAAGGTGGAAGTACGTGGCAACTGAGGTTGGGGGATGGGGTTCCAGCTGGGGACTGGATATATGGTGATGACATCGCCTAGATCAGAAAACTCAGGAGAAGATGAGCTTGAGGGCCACGATGATGAGTTTTGGGCCTTGGTAGGTTTTTGGTGGCTCATTCCCATGCAGCCGTCTGCTGGTTATTGTCTTTGTAAAGGTCTGAAGTATGGAAAACAGATCTGGCCTAGAGAGAGATTTAGACAACATCTGCATTCCGATGTTAATGGAGACACTGGTGTGGAGGGCCTGAACAGAAAAAAGCAGGCCTAGGATACAGCCCCAAGGAATATTCGTATTAAGGTAGAGTGGAGGAGAGAGTCTGGAAAGGACCTCTTTCCTTGCCACAGACACATGTCCCAGCTGACCTTGAGACTGTCCCTTGTGTTTGTTTCCTCTCAACACTTAGAGTCTCTGAGTTTTCGAGGAGCTCAAAGAGGTTAGCAGTCTCGGCCTTTTTCCCACCTGGGGACCTCTACACACACGCGCGCGCGCCCACACACACACACACATACACACACACACACACACACACACACACACACACACAGTGTGCGGACACAGAGCTTCCTGACCTCTGGACTCCCATTAATAAGACTCTTTAGCTGCCTTTTAGGGGTTAGTGCTGGCATCCCATGTTTGTAGATAAAGCCACCCATTTCACTAAGGCTTTTCTCTCCATTATTCTGTGGCACAAGCACCTGCTCTGTAGGTATGGGTTTCATCTGCCCCCATTCTGAGGCTGTGTGTGGCTGTGTCTCTTCCATGGGTGGCAGTCCTGCATTGCATGGGGCTTTCCAGCAGGCTGGTGCCTGGAGAACGTAGCCTGACCCAAAGCCTTCTGCTCTATGTTCCGGCTGAGACAGCAAGGGAACCTGAACCAGCAAGGATCCAGTGAGGTCAAAGGAAAGACCAAACCCTTATAGATGGAGTGGTCACACATAAACTTCATGTGGGAATGGGGAATGGAGAAAACATGGGAAGAAATCCAGGCAATGAGTGGAGAGAGATAGAAACCCTTCCCGTCTCACCTACTTTGTAAGTGCCCCTGCGTTAGAGGAGAGGAAGCAGGGTGAGGGGAGTCTTGCCTTAGAGGCTGGAGGCACAGCCCTGTGGGGAGGCAGGGAGAAGAGGAGGGCAAGAGACAGCAGAGGGAGGACAGCGGCTGGCGGAGTTTCAGCATCATAATCTGAAGTCACCAAAGCTCCAGCTCAGACTCCTGGGGCTGAAGATGCCATCTGAGAAGAGACAACAGACACAGTGCCCTCAGGGCAAGTGACAACTGTGGGGATGATACCGGCTGAAACCATCAGATGAACAGGGTACCATCACAATGCTTCTACCGGGTAGGATTCCTATTTTCACGTGTGCCCTCACAGATTCCCATCTTCTCGGCCCATGCTATACATATCCAGCCTTCTTCCCTATCTTCCAGGAGCCAGTTCAGGGGCTGAGCTTCATGGTCCCAGGACTTGCCTAGCAGGAGGGGGGCCACCCACCAGTCTCAGCACCTTCGGACCCAGATGGGCAGTAAGTGGCTTGGTTGCAACATCCCGCAAGAGCATGGGTGGAGAAGGGTTGGGGGGGCCAGGCTTCTCTAAAGTCTACACCAATCCACAGAAGAGTCAGCATGGCCCTCTACCTGGGCCCCACTGTCTGAAGCGACTGAGCTAGTTACCATTCACACCTGCTGAGCCCAGAGCAAGGAGCGCCCCAGAAGAACGTCCTGAGGGAGTGAAGTGCCCAAGGGAATAGGTGCTCCTGCCCCAAGATTACCCTGACAGGCCACAAAGGGGTTTCACCTGACATCAACTTTCTGACTGTATAAATAAAGGCACTTCGGTGGTTAAGCAGTTCCTGTTCCTTCCATCCGACCTCAGCTTTCTGTATATTATTTCTGTTTTTATTTCTCCACCCTCTCACCGTCCTTCCCCTGGGAAACCTTGAGAGCTTCGTGGACCAGGCACTCCATGCGTGGGCTTCGAGCTCTGCTCAGCCTGAGTTCCCTCATTCAAGACGCAGCACAGATGGGGCCATGGTCAGTTTGGGAGAAGCAAGATTAACTATTGCAAGGCAAAGGTAGCCCTAATCTCATAGCACCCATCACTGAGCCCTAGGGCTCTGCTACAAGGATTTCTTCCCTCTTTTCTATCCCCATTTCTGCCTCTGCCTGGTCCCTCTCAGACCCCAGGGCAGCTACAATACTGGCTCTAGACCAACTGTATAGAGCAGGCAATCCCTGTCCAAAACTTGAGGGGACTCTGGAAAAGAGGCTCTGGGGTGAGTACAAGCCCAGTGGCCAATGGACCAGGTCCCAGTCATTATTCTGTCACTTACCAGCTGTACAGTCTTGGCAAGTCACTTCATCTGTGAAGTTTAAATTTCTTATGAAATGGGAAGAGTCAGTCTTGCCTTGCTGAAAATTGGCAATTGTGAGGATGTTTGTGAAAAGCACTGCATGCAAGTAGGGCTGTGCTAGCCGAACAGGTGGGTTTCAGTTCTGCTCAGCCCCTGAACTCCCTCATCCAGGACCCAGCTGAGAAGGCGCATGTGTCAGGCACAGAGCAGAGAGAGATTCACAAGGGAGCCAAGGAAGCGAAGGCTTTAGGGCCCCTCACTTGCACAGGCTGCTTCCAAAGCCTGGGGAGGGAACGTGGCAGTTCATAATTTTGCATGACTTCTCAAAAAAGGATTTCAAATCACACAAGCTTCAGTTTCCAGGAATCCAGGGACCTGAAGGATAGTTGTTGATTCTATTCTGAACTCCTTCAAATCTTCCTATGCGCAGAGGCAGTCACCTGGCCTAGCTAGGGAGTTAAAATGCGCCATGGAAGACCGAGTGAAATCACCTTCCCTGTGATTACCTAGGACGTAACTCACTCCTGAACTGGGTTTGGTGCCTCCTCCTCCTATCTCTCTGCTTTCAGAAGTTGGCCCTACCTAGGAACCCAGGTAAGTGCATACCCTGGGATTCTTAAAAGTTTGGCCAACTCTGGGCACAGTGTCCTGGTCCTGGCAGGGACTTCGTTGCAAAATTTTGAACTCCAAGAGAAGCTAGTTCTAGAGCTATGCTAGGCAACATGAGGGACTTAGGAATGGGCCTTCATAAAAACAAAGGCAACTTGGTTGGCTTCCCTATTAGGACCCATTTCCCTAAGGAGCCTTGGAGGGAATAGGGACATAGGGCTCCCTCCTCAGTGTCTGGGAGATGGATGGGGCTGATTTTTTCAAAGATTCCTCCCCATAAATCTGATTTGGCCCCTCATCTGTCTCGGCCAGTCTCCATGGAGGTGTGCGGTAATGATGAATGGGCTGCCCGACTAATGTGACTGGCGTGGCAGGGACTTAGGGAGGGACTTTGCTCTGATGGATGGTCCTCATGAGAGCATATTGCATTAGACACCCATAATGCAATCAGCGGGGCCATTACGATACCAATTTGTTGCTCTTCCTCACCAGGGTGGGGCAGTGGAGCTGGAAGATTAAGGAGGATGTCAGGACTTTGGAGACACCTGGGGGGATTGGAGGAGGGGCCAAGGTTTCCCTGCTGGGGGCTTTTCCTAGGGAAATATAAAAATGCGGAGCCAAAGAAAGGACATACTAGAAAGGGGAGAAGAAGCGAGGCCCAGAGAGGAAGTGTAGACTGCCCAAGGTCACTGGTACAGCCCAGCAGGAAGAGCTGGACTGAGAACAAGTCTCCAGCGCTGTGCCAGGACAACCAGGCATGGAAGAGGAAATGGGGCTAGGAGAGAAGAGACACCTTCACTCTGGTCTCCATGTCACTGCAAATCTTCATAGCCTTCAATAGCTCACGAAGATGGCTGTAGCCAGTGACTGGTTCTATTCCCAATGGAGGCGGCCTGCTGCGGGTTCCTGCATTAGGCCTGGATGGCGCCCACTGGAGACCAGCTGCACCGATGCCACTTTGCCTACCCACCTGAGTTCTTGTGTTGGCCTCCTTCTGCTGTCATTTTAAAGCAGTCTCCTGAACACTGTGCTGTCTCAGTATTTCCTTCTCCTTCAGGTCACCAGACAGGATCACTAGCACAATGTTCTTTCTTGCTTAAAAGCTGTCAGCTGCTCCCTGCTGACCATGGGCTAAATCTACGGCTCTGGCCTGGACTCTGATTCCCACCTCTCCCCAGCCTCAGTTCTGTGCCTCCTGCCACTCACTAATCTCTTCTTTGGCTGTGCTGTATGCATAAGGCTTTGGAGTCCTTTCTTAGCACCTTGGGCAGGAAATTGGTCATCCTCCTCAGTTTATGGAGATTCCAGTCTGTCAGATTTAATCCTTATTTGCTTTTCCCCTTCAGTTGCCAGCATTACTCTCAACACTCCCCTTTGTGTCTAGATGCACATGCTACCGTGTTGTCTTATGTCCCTGATGATGTCTTATGTATGTTAAGATAGAGCTCTTTTTTTTTTTTTTTTTCCTTGAGATGGGGTTTTGCTATGTAATTCAGACTGGCCTTGAACTCAGAGCAACCTCCTGCCTCAGCCTCCTGAGTGCTGCTGGGATTACAACTGTGTGTGCCATCATGCTCGGCTTTGTTTTTGCTTTTGTTTTTTAACAGTTTTTGAGATCTCTTCATGTTGCAGTATGTACTTCCAGTTTATTATTTCTGACTGTGGAAAACCATTCCAAAATATGTAACTAACATAATTGTCCTAGTAAATATACCTGGACTGCCTCCAGTTCCTTGTCCTATGGTGTGCAGTAAATGTCACTTGCTCTGGGAGTGTCTTAGTCACGTTCCCTTCACTGGACACAATACCCTACCTGGCACCCCAAACTTAGAGGAGCAGAGGTTTATTTAGGCTCATGGTCTCAGTCCATAGTTAGCTGACTCCAAGGCAGAAATACAGCGGCAGACAGGCATAGCAAAGGTAAGCTGCTCACATTAGAGCAGGAAGCAAAGAGCAGAGGAACAGGGGAGAAAGATACACCCTTGCAAGTCACACATCCAGAGACTCACCTCTAATTGGTACCAATGGCACACTCAACTGCTAACTCAGTGGATGAATCCACTGCTAAGTATAGCATCACCAGGACCCAATCACTTTCCAAAAGCCTGTCTCTGAGCTCAAGAGAGTTTGGGGGATATTCCAGATGTAAAATATAACAGGAGTGTGCATATTTGAGCTAAGTTCCTCTGGGTGACACTCCAGAGAGGCGACACTGGTCCACACTCATCAGCTGCGTGCAGATACTAGTTCCTCTTACGCTTGAGTTGCATTATGTCATTTTCACGTCTTGACAGTCTGATAGTTAGCTTTCACACACAACAATCACCGCTGCTTTGAATAGTCTTCCTCTTAGTATTTCCTTTAACATTCTTCTGCTTTGAATATTGTCCTTTGACTGCCTGGTAAATTCTTAGTTGTCTTTCAAAACCCAATGCTACTATCAGAGGCTTTGTGAAGTTTTCCAATTTGTCACCCCTTTCCTGGTGCTCCTGACCATTCTGTACAGACCAGCCCAGCACTTATGTCAAGGAATTCTGTTTTGCTCACTCATATACTTACCATGGCAATTAAAGTAGTTAAAGTTCCTTTCTCACAGAGCCATGGAGGAGTAGGAGCATAGAGGAAAGGGAGAAATGGAGTGGATTGTAGAGGTGAGGGTGGGAAAGTCATGAAATTAATTATAGTATATACTCCTTTCTCTTGAATTAAGTGGATTTTGTATAGAAACTGTGTTCTTGTGGTTCCAGTGTCTGTTCTCTGTCTTTCTGTCTCTGTCTCTGTCTGTGTCTCTGTCTGTCTGTCTCTCTTTCGATGTGTGCATGTACATGTGTGTGTGTCGAGGACTGAACTCAGGGCCTCATGCCTGCTAGGGAAGTGCTGTTACTGAATTACATCCTCAGTCTAAAACATTCTCTTAGGGGCCGGGGATATAGCTCAGCGGCACAAGGGCCTGCCTGGCAAGCGCAAGGTCCTGAGTTTGATTTCTGGTACCAAAAAATAAAAATTAAAATTAAATAAAATAAACATTCTCTTAATGCCAATAGCCAATGAGCTCTGAACTGACATCTCACAAATGATGGAAAGCAACAGAAGGCAAGGCCGCTAGAACTGAACAATCTTGGCAAACTCTGTGTTTCTGGCCTTCGGATTTCTGCCTGCACAGTGGAAATAGATGAGCTGTGAGGGTTGCACTGGCCAAGTGACCATGCTTCACGTTCACTCTCTTTCCTTTGTAACACTTCTTCATATCTGCCTTGTGTATCCAAAATTGAATTCCTCTTTTGGAAATTGAATTCTTCATCTTCTTTCAAGCCAGCACTCCTCTGGGAATTTTGCTTCTATCGACCCTGTCATTTTCTCATCTCCTGGCCACTTAGTTACCCAAAAGTCCAATAATTACCTTTTTTGAGTTCACCTTTCATTCTGATTTTTGAGTACATCTCTCATCTCCATTCCCACTGATCTCACAGTAGAAGGGCAGATTGCATACACATTTGTTTAGAGACCTGGTATCTATTTCCTAACTGCCATCCCGCCATTTCCATTCAGCCAATAGTTTCTAGGAATCACAAGTCATCAATGACCAGCACTCTACCTCTCCCTACTCCAAGTGAAGCTGGTTTTACAAGTTATATCATGGAACAGATAACCCTTGAAACAGTAAAAAAAGAAGCAAGATTAGATTTCTTTAAAAACAATTCTTCCTGCATACCAACCCAAAATCTTTTGAAAGGAGCAACAAAACAAAGTACAGGCAAATCTTACTTATGAATACTTACACAAAAGTCCTAAATCAGCCAGAGAATGGTAGTACACACTTGTAATACCAGCACTCTGGAAGGCTGAGGCAGGAGAACTGAAAAGTGTGAGGCAAGTTTGGACAACTTAGCAAGACCCTATCTAAAAAATTTTAAAAATTATAAAAAGGGGGATATAGCACAATGTGAAGGTCATGGATTCAACCTGCAGTGCTACACACACACACACACACACACACACACACACACACACACACAAAATGCTAAATCATATGTCACCGAGTGCAATCTAAGCTAAGTGGACTTGAACCTATAATTGAACCAAAAGATGCTTCAACATTAAAACTATACTAACAGAAAAAAAAAAAGAACTATACTAACAGGTTTTAAAAAAAATTGATCATTCTAATTGGTGCTGAGAAAGGACTTTTGGTATAATTGAGCACTAACTTTATAAAAACTTATAATAATCTAGTAACAAAAGGAAATTTTAAAATAATAACTTGATAAACCTACAGCAAATCTTATAATTAACAACAAGCATGAGAAGCACAGCAACTAAAGCAAGGAAAAAGAAATTCTGGCCATTATTACTTTCATACAGCACAGTCTTACTGCCTTTGTCAATTAAATTAGGCAAAAATTTGAAGTGTAAGGAAAAATCTAAAGTATAAGAATATAGCCAGGCATGGTAATGCATGCCTGTAACCCCAGCACTCAGGAGGGAGGCTGAGGCAGGAGGATCACTGTGAGTTTGAGGCCAGCCTGGGCTACATAGTGAGTTTAAGACTAGCCTGAACTACATAATGAGTTGCTCTCTCTCAAAAAATATATATATACATATTAGAGATGGCCCATGGATAACGTTTTCAACTTATTTTATTATTATGGGTCTTTTGAGGCTTTCTCTGCCTGCCTGATTCAACTTTCATTATCTACATAATGAACAACAAAATATGTATACTGTGTATACATATAACATATATACTGTAATATACATATATATTATATATATTATCTAGAAGCATAACATTTCTTTAGGTTTATAGATTTCCACAAAATTATATACAGTATCCTTTACATTCTTTATATTTAAATTATTTTATATTTAAGTTACTAAAGATTTCTCAAGTCTGTTTATTTCTATTTTCTGAATCCTAATTTTGTTAAGGAATGTGAAAAGTACTTATATTTCTTTACTTTGATTTTCCTTAGGGATTTGTCTTTTTCATCCCTCAATGAAAAAGGAAGCTCTCTGATTAGAAAGGTATAAGATATTGCCATTGTGTACAGATAATTAGGACTGTCTACAATATAATCTTCTAAGGAATCACTGAAAACCTATCAGTTCTAATAAAAGCATTAAGTAACTTGTTTGAATAGAGGAAATATAATAGTTTTCCTATGTCAACAATAATTAATTTGATAGTATAATTTAAAATATATAACAAATAATGTGAATATTCATATGAATACACTTGAGTAAAGTGAATTCATGAATAATGCAACACTTATGAAAAGAAAACATAAAACTTTATGAAAGACATAAAAGAAGACCTAAATAGATGCTAATTTCCTTGAAACTAAATAGACTCAATATAATCCCCATCAAAATCTCTAAGGCATTTTTAAAATCCACCTTCACAATTTAATCCTAAAGCCCATCTGTGAGACTAAACATAGAAGATCTAAGATGGGCAAATAGACTAGAAGAACACAGAGTTAATACTAGAGTTGAATAAATAAGTAAATGGCTGCTAGATGGTGGGAGACCAGATCTCACTATTGGAAAGAGATAAGCAACGAGAAAAGAGTAGAACTGACCCCTGTGGTACTGTATTAGTTAGAGACATCAGTCTGAACACACATACACACACACACACACACACACACACACACACACAGTGTGCTTTATACCACAGATATATTACACAGATGTACAGACCCAGGAGCAATTAGAGACAGCTACTGTGTGTACTTGAGCTATCACACATAAGAGTATCTGATTCTCTCTTCTGAAAGCCTAAAAGCAATAAGTGCTTCTAGTACCCAGATCTTCATTTTAAAATGTCATTCTCCAATAAAAGGAACTAGGGGCCCATGAAGTACTTAATTCTAGGCTTGGGATAGACAAAGTACAAGATAAGCTTACAGTATCTTATAGTAGTATGATAAAGTAAGGAAATATTCAACAAACAAACAGAAATCGGGGTATATCAAAGCTACACAGGAGCCACCCTGCAAGAATGCCAGTGGCCAAACCTGGAATAGTCTATGCAATAACATAAGTAGATAACATAAAATTGGACTAAAATCTCAAGTATAAAATAAATACATAACTTCAAATGCTAGATCTATAGACCAATGAAAGAGAACTAAGAGTCCAGAAATAAAATTATACATCTACAAAGATAAAAATAGTTTTTTCAGCAGTACTGGGACAATCAGATATCTAAATATAAGTGAATTTGGACCTCTTCCTTATACCACATAAAAATTATTTTAAAATGGACCAAAGACCTAAGGTAAGAGCTAAAACATAAAACTCTTAGAAGGAAACTAACCTACAAATCTGGATGATCATGGATCAAATAATAGTTTCTTAGATATCACACAGAATAAACAACAGAAGAAAAATGAATAAATTTAGAATACATTTAAAACCTTTGGTATTAAGGACACTTGTCAAAAAGTAAAAAGATCTACAGAGTAGGAAAAAATAATTGAAAATCATACATGTATCTGTTAAGGGTTGAGGATCCAGAATATATAAAGAACTCTTATAGTATAAAACTAAAAAGATAAATAACCCAATTAAAATAAAAATCTCATCCATTGCTGGTAGGAATGTAAAATGATGCAACTGTTTTGGAAAACAGTTTGGCAGTTCCTCAAAGAGTTAGACTACAGTTGCCATAAAACCTAGGAATTCCACTCCTAGGTATGTATCTAAGAGAATTTAAAACACATGTTCAAACAAAAACTTGTATCCCAATGTTCATAGCAGCATTATTCATAATAGCCTAAAAATGGAAATAACTCAGAGGTCCATCAATGGATGAATGGATAATAAAATATGATGCTATCTATACAGTAGAATATTATTCAGCCACAAAAGGAATGAAGTACTGACACATGCTACAATGTAGATGACACTTGAAAACATTATTCTAAGTGAAAGAGACCAATTTAAAATGTCACATGAAATGTTACTCCATTTACAGGAAATGTGAAGAATAGACAATTCCTAGAGAAAGTAGGTTAGAGGACTGGGGAGAAAGGGAGATGAGAGTGACTGCTGTTACAGCTTCTTTTTGGAATGATGGATATGTTCTGAAGTCAGATGGTGATGCGCACACAACAGGGTGAATATAGTAAGAAGCACTTTGAAATGGTGAATTTTATCTAGTATGAGTTGCCTCTCCAAAAATTTGTAAGAGTGCCTATTAAAATCAGTGCAAAAAGACAAAAATACACCCATAAGTTTATACTGATATAAAGCAATGATTCCATTGAATTGTTAAAGAAAGAAAAAAGAAAAAAGAAAGGAGAAAGAAAGAAAAACAGACAAGTGTTCCGTATAGAAAAGTTCCAAGTAATTTGTGGAGTCTGTAGGAAATAAATCTTAACTCTCCTACGGCTAAGTGCTACCATTTTAAGGGTGGGCTGAAATAGTGACTCACTTCTAATAATAAATAGGGGTTAGAAAGGGAAAAACAGTACAGGGGTACCTCGGTTCATGAACTTTCTTATTCCCACGATTCTGGTCGCAAACCAATTGGATGAGAAGTACAGTCAAATTCAATGGTTAGGTTCAACGTTCACCTTATGGCAAAATTTGATTCAGTTCTCTTCCAATTCAGTTTACAACCAGCATCACAGAAGGAATGTGATGTCCTAGATTGGATCCTGGAACAAAGGAAACAATAAAAAACAACCTGGTGAAATCCAGATGAAGTCCAGTTTTACTTAATACTAATGTGTCAGTGCTGTTTTTAAAACTTTTCTCAAATGTACATGGTAATGAATGATACTAACAATAGAGCATCCCAGGTGAGAGCTACAAGTGAACTCTGAACCACTTGGCAACTTTTCTCTAACCCTAAAGTTATTTCAAAGTAACAAGTTAAGAGATAGGTAAAAGACTGGGTGAAAATATTCATTCATATATAACAGACAAGTATATAGCTAGGATCAACAGGTCAAGAATATTGTGACAGATCGCATTTATTGACAATAATCTTTTCCCCTGGCTTCCCTGCAGACAGCATGCAGACTGGCTCAAATAGTGGTGAAAGTTCCCTTATCTCCTTTCTCATTTCAGCTCCATTCATCTTATCCTTCATGTAATCTGCTCATTCAACAAAACTGATTGAGCTGCATGTCAGAAATTCTCCTACACACTGGGGATAACGCTGTCAATGAGACACCTTACTCTCAAGGAGTGTACAGGGAAGGAACCATGATTGTATATGCTAGACATGATGATCTTACTTCCTTTGGCAATGACTGTGATCCAGTTCTGGCCAATAAGATGTAAGAGAGGTAACAGAAAGAAATAATTCTAAATAGTAATTTGAATTTAAATACTTTTTATTATACTTTACACAACTTTAGGGAAAATAATTCTGTAAGCCTAAAGAAAGATGGACATCATGGGTGTCTACGAAAGAGACAGGCTCAGTCTATGTAGCTCTTTATCTCCTTGCTTTTCCTTCTTCTTCCACCAGGAAAGTGGATGTGATGTCTAGAAGTGAAGCAGCTATCCTGTGCCTATGGAATGACAAGGATGCTAGCGATGACAAAACAGAAAAACAGGAAGTGCCTATGTTTCTGTTGCTCAGGTGCTCCTGTCCTGTACTGTTTATGCTTAAATCTCCAAAGTTCTTATACTAAAAATCAAAAATCCCACCAAACTAAAACAAATAAACAAAAAGAAACCCTATTTATGTACTAATAGCCCATTTTTAATTATCTCTAGCTGATAAAGTACATCTGATGAAGATATTAACATGAAGTTTAATAAGAATAACTGTAATGGCTAATGAGATATGAAAAGGTGATTCAGTCTAACAGACATGAGCAATTGAAAATTAATGTGACATTTGTTCCCACTCCAATTTGACAGTCTTATGGAGGGTGTGGGGAAGTGGACTCTCCTCTCTTGTCAGTTTGGGGGATAAACTTTTAAAACCTTTTTGAAAGGCAGCTGGCATTATCTATCCAAATGAAAAATGTACAGAAATATTTGCCTACAGAAATACTTGTACACAAGTAAAGATATCAAAGATATTTGCTTCCGCAGTGTTTGTAATTATTAGAAGTGAAAGTAAGTTACATGAGAAAGTGGCTAAATAAACAGATATTCACAATGCAGAATACTATGCAGTCATGAAAGATTAAGAGGATTTTGAAGAACACAAATCTATATTTGTAAAAACAGTTCAACATTTTCCCATATTCTTTTTAAACAGTGAATTAGAATTTATAGATAAAATATAAAACTTACTTTATACCTCTAGAGACCTTGTTCTTTTCCTCCCTTTGCAGAGATACAGTAGTTACAACACTGACTTTGCTGCTCACCACCTCATACATGTTTGCAAACTTTAAATTGTATTGCAGAGTTATCTATCATCCTTCAACTTCCACACTCAACAACTCTTTAGATTTAAAAATGTTGACACATGTATTAATAGTTTAACTATTTAGTATTGTACTGGATGACTATATCACAATTTATTCTCATTGATGAACATTTAGGTTATTTCTAATTTATCATTATAGATAATGCTATAATGAACACAGATATGTCTCCTTGCGCACATACGGATAGATTTCTCTCAAGAATATCCTTAGAAGTAGAATGACTGGGTCTTAGGATGTGCACATGTATGACTTTACTAGACTCTGATTTATGTTGTTCAAAACCCTTGGGGCTAGATGTGCTAAGAATTTTTTTAGAGATCAGAAAGGCAGTATGTATATGTGCCATATGTAACCATCTCAGCAGGGTTTGGGAAGTAGCCCATAATCAAATATATTATTTTTTCTGCAATGACAAGTATAACTATCCACATTAAGTGGGATAAATGAAGACATGTATTTTTACATCAGGTCAGGTTTTGCCACCAAATTAGTTAATAAAGAACTTCCAGATTCCAGAGGTCTTGGATTTCCGAATTACAGATAAGGCATTTGGATCTGTACCACCAAATGGCTTTCTAAATTCGTTGTATTGGTCTATCAGCTCATCGCTATGAGATCCCATTTCTCCACATCCTCACCAATGATTGTTAACATCAGTCTTTAAAACTTTTGCGAATCTGATAGGTGTGTGCATAATACTTCTGTGATTTAAGCAAAAAAGAAACTGTAAAACAGGGGAAGAGATCTTGTTTGTAACAGTAATGAAAAAATAAATCATCCACTGGACATGCTGTCACATAGCTGTAATCATAACCCTCTGGAAGCCTGAGGCAGGAGCACTGTAAGCTCATGCCCAGTCTGGGCAACTCAGCTACTTGGCAAGACCCTGTCTCAAAATAAAAAAGGCTGCAGGATGAAGGATGTATCTCGGTGTAAAGGCCCTGGGTTCAATTTCCAGCAACACACAGACACACCATCCAGCCATCCATATGTACATCCATTCATCCTTAATTGTACTAAAAATATAAATACAAGAAAAATGTTGTTTGTTTGGTTTTTTTTTGCTGTACCAGGAATCGAACTCACAACTTTGCGATTGCCAGGCAGGTGCTGTGCCGCTGAGCTAAATCCCCAGCCCAGAAAAATGTTAAAACTATCTAAAAATATGAATTTGTCATCACTGCATAGCAGGATTTCTCTTACAAGGGTGTCATTTACCTTTAGACAGTTTTATAATCTCACTGTGACTTTAAAACCATAATAGAACCTGAACTACTTTGAAGACAACAATATGCAATATAACAACCATTGTTGAATTCCTGTCATCTTCTTTTGAAATTCTGTATCATGTCTAATGTTTTTTTCTTATTTTAAAATTTATTTTAAAAAAGACCAAAATTTATTTTTAAAAAATTTATGGAATTATCCTGGAAAAACAAATACCCAAATATCCAGGAAGATTCTGAAAGTGAAAAGAGTGATATAGCAATGGACTATTACATATGAAATCAGGTTACATAGACACAGTAATTTGGGGCTGGGGATTTAGCTCAGCGGCAAAGCGCCTGCCTGGCAAGCGCAAGGTCGTGAGTTCGGTTCCCGGTACCGGAGAAAAACCAAAAAACAAAAAAACAAAAAACAAAACAAAGACACAGTAATTAGAAGAATAGGTTAGAAATAGAATGATCGTGATAGTACAGAAAGTCCAGCAATAGATGTGAGGGTAAATGTGCATTAAACAGATGATAAAGATGGCACTCTAAAATGAATCAGCAATGTGGTAAGACAACTGATTAGCCATTTGAAGAAAGAAAAAGCTGCGTTCCTGGCATAAGATTAATATATTAAAAGTGAATTATCAGGAGAAAACATGGACCAATATTTCTATAACTTTGAAATGGAAAAATTAAAAAATGCTGATAAATTATTTCAAAAAAAGAAAACCTTCTATGGCAAAACAAACAACCCCCCAACACAAATGTATGCCACACACATAGCAAATATTGTATTCCCTCAGTACTACTTCACCACCCTCCCTGTGGTGTAGTGGCCCTTGGCCATGCAGTTTGTCTGGGGGTGGGTGTTCACACCTCCTTACCCCATGGCAGAGATGAGACTTGACTGCTTTAACCTATCAGGGTAGTCTTGTTGCTCTTCCCATAGTACACTACAGTAATTGGTTCAAAAGCCACAAGCATGCTCCTGACCAAAAAGAATGAAATGTAATCTAATTTAGAGCTACTGTCTCCCTCGTGTAAGAAATTTAAAGAATGAGTAAGATTCAAAAGGTACAAGAGATATTGTGAAAGGCAAAGTAACTGCTTAAAGGAAAGAACAACTGGGTTGGGGAAAAGGAGAAAAGAAGATACGGGGCTGGGGATTTAGCTCAGCGGCAAAAGCGCCTGCCTGGCATGCGCAAGGTCGTGAGTTCGGTTCCCGGTACCGGAGAAAAAACAAAACAAAAACAAAAACAAAAAAATAACCTTTAAGGAGAAAAGAAGATACACAAAGGCACAAGATAGCTAAGATAGTGGTACTACTAATTTCTATTAGTTCATTGAAAGGAATAGTTAGTGTTTATACTGTTTGATCAATCTTACATGCCTATATCTGGTAATCTGAGCAACTGCTTTGAAGATAACAATACATAATAAAATAATCGTTATTAATTTCCTATCATTTTATTTTGAAATTCTGTATTGTTTTTATTGATTTTTAGTAATAATCGCGCCTCTGATAAACCTCATTGGCTACGATACTGCCACTGTGCAAAGCTTCATTTTTATTGATTTTTAAAATTCTCTTTAAAATAAAGGTTAAAAATTAAAAATAGAAACACACAATAAATATTGCAGTATTTTAGGATAAAATGTTCCCTGCTCTTCTAAGAGTGCCACTGAAAGTCAATTTCTCAGAGGGAGGAGTGGGATGTAAAACCTAATCAAATGGCAGCCTTTTCACCACCATGAGAGAAGTAAGACATGGGATGGTCTGCTCACCATAAAAGGCAGAGCAGAGAGAAGGAAAGAATACACAACTTTGATATGTTTTAGTTATTGAATTAACCTGAACTACTTTTGGTCTTTTAGTCAATAAATGTCTTTTTCTGAGTTGGATTTTTGTTACTTGCAAAATAAAGAACCCTAACTGATATATACCATGAGTAAACTCTAAAGACAAAGTAAGAAAAATATTTGCAATATAAGTGGCAAATAAAGTCCTTCATTCAAAAATTGACATATCAATATGGAAAATAAAACAGCTTATTTTTTTAAAGATAGAACATCTGCAAAGTCAGTCCTTATAAAAAGAAACACAAATGACCAACGAACAACATAAAAAGATGTTTAAGTGCACTATAAATGAATGTAAATTTTAAAAAAGGGAAATAATTCATTTTTTACTTACAAGATTGACAGGATGAAAATTTTGATTTACTTAGGACTGAGGACATATAAACACTCTTTCATAGCCTACTGGAGAGTATACATTGGTGATTTTTAAAATCTTAGTTTTTAACTGCTTGACCTTGGTGAAGTATGGGAAACATTCCAAATATTCATCAATTCAGAATCTGTTAAATAAACTTATGGTCCATCCAGGCAATGCATACATTTCATGGGTTTCATAAGGATGAAGAAATTCTGTATGTTGCCAATGAAAGATATTTAAGATAAATTAAGTGAAAAAATAATACTATAATGCACTGTAGTTTTTGTGTCAATATATACATGTTCAAATAATCTGAAAGAATATCATCACAGCATGAACAGTGATCATAAGTGTGAAATGGGATTAGGATTCAGTGCAGGATATTCCCATTTTGTGTGCTACCCCATATACACTGTGGACTCACAGATACACATATACATGTACACACACAGTCATCACCACCATGAGGACATCCTGCTGATGAATTTAACTGCTACTTTCTTGCCCACCTGACTCACCCTATCTTCAACCTCTTCCATACTCAATGGCATTAAAGAGAAGGATGGCACAGGTATTCTAAAACTATGTAAACCATCTAAAACTTATCTTAATTGGTTGGCAATATTGACAATCCTATACTGACAGCCCTGGTCACTGCTAGTGACAAAATATTTCTCCAAGCAGGGAACACTGCTCTCAGAATCCCCTCCCTTGGTACCTGATAGTTCCTTTATAGTTTTGATTCTTTTGGAAATGAGTGTCCATGTGCCATTTGCCGGGCTAGGTGCTCCAGGAGATTCAGACAGGAGTAAATTGTTTCAGCCTTCAAAGAACCCATGATCTACTAGAAGAATCTGACAAGTCCACAGGTAACTAGAAATTGTGTCTCTCTGGAGTTTAACTTCATACCTGCATGAAGCCCTGTGTCCAGCTGCTCCTGCCTGGGCCATATCCTCACCTCACTTACCTTGCTGTTCAGCACCTGAGGCCTTATTGGTTTTCTTTACCTTGGTTAAAAAAAAAAAAAAATGTTGATCTCTAGGTTTTACTTTGTCCATGCCTTCTTTGCATCGCTTTGTCTACTGTCCAGATCACACATAACCCTCCACTTTGCTCTTCAGAGTGCTGCCTAAAAACTCCCTCTTCCCTAAACTCTTGGCAGCACATGTTTTGGGAAAAGTGACCTAGTCACTCAGAACTGGAGATGTGAAAAGCCTCTAGCTGGCACACTCATGAGCCCCTTTCCAGTGTCTGCGGAAGTCATTTCCCCTAGTGGGCTTCTCTGGAGAAGGGATATCCAAGGGAGGGCAGGGCCTTAATCCACCAGCTTTAAAAATAAGCACCCCATAGAATAGAAAAAAAAAAAAAAAGAAAAAGCCAGTTTAACCTGAGCCTTGTAACAGAGAGGGGAGTGTGTGGGGAGAACAAGAGGGAGATCCAATTAATTACCCTTAGAAGCAAAGGTAAAAGTTGAAGATTACGAGACCCATTTACAGGAGGGAATAGACCCATCATTGAGCCTAGAGAATGGGAGGATTGTTTAGGGCCAGAAAAGCGTCTCAATGTTCAGATTCCTTTCCTTTTCTGGAGCTTTGGAGAGAGGAAGGTCATAGCTTGGGCTTGGAAGGTACACTTAGCAGTGGGTTCAGCCTGGGAGGGGGGACTGTTGTTTTGGGTCCAATTCTGGGCCCACAGCCTGCCCCCTCCCTAAGGGAACAAGAGCTTCAATCCTCTCTGGAAGCTGGTATGGGTTGGCAAAGGAAGGGGTGCCTCCTCTGAGAGGCCCATCCATTATCATCACAAGGGCTGATGTCACAGACCCCACAAAGCAGCTGGGGCCCCAAATGCAGGGTAACCCTAACCCCAACAGAGATGAAACAGATAGAGGGAGAGCTCTCCCACACAATGCGGGGGCCCTCCTCCTCCTTGCACTTCCTCAAGAGCCTTTGTCTTCTGGTCCCTTGGGCTTGAAGCCTCTCTCATTCCCCACAAATGCTGTCCATTAAATTCAAAATGAGGCCTCCGGGGAAAGGGTCTGGCGCTTTCCCTCTCTTTTCTTCCCCATCCTCATCAGCCTGGCCAGCTGTGAGAAAGGGGCAAGCTGGTATCTGCTTCATAATTTTCCCTTAGTTTCTATTTGTTTTTCTCCTTTAGAGATTCTCTGCTGATGGACTCTCCTGGATAAAGCCTTAGGCCCAAAACTGTGACAGTCAGCACCTAGATTGTGGGAAATGTTCTGTGGTGAGTCAGGTTCAGCTGGAATATAGTGGCCAAGCCTCTCTACCGGCCCTCTTGTCATCTTCTTAATCAACTGTAGGCCTCTGAATTCTGAGGAGTGCAGAGTCCTCCTGTCCCCTCAGTACCACAAGCCAGTGTGGCCAGAGAAAGGAAGTGGCTTTACTCATCTTTAGAGGTGACCTGGGGTTCTCATGGGTGCTCTCAGGAAAAGGTGGGAGGTAGAACAGCAGGCTGTGAAAACCTGCCTGAGCTGTAGAACACAGGGTGAGGAGGTTGCTGCTCAGAACTGGCTTTCTCTCAGGGGCAGATCAACATTTCCAAAGGCATTTGGTTATCATTCATGGTATTTTAGTCATTAATCTTTCTGAGACATTGACAAAAGCCATAAATTTTCTCCCCAGAAAACATGGGTAGGTGAGAGCCACTCCCTGCAACACTCTTCAAGGTTTTTGGGACCCCTGGTGAAGAACTTTGGAGTTCTAGAAGGAAGTATAAGTTTTGGCACCAAAGTGAAAGCCGATAAGGTTCTAGTGGTGATGCTGGGCAGATTCCACTTGAAGGACTAGCTTTACACTAAGCTAGGCAGCTGGTGGTCTGATTTGGAAGGTTGCTCCTGCTTCCTGTGGAGGTGCATAAAGGGCATTACTACCAACCCCGTGTTGGGCTCAGCAGAAAGCAGGGTGCAGAGCAGCTCTGAACATTGGTCCAGCACTCGGCCATGAGGCACGCTGTGGAATTGGAAAGGGAAGAGGCCTTAGACTGTGCATGTGCTATGGCTCAGGACTGGCCAAGCATGTTAGCTTTCCATGGCTCATATGTCACATTATTGTAAACTAAGGACCATCATTCTGATTTCAATGGTAAGTATAACAAAATTTAGGGAGTGGCTAATTTGTTCAAGGTCATTCAGCTAGTTGGCGATGCTGCAGGAATAGAAATCCAGGCCTCTCAGGTGTCAAAGCCCATCACACAAGAAGACATGACTGAAAACACTCTTCCTGACCTCCTTCCACGGCTTCCATGCCAGCCTAAGAGGCAAGCAGGTTGTGAGCTGCTACACTGACATTCTGGTCTTACTCACCATGGTTCCAAGTGCACCTAGCAGATTCTTCATCATCTTCCCAGCACATACCAGGCTTGTGCCAATTTTGCACTGTAATGTGGCCTGTACCTCAAATATTCCCACCGCTTACTCAAGTTTGAATTAACTCAAGGGCCAGCTAATTGACATCCTGCTTTCTCTGTGCTGTCTTCCTTAATGAGGTCCTTTTTCACACCAGTCAAGGATGCCCGTTACTCTGTCCAACTTAGCACTCAAACGGGCTCATTTCTCCTCCTCCTGCAGGCTGGTTTTGCTTCCCATCTTGAGGAAGCCTTTCCAAGGAGGGCTGTTCTTCAAAACTCATTGGACCTGACATTCCCTAGCTTAGGAGTCTTCATACATTAGACATTTCAAGTTACTCCTCTTGATGATGATGCCAACTGTAGCTGAATAGATGGGAAACCTAACCCAGTGGTCACGGAGATTTCCACGGACAAAACACAGTGCCTTGCCTTGTGTGGAGACAGGCTTTCTCTACACCAGGACCCTGCCTACTTCACTCCTCCTTCCCCTGAGTGAGAACACAGTGTTTGCCATTGGGGTCTATCACCAACCACACCTACACTGTGCAAAAGTTATGGAAGAACAAAAAACCCATGAGACAGCACTGTGGCTTTTGAAACAGGTATGTAGGCCCTCTCGTTTAATAGCAATTAAAAGAGGAAAATGTACAAGAGGAATAAACATGCTCTTTCCACAGAGGCGCTTTCTCCTAACCACATGGCCCATTTGCATCAGTAGCTTTACTATTGAGTTTTAGAGAAAAAAGTTCCCTTTAGAGTTAAAAACAGACTTTACTAAAATTTCCCCATAAATGTGTAACTACTTGTGCAAAATAAAAAGGCCTTTTCCAACACATTAGTGAAGTCATTACAAGTGCAAGCAAACAAAGAAAGAAGGAGAGAGTAAGGAAGGAAGGAGGGAAGGAAGGAAGGAAATAGAAAAAGAACAGAAAAAAACAAAAGAATTTTTAAACAGAAAAAAAAGAAAGAGGCAATTGAAGCAGTCAGAAGAGTCCTTGGAGAGGGGTGACTCAAGTAGAGGGATTTCTGAAGCAGCTCCCAGAGAGTGTACTCAGAGACCCCAGGAAGAAGGTCATGGCCAATGCCACTCTTCCCTGGGTCTGGGACTTGATAAGCAAGCACTTGCAGCAAAGCTAGATCACTTTGAGGGTAGGGAGACTGGTCTGGTATGCAACGAAATCACCAGGAATACTCCCCAGGCTTTTGCCAACTGTGACTTTGCTGATTCTAGTTCCAGGTCCTTCGTGTTCTTCCTCACTTGCAATAGTGTCACCCAGTCTGTGCAAAGAGACTTTCCTCTGAGTGTTAAGCTGTCCATATTACTACTGAAACCACTGGGGTCCTAAACCAGACTCTCTTCAGAAGCATAGATCTGGGTTTTTCAAGAGCATGGACAAAAGCTCAGTGACTAGAAGGCAGGAGGCTTCCCACCATGCATTTTTGCCCTCTTCTAAAACCCTCTAGGGCACTGGTATATGCCTAGGCATGTGAGGCCAGATATGAGGAGTGTGAGTGGCATGAACACACATGCTCTGCCTAAGTCCTTTCAAGTGGTGGCTCAGCTACAGGCCTGTAGACAAAACTAAGAAACGCCCACTTCACCAATTCAAAACCCCTTGACATTGCTGGTCCCTGTTTTTACTTTTCCTGGGCCACTAAGAGTAAGTCTCTATATACACTTCAGAAGCAGCACGTTGGTTTGTTTTGTTAGGGAGGAGTAAAGGTAGACGGAGAAGGCAGAGGAGATACACCAAAGGGTCCATCCTTATGAGTCTTGTGCTTGAATAAGCTTTTCCTTTAGCAGGACTTCATGTCAAAGGTGTAGAGTGGCCCCTATTTCTCCATGCTGTTCACCTTTTCCTCTACAGTACAGTTCTTCCAGGGCAGAGGTTTGTGAGCAGACCAGCAGTGATGGCTCTTTAGAAAGACAAATGCAGTGCCATGCTTGAAATTCACTCCACTCCATTCAAAGTCTCAGCATGCAAAGCAGAAGAGATCTTACTACACACTGAGTACTAGTACAGGAGGGTATCTGGGGTCCTTCTCAAGTAACATGACTTCAGATTAGTGTAACCATTTCTCAGCTTTTGCAATGAAGTTCTGGGCTTGGAATCTCTTGGGTCTCATTCCTACAGGCCCTGCCTTCCTTTGGCTTATCAAGTTTTTCATAACCCTAACCCTCTTTCTAAAACCGTGGGTGTCACAGGCTTTTGCAGAACTTGGATGCAGCCTGGTTGTTCCAGCTTTGAAGAGGGCTGCACATCAGTATGCATATTTTCTTTTCCACGGTTTTCAAGATATGATATGAAAATGGTAGAGGGTGGGGAATGAAAATGGAAGCACTACCCTTCTCAGAAGCAACCCAATAGCTGAAAAAAGTTGTGCAAAATTCTACCTGATGAATCTTTCCTCCCTCTAATCCAAGCTGGAAATGCCCACATGGCTTATTTGTCATTGCCTGGTGATGTAAAAGTATACTCTTACCAGTAGTTGTAGTAGCATCTTCCTGAAGTGTCTGAAAGTGTAGGTTCATCTAACTGATCTTATAGCAAAGCCCTTACCTTAAGGCTCTGGAGTCCATCTAGGACAACAGATACAGCTTCCAAGCTAAGTTGGTTTAGACTCTAGAGTCTGGGTGACAGGATTATAGGCAATTATTCTCAGATGAGGCCAAAAGATGGCTTTGAGAAGGGACTTCAGGAAAGGATGGAAGCCTTGGGCTTGACCAAGAATAGCTCTGTATACGGTATATAACTTAGTAAAAATGGCAACTGGGCCAGAGGCAACATGCCTCCAGCCATGGTTGGCCCTGTCTTCCTCATGGTAGCAGTGGCTTCATCCCTAGTCTAGCCATGGCTGCCTCCATAGTGCACAGCTGGTAAAATTTCCTTTAAAGATGTTGGCCAGAAAGTTGTTTTAAACACAAATGAACATACCAAGTAATCCTTGGGTTTTACATAAGGGTAAAGGGAGGACTATTTTCAGGCTTCTGAGATCTGACCAATCTCAACGGTACTGTTGGAAGAAGCACACTGTGACTCTCTGTGAGGACCTGCAGAAATAACTGTTGACCTACATTTTGAACCAAGTGTTCTGACCATAATAGAAGGGAATAAGATAAAGAGGAAAAGGACTGGGGCTCTAATTCAAACTGTTTGCTTTTAAAATCCAGAAAAATACCCTACGCTGAGAGCCAACACTCCTAATGTCAGAGCAACCTGCAGTGAATCCTGGGATCCAAAGGTACTGCTGTTTATCCTGCCACAGGAAAAAAAAAAAAAAAACAGTAAAACCCTTGGGTCAGATCAGGGCTAAAGAAACAATCCTTGGGGGACTGAAGTGAAGCTGTCACCTTGCCACGCCAGTCAATGAAAATCAGCAGACTGAGAAATGGACACCTAGAACTGTCTTTAGTGTGTTAAACAGTAACGTTTGATAGGCTCTTTCCTTGCATCAAGAAGGATTAGCCTCATCTACGTGGTAAATGGGCACTCGGGAGTGAACAGGATATACTTTATTATCCTTTGGTTACTCACCTTACCTCTTAGAAAAAGCACCTACTTTGTCTGGGTAGTTCCTAGGCTCCAGAACTAAACTGTAGAGCCATGGATGAGAGGTGGTTTATCACATTCAGAATGATATCACCTCCTTTTCTAGGACAATACAGACAGTGTAGTAATAACTTTCAAGTCCCCACTAGCAACGTTTTATGTACTTGCTTATCCTCATGTCTCTTTTATCAGGGAAAGATTATGTGAATACTGTACAGGGTTAATAAAAAAATACATATGTTCTCTTTGAAGAAGAAAGCACAAATGCAGCGCCAGCCTGAGCTGGATCCTGGACTGTGGAGCTGCAGGAAGTAGCCCCTATGGGCTGAGGCCAGCCTTCATGAGTGGTGGCTGCTGATGAGTCCTCGAAGCTGCTTGGCCACAGTGTCAATCAATTTCTGCTTGTCTCGCTCATTTTTCCGAAACTGTGCAAACATGTTGTTCTTGCGGCTAGTATCCTTCATCCTAAACAGAGAAGGAAAGAAAGAGGGGAAAGTGTTTGAGGAGATATTAGAAGAGAAACTGCAGTAGGCAGGATGGCATGATATATCTTAACTGCTACCTAGAGTGGAAGAGTCCAGACTTCTCCCATTGTTAGGCCTGTACTTACCTACTGATCAGGAAGCTGCCCTTCTGGCATGATCATACTTGGAAAACAGTCAAGAGCCAGCTTTGGAGGGACCCATCTTCTTACTCCCCTCACACCTACCCACCTCATTCATCCCTTCTCCCTCCAGGTATGCACATGACAAAGGAGTATGAGACATGCCACAGCTCTGCTAGGCATTAAACCCTTACAGAATGTCCACGATCCACTCATTACTTCTTCATGAATCTGTTGGGACCTTACAGATGGTATTTGGAAGTGAAGCATAAAAAATGTTCATAAAACTAGTAATTCCAAGAGAACATAAATAACTAAAAGTCACTATGTATTTCTAAGCCACACTCTAGCTGGTTACTTTCTCCTATCCCTAAAGAAATCATGGCCTTGACTAATTAATCTCTTTTCTTTGGTCTCAGGGTAAGGCCCTGATAGGTAGTCAGGCGACTAAGTAAGTATGGTGCTAAGGAAAGAAGGTACCAAAGGGTGGTCCATCCCCTCAGTTGAGAAACCAGGGTTTTAAGCAAGAAGAGCCCCTGATTTATGGCTGTCTATATTCTTAGACTTTTGATCTTTGGGTCATGCTAAAGCTCCTCAGATGACACTATCCCAAGAGTACCAATAATGGGAAGTTCTGGCCAGTGGTTCTGTGAGATGCAGAATGCTACCTAGGAGGCATGGATAAAGGAATTGTCACAGAACCTACAAGTCTGACCAAGCCACTTTGACAAAATGTACAAATCTGTTATTCTAGATCCCCCTAGCACCTGTTGGTGATGGTTAACTCTGGTCCCAGCCTCTGCACACCACAGCCCCAGTCCATAGCTACTTTTAATGTTAGAGAATTAAGGATAGTGGACAGATCAGCTTCTCGGGGATAGGATAGACCAGCCTTTATACAATTCCCTAGGAGAGGCGCCAGCTCTCCCACTTCACAGCTCCCTAGGCTGCATGGAGATAGGCTGTAAGAGGGAAGGGAAGGAGGCTGACGGAAGTATAAATTATTCCCAGGTGTACTTCCCATGGGGCTTTGGCTAAGTCTGGGCCTTTTTCCCCCTAAGTGGGCTGTGGTTTGCAAAGGGGGCAGATTAGAGGTCAGTGAGTCAAAAGGGCAGAGATTCTACAAGGGCATTTATATCTGCTATATGTATGTATGTAATGTCATATACACAGTAAGCATAAGGTATATCATACATTCCAGAATTATGTCATAAAGGTACTATAAGGTACTATATGTGTAAGAAAAGTTCTGATGGGAACTATAGCTGTATAGCTCTGGCTGAGGAGGGTCGCCAAAACTAATTGAGACTTTTCTCCCTAATTTAAGCTCAAAGCAGCTCCTTTGGGTTGGAATTACTCATCAAACACACTCAGAATCATCACCCAGCGGTGGAGGCCTGTGCTTCCAGGAGGAAGGAGGGGTGACTGGGCTTGGGTGAAAAGAAAGCATAAAGGTCCTCCAGGCTCTAGTGATGATGATAGTATTTGGTCCCTTACATACTAGCTGCACAATTTTGTTTGGGGAACTGGTCTCCTTTTAGATGATCCCAGAGAAGGATTCCCCTTCCACTTTGGGCATGCTATAAATCTAAAGAACAGTAATAAAAAACAAAGAAAAAAGAAAGAGGAAATAAAGAAGAATTACTTTCTATATGACAAACATTTAGTTTAATGTTCTATGTGATCATTAATTCCATAACTCCTTGAAGCAGTCCAGGGACAGGCAGCCAGAGCTAGCCTTCAGCTCCCATGGGAAGCTCCTGTAATATGTAGGGGAAAGTGAAGACAAGGGCAGACTACTGCAGAGGCCAAGATTTCTTGGCCATTAAAGCATGGAGTTGGAATTAGGCACTATACGGGTAAACCCACATGCCCTGAGGGGGGATAGTGACATGTGGGTTTGTACTCAGGAATATTCCCAAGCCAAAACTCTCCCATATCCCAGCCCATTCTGCAAGCCCAAGATCCTCTTATATTCCCGCTATGACCACTTCTCAATGACATCGAGGTCTCTTCTTTTTCCTGAATGTCTTCAACAGGTATTTGGGTCTTTCTATGTCTCATCCTGGTAAGAAAGGCCAGACAGAAGAGACTGTCAAGCTCAGTGTAGCCGACTGTGAGGAAGCAGGAATGGGTCAGGTAAAGGAATTGATTCCTAGGAGGCTGGAAGATATGGATTTTAAGTGATCTGGGTAGCCTTTTCCCTACTGTGTTTGGAAGGAAGCTTTTAAACTCTGCTGACTGCTAGGGCTACAACATAGCTTTGTTACTGAGTAGGCCTTCAGAATGGTAGACAGAAGCTGATTATTTTAGCCCACTGCTGATCCACAGGAAGTGGATGAACCTGTACTTTCTGGATTTACAGATTCTCAGGAACAGAGGAGTAAAGGACTCCTTAGAGAAGTAACTGACCTGAAGGTATCTCAGAACTCATTTGGATACATAATGAATGTAACCATTTCAGAACCAACTCAAAGGTCAAAATGTTTCCTTACTTCAACTGGTAACAAACTCTGGGATTAGGCCTTGCCTGTAATGAGGAACTTTCCCTGGGAGACTCAGGTTCCAGATCTTAAAGCCATGGGCATCACCACCAGGAGGTATGGAAACTTCTCAGGGGTTCTCTTTTGTCAGGGCTGAAATTTAGACCCTAAACTGGTAAGAGCACCAAGTGTGCCAGAAAGCAGAGTGGGAACAATTCTTTAGTGGGCACTGAGGGAGAAAAAGCCTTGCCACTACTCTCAGCCCCAAAGGAATTGGTAAGCCAAGGGTCACTCTAAGGATCAAGGATAGAGGAGGTAGCCAGCCAACTGGCACCAGGCTGGTTTAGTAGATTAGTATGTCAGGGCAGGGGGAAATTTATAGGATAGGGATTTTAGTGTAATCATTAGTGTCAATGAGGAAGCCAGTAGGACTTGCCTCAGAGTGATGGAAAAGGCCCAAGTGAATAATATACTTACTCTCTAGATATCCTAGGGAGGAAGGTCATTGGGAGAGAGAACCATGGGAAACAAAGTTAAAATGGAAACATCAGTCCTTGACACCATGTCAGTCTCTTGGTTTCAAATACATTGCACTGCTTCCTGCTCTTCCTTCCCTCCATTCTCTCCCCTTTTCTCCCCCTATCATAGCACATAGTAGGAAAGATATACTTTGACTTCCCCTGCTTCAGGCTCTGCTCTAGCCTCCTAACTCTGGGCATTGCCTTCCTAGGATTTGAGACATGCTTGACTGGCCAAACATTTAGACTTTCTACACTGCATAGGTGCAGGTGCTCTTCTGACCAGTCATTCCAACTGTAAGAGAACGCTGCCCTTTAACATGCATCCTGGTCTCTGCTATGCCAGCTCTTGCTAGGTGAGGAAAAGCCAGAGACAGGCTGCAATGCACAGCAGATTCTAGCTTCTGGGTGACATATTACTTAGCTCCAGGATGTTATGGATCTGGCTAAGCCAATTCCAGAGGTAGTACCTCTGCTTCAGAGACCACAGCTTGTGGCAGAGCAACTTTTACTGGCTAGCGACTGTTCAGCTTTCTTGGGGCCGTCAGCACAATAAAACTCAGTCTGGCAGGGTCCCAAAGTTCAGGGAAGATGAATGTTTCAGTAATCCCCAGGACTTCTCTGGTAGGAACCAGAGAAACCCTGTGTTCCGTGGGGCTGCTGATCATAACCTGCGTGACTGAGACCATTTGCACTGTGCTCACCAGGTGAGCCTGAGCCCCAAAGCAAGCCAGCTTCCTTTCTTCTCTTATTTGCTCTAAAGACACTTTGCCATTAGGCTGACAGTGTCAGAGTCCAGTACTGTCAGAGTCTAGTACTGTCAGAGGTCTCTCTATTTGGCCTTACTTGTTGGGCTCCAGAATTAAGAGGCTACAAGAGGAAGACTGGCTTGCCAAGTATAATGACTGAGACAGCTGACAGCACCTACGATAACTGCAAGAATAAGGAAGCTTTTCCAAGTATTGGGACCAGGAAAATTACCTTGACATCATCCCCTTATCCTAACTCCCCCTCTTCCCAACATAGGCCACTGTACTGGGTACTCACTTCTCAAGCAGCGTCAGCGCTGTTACAGGGTTTACCCGTAGGTACTTGCAGTTGGGCTGGCCATAATCAGCAAGGTAGGTCGACCAGTCCCACTGGATGAAGAGATCCAAAAGCTGTAAAACATCCAAAGCCCACACTAGGGATTAATCAAGCAGACAAGACAAACCAGGATCCCAGAAAATCCCATCCGTTTACTACTAGCTAATAGATTTGAAAAAGTAGAAATAAAAATGTAGTAAGAGAAAAGTGGCCACAGACTATAGGGCAACTAAAAAAATAATGAGTAAGCATTAGAAGATGGTCTCTGCCATAAGCACAGTAACACTGCTAAGAGTAAATGCCAGCAGGAAGCCCTGAGAGGCAGGCCTGTAAAGACTAACACCGGGCTGATCCAAAACACAAGACTCATGGTAACCATTTACTTATTTATTTAATAAATACTCATCTAATGCCTTCCACATGCCAAGCACCATTCTAGAGGCTCAGTATCAAACAATTTATGAATAAAAGTGGATGTGGCCCAGTGCTACAGCACACTTTTCAACTTTGGTTCATTTAAAATTGATACTATGCATATTCTAATTCTATAGATTGACCTCAAGTCCTTTATAGCCTTTTGTTATTGCTTCATTACATGACACACCTTAGGATCCATAATTGTACTTTGTTGTCACGTCTCTTTAGTCTCCTTTAATCAGGAATATTCTCATAGCCTTTTCCTTTCTTATATGATACTGACATTTTTTAAAGAATATAATCCTCCTGCCTCCATTTTTTTTTCTCGGTTTGGTTCTGTTTGATGCTTTCTCATAAGATTCAAGACATGCATTCCTGACCAGAATGCTACATAAGGAATGCCATGTCCTCCTCAGGATATTGCTTCTGGAGGCATACAGTATCTGTTTGTCCCTCACTGGAGATAATTTTGATCACCTGGTCAAGATGTTGTCTGAGTTCTCCACTGTCTAGTTATGTTTTCCATTACAACTAATAAACAATCAGGAAGACTAAGACCATGAAAATACACTGCTGATTAAAATATCCACTTATATTTATCATTAAATTCAGATTCTTGCCTGATCCCATATTAACTATGTTGGCTGCAGACTTATGCTATTCCACCACAATCCTCCTCCCCCTGTCCATCCCCCGTCACTCATTCCACTGGAAAGAACTGCTCTTTCTTCTCCCCTTAGTAATATATTTATCAAATGATTACTGACATGGGCTGATGGATTCCCACTTTTCAGTGGGAATTATTGAATATATATTGCTCGGCCTACTGTTCTGGTACTCAAATTGTCCCAGATTTGGCAAATGGGAGTCCCTTCACACAGAAGCCTGGCTTTCTGTGACCTGAATCCATAATTCTTTTGAGTACCTTCTGGCATTCTAAGATGTTGTAGGCTCATGTTGCATCTGTCCTGCCCCATCTCTGCAATCAGCCCTTTCTCCGAGAAGACTGTTTCAGTGGGAATGTTACTGCAGATCAAGATTTAGGTACTAGATATCTTCCTTATTACTGGACTGTCTTTGTTCACTGCTCTTGAGGGCAATCTGTGAGGAGCTAAGCTCTTTTAGGAGACTGAGCTGGGAATAATGTGCATGTAAATATACATACACACACACATACATATTTTAGAAATTATAACTCCACGTCAATACCCCCAGTTCTAATCCATTCTCACAGGGTTCTTTTTTTTTTTTCCTTCTCAGTGAGAATCCTAGTGTTTAATTCATCATTTCATTCACTCAATCCTAGAATATGGCTACAGTGGTTTCAGAATTGTTTGTATCTATCCCTAAAAAAAAATGCTACTAAAAATGAGTTCAAGATTTGTTTGCAATTTTCCCTCCCAAGTGAAGGCTAAATGTATACTATCAAATAATGTGTTTATAAATCCCTTTTCCCCTCCTTCAGTGTAGTTATAGTATTAATCTAAATGCATTTAGGAACTTTCTTTTTTATTTGTTTTTAGTTTTAGGCCTTCCCTCTCATCCTTGGTAATTTTCTAAATATGTAGGACATTAACATGTTTACAAAAGTCAAAACTGTACAAAAAGGTTAACATGGAGAAGTATTACTCTTTCCTTTATTGTATTCCTTTTATCCCAATTTCTCCTATGTTCTATGTCACCAACTTCACGGTTTTTAGTTTGTTCTTTCTATGCTGCTATTTGTAAAGATAAAGCAGACATATGGATCCCTTCTTATCTGTCCTTTTTCCTTTTATAGGAAGTAACATACTACATGTGCACTTCAAGCATCTTATGTCTCAATAAGAAGGTAGTGGACAAAGAATAAAAACACAGGATCAGAGGTGGGCACAGAACTAAAGATCATTATTCCCCAAACTTTATTATGAAGCTACATCTTCACAATTTTACGATACTTGCATGCTACATGTATTAATGCTTGTATCATTTTTTTTACTGATTCATGCTTTAATCTTAAGAAAAAATTAAAAGAACACTTTATATCACTATCATAAATGGGAAACCACTATACTTGCCATAAATAGTGGATGAATACTAGCACGAGTCTGAAACAGTCTCCTCATCATCAAAAAGCCTAAAAAGGAGTAGCTTTTTTTTGCATGATTTAGTGTTTAATGGCACATCTGGGGATCATCTAAACTTATTCTGAGTATCTCTTTTATGGCCTTCTGTACCTTAAATATTCTAGTCAACCTATATTTTAGGATTAGTTTGAGACTTCAACCAAGAGTAGAAAAGAGTTAACAGTGGCCTATGGACAATGAAATACTTAAAACAGAAGTCCCTGCCAAGAATCACTCTCATCAGAGAGGCAGAGTGCACACTGAGAAGCTGTCTTGTGCTAGCCAGGAAGGTCCACAGCTAAGGGACTGGGTGGAGCAGGTGCAGTTGATGAGCATACATGAGCGGGACAACTTGCTAAGGACTCCACGAGGACAATTCATTAAAGAAAACCAGTCCTTATATCCTTATTCGTCTCATGACCAGGTTTCCTCATTAGTTCTTAGATTTCCTGAAAATTGATTTTTTGATGACTTTTTACCTGTTTGTCAAAACATTGCTAAAATTCTTGATTCTCCATGTGATGACTTCTGACAGAGTTTATAAACCATGCTTTTGGTCTGCAATATGTCACTCTGTTTATATTTCATAAGAGTTGCACAAAATGATAACCTTCTGAAGTTTAAAAAGTTCAAGTGAAGAAACCTAACATCTACTGTTACAGAATTTGAAACATAAATAAAACATATTTGCTTGTCTCGGATTTTCCTAATGAAAACAAAAACCCATTGAATTCAGCAAACATTTTTATTTTTATTTTTTTTGCAGTACTGGGGATCGAACTCACGACCTTGCACTTGCCAGGCATGCACTTATGCCACTGAGCTATATCCCCAGTCCTCAGTAAACATTTTTAAAGCACCTAATATGCATAAGAACTATCTGGACCTTTTAAGTAATATTAAAACAAGTGGTCTCCCATCACATAGGAAAATATAAGAGAAACATGAATAACTTTAATCCAAGCCAAATTAGTTCAATGCTATTATGTGATTCTGGTTGTTCCTCTTTTTGAATCACCAATTGAATTTTGCAAAGTTTTCCATTTATAGGAAAATTTAAACAACAAATATAAATTGTGGTGCAGAACACACATGCACTGGTGTGCTTTGAATTTATTCTGGTTATCAGTGTTTCAATGATGGGAATCATCTCAGCAATATCAAACAATATGTCCACTTACATCTTTGTCATAGAGTTCAATATAGAAAATTTACTTGCATTTTAATAGCATCAGTAGATTGTTTTCTTAAAAGCTTTTTATCTTGAAATAACTTTAGACTTGAATGAAAGTTGCAAAAACAGTTTCCATAGTTCCTCTATACCTATTAATTATCTTCTTTAATGTTCAGGTCTTGTATTACCATAGTATAACTCCTCCTCTGCAACTTTATTTCAGTTTCGTTTGGTTTTTCCTGAGTAGCACTTTTTAAAAAATTAAATTTACTGGTACAATTTAGATGTACATAATAATCACATTAATCATGGGGAATTTGTACCTGTACATGATATATCTTCTTTTTTCCCCATTTCCCTCCCCTACCTTCAACTCCTCTTCCTCTCTTGATTTACAAAGCTTTGTTTCCATTTTACCCTTCTTTTCTCATTTCCTTCTTTTCCCTTCCTTCCTTTCCCCCTACCCACCCTCCCCAGTTCCCCTTTCTTTTTGAACAATTTCTTCCTATTTCACAATTTCTATTATACCTTTTGATTCTTATTTACACTTTCGATTTCTTACACCAGAGACTTTATTTCAGTGTCATCAGATTTTCCACTAATGTCCTTCTGTTCCAGAATCTGATAGAATGTTCCACACTGCATTTGTTCATCATGCCTCCTCATCCTCTTTTAACCTGTTAAGCTTTTCAGTCTTATCTTTTAAAACCTTGGTGCTCACATGTGGACATTTATTTTGTATAATTTCCCTCAGTTTGGGTTTGCCTACTATTTGCTCATGATGACATTAAGGCAGAAGTTCCCAATGAGGGAAAGGTTTTGCCTCCCAGGGGACATGTGGAGTATCTGGAGATATTTCTGGTTGTCATAAGACTATGGTGGTAGTAGTGGTGCTGGTACTGGTGCCCAGTGAGTACTGTCACAGACTACAGAAACATTTTATAGTGCAAAAGGCAGTCCCCAAAACAAAGAACTATCTGACCCAAACATCAATATTGCCAAGGTTAAGAGCATATGCACTGGCCAGGCATGGTGGCACATGTCTGTAATCCCAGCACTCAGGAGGCTGAGGCAGGAGGGTTGCCATGAGTTCAAGGCAATAGTGAGTTCAAGCCCAGCCTGAACTACATAGTGAGGCCCTGGCTAAAAAACAAAAACAAAAAAACCTCCAAATTGGGATTATGCATTTTTCCTCAAAAATACCACAGAAGTGATATTATGCTATTTTTAAGCATAAACTCAGGCAGCACAGTACAAGATGTCGGTGTACATCACTACCAGTGGTACTATACACAAATTTGTGAAGCATTCCATATTGTGCTCACTTCAGCAGCACATGTACTAAGATTAGAATGATACAGAGAGGAGCGCGGCCCCTGTATAAGGACAACACATGATATTAACCTCAATGACTTGTTTCAAGTGGAGCTGATGTGTTTCTCCACAGTCAGGTTACTACTTCTCCCTTTGTAATTAATATATTTCTTGAGGGAGGTAGTGTTTCAGACTGTGCAGGCATCCTGTTTCTCCTTAGAATTTTGTTCAGTCAACTCTAGCATCTATTAGTAGATCTGTCCTGGAACTGTATTTACTATGGTATTTGACCACAATATTTTTCATTTTCCTTTCCTTATTCTTTCTGTAGCTATTAATTCAAATTCTTCTATGAGGAAAAGCACCGTTCCTTTTCCTTTACCCATTTTTAATACCAACAGAGCCTTCTGGATATTTACTACTTTGTGGGTTACAATCCAACACAATCATTATTTTGTTGTTCGGGTTGCTCTAGATTTCACCACTAGAAGCTCCTTAAGATCTGGGTTTCCTTTGTACTTCTGACTCGCCTCTATCCTTTTTTCCCTTTCTGGTACTACAAGTTATTCTAAACTCATCTTGAGTCTTTCCCTGCTCTAGACCTGGAATCAACTGCTTCTCCAAGATGCCCTGGTTCTTTCTCCTGGAGAATGGTACTCAGAAACTAAGATCTGAGCACTTAGCATGCTCATTGCTACTGAGGTATTACCATACCCAGGCCCTCTCAGTGGACAGAGCTAAGAAAATATGTATATATACTGACTGGTGCATACATCTATATTTCTGTATTTATCTGTGGATATACTAAAATTACGAGTTCATACTGATGTCTACAATTCCAATCTAGCACTACAGGGTTCATTCTAGTCTCTTCCCGCTTTCTTTAACTATCACTTCTTTCTCTGACATTACTAACCCACATCCCTGTGAGATACTAATTTACTGAATACAGCATTTGTACACAGTTCCTTTTGCTTTTATTCTTACAGTTTCCCATCAAAATACTACCTTGAAAGTTACTTAGGTTAGTTCTCTTCTTTGTCACTTCTTTCAGTGTGGTTATATTATTTGGTAATTTAGTTAGGTGCATTTTTCACTGTCCCAATTTGTAACCCCCCCATATCCTTGTTAATTTTAATTATTTATTAGGGGTATGTGAAATAATACTATAGTTCTAAGAGTCAGAGCTACATAAAAATATATTGAGAGAAGTGTCATTCTCTCTCTCCATCCTAACTAACCTGTTCTGATTCTCTTCACTTCTTTCTGACATCTTTTCCAACTGTCCCTCACAGGTAACCAATCTAGTTTCTAATTTGTCCTTTTATTTCTTTTGCAAAAAATCGATACATGTACATTGTCTTATATCTCCTCTTTCTCACACAAAGGGAAGCATATACAGCTACTCTTTTGCACTTTGTTTTTTATCATGTAACAATGTATCCTAGAACTCACTTCCTGAAAGTTCATTCCTCATTAATGATCATATTCTTGATTTACTCATTCAAATACTGGCTTTTTTGGTAAACTAAACAAGAAATATACTTTTCAAGAGATAGACCAAACATAACACTCAGGGATGTTTGATTGTTAGGCTGGTAGAACAAGAGAGTGTTGATATTTACAGAGTAACACACTGATAAAGTCTAGGGCTAATTTGACCAAAAGCAAATTTAACCAGTGCAGTCATTAAGGATGCTTGAATCTCAAACATAGCTATTTGTTTACGTTATCGATCAGAATAAAGGAACTAAACTAGTGTAGTAGTTGAAGTGATACTTTATAAACTACACAGGTAATTAAAGTTCTAAACTATATAATTACTAGTTACTCAAAACTGCTTATGAGTGGGAAAGCATATGACAAGGCAAGACATTTTGAGTCAGTTATGCCAAGCAGGCTACTTATGACAATACCTTATTTTGTGTCCTGTGTAACTTTTATCTATGTAACTTTTAGTTAGAGCTTTGCAAATTTCTAAAGATACCTCTGTTCTACTTCTTACTTCAGAGCATTCCCACAGCTTTAGAGGACTCAAATTATAATTTAGTGGCAGGAGGTAGGGGAAGTGAGGAGGACCAAGATTAAGGAAGGATAAGCAGTGGGCTGACAATCACAAGGCAGACAAGTGTTAGAGATGGCTTGTTGGCTCACACTACCCAGGATACCAAAGCTGTTTGTTTTTAAAGATCCTCTTTTACTGATTCTGTCTCCAAGCTGGGTATTCATCAGAGGCCAGCCAAACTTCTGAAAGATTTTCTTTCTGCACTGATAGATGAGGAAGACTAGAATAATTCAAACTAGTCCAAAGCCATACAGTGAGTTAATTCAACAGAGAACAAATAGCACTATAACAGTACAACAAATGCAAAGTTCCACAAAAGACGTTCAGGATAAGATATCATTAAGATAAAATAGCATCCTGCTAATCTTTGTTAATACAGATCAATATATACACATCTTCAGCAAAATAATTTAGATATATGTGCTGTCATGGCTAAAGGAGTAGCAGGAAATCTTCAAATAAAAATTATAAGCTAATATTCAAGCAAACTCTTCTCAGGGTGCCCTTGTATTCTTTTGGGTAGAAAGGACTACCCAAAGAACTCAAACAGTGAAGACAAGTAACCTGGTGGACTAATCCAATTCATATCATGTCTACTCACAGGTGAATAAAATTGCTGGATATATCTCGCCTTCATTGCTAATTCTGGAGATATGAACCTTATCTCCCATATAGACTGGGAGCTCCCCAAAGACGACAATTATGTTTTCTTATGATTCCTCATAGCATGGACTAGCAAAGGGTTAGATTCCTAGAAGGTAGTCAGCAAAGACTTGTTAAATGGAATTAAAATATGTGAACTAACATTTTGTAGTAACAATATTGGCTCAGGGACAGATTGGATTTTGTGTTTTTGACAACAAACTCCCACATGGACGAAATCCAGGGTCCTCTTGAGCAGCACCTTCTAGAAGGACAGTTATGTGAGGAAGAAGGAATCATCCAACAGGAGAATGACAAGTGAAGCGTAACCTAAGATGTGGATATTTGATTTTGAGGTTCCAAGGGAAGATACCTATGAGTAGTGTGTGGGAACCCAACAAATGTTTGGTCATATTTTTACTGGGTCCAGTGGGGAGCATGGCATCTACCTCACATTAGGGAAAGACTCCTTTTTTCCAGACAGTCTGCCAAGATTCCACAGGGAGCAAAGGATTGCAGGAGCTAAGGCAAGGACTCAGAGAGAAGCAGATATAAAGGCACACTGACAATAACTGCACCCAATCTGTAGTGGACTGACAACTGGTGGTCAACTTATAACCCCAAGCTGAACTGAGTAAGTGTGGTGCTGGGTATAGGAGGCCCTGAGGACTGCAGCCAGTAGGATAAGAGGCAGACCTGGAGAAGAAGTTAGGCTGTTGGGAGCAAAGAAAGGCTGTTGGGAGATGGTAGAAGTTGTAAGGAGCTGTTGGTTCTGTTGGAAGAACTCATCATGCTGGCTTTCCTGATGAACTTGGCTGTTTTCACCCTTTGAAGAGCTCAGGACCTTGTTAGTTAGCACTGAGAATAGCTTCGGTTCACTCTGGGGGAGCTCTGCTCCTCACTTTGAGCATCACTTCCTGGCTCCGGAGGGGTAAATGGTGCCTTGCCAGTCTCTGGAAGAAGCTTGCTGCACTGGCTTTCCTGATGGGAACTTAGCCATCTTGATCATCGGAGGAGCTCAGAACCTCACTGTTGCTGAGGATGGCTGTGGTACCTTTCAGGGGAGCTCTGGTTCTTGTGCATCATTTCCTGGCTCCAGTGCAGATCCCTCAGTCTGATAGCACAGATCCTTTTTCCCGCTGGCACAGACTGCCTAGATTCCACCACTGACCTTTGGGCCTTCACAGCACAGACCCATGAAATAAGCCTGTATGAGATTTGTTATGGGCTCTGAGCCTCCAGGTAGACTCGTGGGAGGCACTATTATGAGCTCTCGGTCTTCAGCTGGACTCATGCAGGACATTTCTGTGGGATCCAGGCTCTCAGCTGGATTCCTTGGTCTTAGTGTGTAGACAGATTTCCTGCACTCTTTTATATACCATTCTTTGGGTGACTATTATAAATAATCTTATAAAATATGTGTCCTGTATTACATTGTTCTCCCTTGCAAAAATATCTGCAAACTAACACCGTATCTCTCCTAGAGATGATTTTCTCTACATTTTTTTTCTTGAACAGGCACACTGAGGCCAGTAGAGAACTGTGTTCCAAAGCAGGCATGTCCTTGAAGTAAACTTGATTTAGGAAAATCTGAATTTGCACTTTATATATGTATATTCAGAACAATATTTCATGTTAACTGTGACAGATTACCAAATGATTTCAAATAAAATGTTTGGGGCACTTAACATATGATCTAACAAAAATTCAAAATATGCTAAGTCTTCAGAACAGGGCATAAAGTACACATTTAGAGTGCAACCACTGACTCAATGGGACAGTACACTAAGGTGGAAGTTTCTTTTGTCCATTCCTTGCCTTTGACAGGATGAAACTAATCACATCATGTACTTCTCATAATCAGTGATCCACAGGAGACTTTTTAGGAGTCAGTAGAGCACAGCTAAAAGCTGCAAGCTGAGAGTTTCCTGACTGACAGCATGACCCCCAAATTTGCCTTTCTGGTTCAGATATAGAATCATAACAGCTCCTAGCAGCAGCTGAGGGTAGACCAAGAAAACAATTGCAACAAGTCCACTAAAATGCATGGAACTGACTGATAGCCCATTTGTGTTTATTGCCCAAGATTTCTCCCAACCCCATTTCCTGACGCAGAAATTTGGGCAAATGCAGGAAATAGAACTCAGCACTTACTATAACACACACTGTTAAAGCACCAACAATGTATTAAGTACCAACAATGTATCAGGCACTCTTAGGCACCACACAGGAAAAGACAATAAGACATCTCCATTCTTGAGGAACTCACTCTGTTGAATAAACAGATACAAAGTGATAGAGATACTCTGAGAGATACTCTAACGGTACAAAAAAAAAGTTCAAAAGAAGGGCATCTAAACCTGAGGTACGTAGCTGGGAACTGGCAGACGTGGGGTGGGGGTGTCAGGCAAGGAATTTGACTTGGCTGAGTCTCTCACAGTGCTGTGAGATTAACTAGGCCAAATTAAGCCAGCAATAAATAGCTTCATATGCTAAGGAGAGAATTTTTGCCTGGAGGTTTTCCAGCTTTTTTCCATTAAGGTTGCTACCTGCTTTTTTCTTGATCTAGGAATGAAAAATCTGTTTGTATAAGTAAAGTTTTATTAAAACAAAGACATGTTCACTTTTTTTTACATTATCATAGGTGCTTTTGTGGTATGCTGAGGTACGCAGTAGTGACAGAGACCATATGACCAGGAAAGTCTAAAATATTCACTATAGTCTTTTACAGAAAAAGTTTGTCTCTAAATTCAATGCAAGGAGGGTAATGTGCTCAGAGATTTTTGTTCAGATGTGAAATATGTAATATCTATTAAATTGAAGAAAGAAAGAAAACAGCTTTAAGGGAAGCTTCTATTTTTAATGAAATGGCAAATATTCCATTATCTGGGCAACTAGCACCAAATTCTTAGGAAAGAGAAACACGTTTAGGTGAAACCCTTGAGGCACCAAGATACCTAGTAGAAGAGGGGTAAGGAGATTGTTACACTGGTTCTGAGAGGTGGAAAGTGAAGAGAGGAAGTTTAGCAAGTACGTAAGAGAAGGGTTAAGAAGGAAAACCCTCAGGACACTGTAGGATGGAGATCTGGGATATCTAGTAAGTAGCTTTTACACAGTTGTTGCTGGGCAAAATGTGATGTAATCTCCCCTCCAAGTCAATCTTTAGACAAATCGGTTCTGCTCCCAGTTGCTCAGGTGAATGACTTTTCTGTGTGTACATGTATGTGTGTATGTAGTAGCAGCTGAGTTTTGCACCTAGAGAGCTACAAAATAGCTCTGTACAATGGGGGCTCAGGAGGCAAGAAGACTGAAGATGTCTAAGGATGCACAGACATGTGGAGGACAGCTTTCAATTTTCCACAGGGATTAGAACTGGGGTGGGGAGAGGTTCCAAATTCCTCTAGATCTCTATAGAATGAGGGGGTCTGGCTTATATTTGAATTTTATAACAGTGGTCACTCAATAGAATGGCTTCCGAAATTCCTAGGAAGATTTGACCTTCTCTTTTATCTGGCTGACAGAGGGCAGAGGAAAAGGACAGGTACAGGCTGTGTGGCTCCCTGCTTTCTTGGCAGCCCAGCTCCCACGGATAGGGGCTTCATTAGGGTCTGTATCAGTGACCAACTGCATATTAGCTATTGTCTTAGTCACTTTTTCTTATTGCTGGGACAAAACATCCTACAACCAAAGTTAAGAGAGGAAAGTTTATTTAGCTCAGTTTGTAGAGGTTTCAGTCCCTAGTTGTCTGGTTCCAAGGCAGGGTAGTATGGCACAGGGCCATCGCAGAGGAGAAATACCCGACAGCAAGCAGCCAAGGGAGAGCATATTAGTTCTCTTTCTGTCCCTTATATTTTATGCAAACTACCTGTCCTGAGGTAGGTGTAGCACTCATACCCTAGATCCTAGCCAGAACTGTGCCAAACCAATCAGTGTACGGATTTAGTAATACACCCTCAATCCCAGCAGCACACACTCTAAGTCCAGCCACCTCTGAAAAACACCCCCGCCCCCATGACTGCATGAGGCTTTGGGGGGACATCTAGACACAAGCCATAATAGCTATTTCAAGGAAACATCACCCTGGGAAATCTCTATTTGCCTTATTTGGGCTTCTTCAGTCTAAAGTTCTCACTTGTAAGATAATGTTGGTAAAGAGAAAAAGACAGGCTTAAGGCTCTCTCACTGTCACCAGCTGGTACCTATGGAAGATTCACAGGTAAAAATGGTAACACCAAGCATTTCTTCCAGTGGCCTTCCTAAGACAATTTCTCACTCACTGATCACAGTATCCATATTTTTCATGGAGCAGAAGGAAACTCCATGATCACATTGGATGATAAAAATAATACTGTAACTGCTCAAGTAGAGGATGGGAGGCTCCTGTTATGGGCTGAGTTGCCCCTTGTTGGGGTAGGGGAGGTAGGCAAGTGTAAGTTTAGATGGAATTGCTGCCACAGTTGTGGTAGGAGGAGACAGGAGCCATGGGTGAGTGCTTTTCTTTTGGCATACTATGATATGTTAAAGATTCCTACATGAATGGATTAGGGTTTGTATTACTGAGTTAACTAAACTATCCTTCACCCTTTGGTCAAAATGACTAAGTGGTTTAAAAACATCTCTGCAAAGAGACCATGTGTTAAAGATTTTTTTTTTGTACCAGGAATCAAACTTAAGCTTGCCAGGCAGGTGCTTATGCCGCTGAGCTATATCCTTGGCCCCTGAAGATAATATTAATGATGTAAATATAAGTAAACATCAGGAAAATGACAGATCTCAAAAAATCTCCAAATCAGAATACAACTCTTTGTCATCCACATCAGAAAATTTAAAAATAAAATTAAAAAATAGTAACAAGCTAATCAGATTTGGTAAGTCAATCCCCAAATTTGAAATTGTCAGAAAAGCCATTTGAAATATGATTTGCATCCACTACTATGAGTAACAAACTTTTCTTTGGTCATAGCTCTTAAGTGCATAGTGTGCGTTGAAATATTAATTATATTAATGTGTTTATGTATATACATGTGTACACACAAGACAACTTTCAGAAGTAATAATAATGTTCTATGTCTTAAACCTCAGTGGAGAGTAGGGTATATATGGGAATATCCTTTTGAAGCTATTCAATATTTAACTATACTTAATAAATTGTTACACACATAAATATATTAGGTATGAGTCCTCAAATCAATACTACTTCTTAATCAAAAAAAGTCTGGTGACATTGGTTAAATAGTAACAGTCATAAGAAAAATGGTTTGAGTTCTTTTTTATAAATGGATAAATTAAGAAATATACCTGTAGAAAATTATGACTTGCATTATATGGGTCAATATTACAAGTTACAACCCAGGTACTTTAAGACAGGCACAAAAGCCAGGCATGGTGGCACACATCTGTAATCCCAGCACTTGAAAGTCTGAGGCAGGTGGATCACTATGAGTTCAAGGCCAGCCTGGGCTCCACAGTGAGTTCAAGGTCAGCCTGAACTACATAGCGAGAACTTGTCTCCACAAAAAACAACAACAACAAAAAGAAATTTGTAAAAGACACAAATAAGAAAACAAATGTCTAAGAGTAAAGGATGATAAAGAATGTGGAATGTCTTTATACCCTGGATAAGTTTAAAACAAGCTGGAATCTCAGGGGCCTAAGAAATACACTTGAGTCTGGCAAAAAGGCTTAGGATGCATTAACAAACTTCTTAAGCTTCTTAGCCTAATCAGATATGCATTTAAAATCTATTTTGTTTACTTGTTTGAGAGGCTAGAAATAGAATAAAATTGTAACTCAGAATTCCATTGCCAAATTTAAGAACTAATCAATAGATGAGTTTAAAAAGTATTAGATAATATGTGGTTCTCAACCAAGAGATCCTTTTTGATTGTTTTGCTTCCCCTATTTTATTTCCTTTCTCCACTAGCAGCATCCACTTTGTAAAGGACTCATCAAGTCAAATCACAAGGTAGAGGGGAGAGAAGCTTAGGACTATTGAGAATCTATGAAGTGTTGGCTCAGTTGTATACATTTTACAGATAATCCTATTTAATCCTTCACACAATTCTGTGAGATAGGTATTAATGGTCCATTTTTATAGATGTGAATAATAGAGGTTTAAATGACCTGCCCAAGATCATAAAGTTAGCAGACCTCAGACTTTGAATTTAAGTCTCTTTAATTCCAAAGCTACACCCTTCTACAATGCCAAGTTACTTCTCAAAGGAAAAAAGATGTCAAGGGCTAAAGTCTTTATTTCTCATAATTGTCTGCATTTCAAATAAAAGCAGCTGAATCAATACATATCTATGTATACATACCTATCTTTTGCTCATGTCATGCCCAATAGAGTGGTACCTTGGTTCATGAACTCAATTATCTCCATGATTCTGGTGGCAAGCTGAACTGGATGAGAACTGAATCAAATTTCCCCATAAGGTCAACATTGAACCTACCCATTGAATTTGATTCAGTTCTCATCCAGCTGGGTTTGTGACCAGAATTGTGGAAAGAACCAAGTGTGTAAACCAAGGTACTACTATATTTTATATAATTCAACAGTTAACAACACTTAAATCAAATTACTACAAATCTTGTGTATTTGAGCAAGGGAAGTCCAAACTGTGGATCATATTTAACTCTTGTTAGGAGGCAACTATCAGAATGTGATAAGGGCTGGACAAATGCCTGACTTTCCTAACCTTTATTCCTGAGCTAGAATTTTAAAGCTAAAATAACCTTAAAGAAGGTCAGAGAAGCAACTCAGTGAAATTTAGGAAGCAACAGAGTTTACAAAGGGAACCACAGGAAAGAGTACTGCTACCTGTGCAGACATTAGATTGCAGAACTCAGAGTTCCACCCACAGACGGTTAGTGAGTCTCTTTTTTATTAGTATATGTTTGTGATACATAATAATTACATTCACCTGGGGGAACTAGGTCATATACATACCACATTACTAATTTCTGACAATTACACAGGGACACTGAGGCACCCCTTCAGGGAGATAGGAATTTCTAGATTTTCTAGACGTTTTTATTGAGTAACTGATTTAGAAGGTAAGATTACCTTACACCTTTGTTCAACACCATGTTCCGTTCCCAGATGTTCAAAACATTATATATATATATAATGTATGTATATATATGTATCATGATGTATGTACCTGTATGTATCATGATGCACACATGTTTCTATGCTCAGTAGAGGTATGCTTGCTAAATATTGTGGCCAAGTTTAAGTGGTGCACCTTGGAGACTACTTGGAAATGTGTGTGTGTGTGCATGCACGCATATGTGTGTAGACATGTGTTTATTATACCTTTGTCTTCGGCCACTGAATTTTTCTAGGCAGGAGGTAAGGTCTGTAGCAGGTTTCAATGAGTAAAGGTTGTCATAGCTTGAAGGAACAGTGAAGTCTTAGAAATTATTGAGGTCCTTGAACAATAGCCTCTTTTTTACTCCACCCTCATCAATGTCTTTCCTTTTCCATCAGAATCTAATTTCTAAAATTGTCCTCATGCCAGAAATTGTAACAATATTACTTCTCAAAATTCTCCTATGAGGGATTAAGAATCCTCTACATGGAACAATTTTTGCTTGAATTTTCCTGGCATTTAAAAAATATCCTGGACCCCAGTTTGCTCCACGTTACCTGTCTCTTGGTTAGTAAACATACTTTTAGTCATCCTGAATTCCTTTGCTACCCTTAGACATACTCTTTTGGTGGTAGAAAGGCTTCAGATTCTAGAAACAGAGGATAGATGACCAGCACTGTAGTCCTGGACCTATTAGTAATCATCTTGTAACTCAGGACTTCTTTAAAACTCCCTTTTATTGACAATCAAATATCTAATGTCCCTCCCAGTTCTAAGATCCTAAATCTAATGAGTTCCTTATAGGAAATAAACATCTGTAGGACAGAGAATAGTTTTAAAGACTTAATAAGAACAAGGCTGCTGAACTGGTAGACTGTAATGAACTGCAGGGGACAGCATCATTCCTTCACCTTACAGAGGAGTACACTGAGGTCCAGGAGAATTCACTATGGCCCAGCTGCTATGGCTTGGACTTCAGTTAGAACCCAAGGCCTTAGAGAGATCTATCTTTCTACTACGTAATGCAATTTAATTGGCTGTTGGAGAACCAAAATCTTCCAATGCCTAGAGAGGCAAAGGAGAACAAAGGAATTTTTTGTTCTATAATTAAGAAATAAAGAGTAAAAAAAGGATATAAAATTCATGTTACCCTTACTGAATAAATGTCAATGATCTGTCTAATTTACTTCATACTGTCCCTTTGCTTGAAAGAATAAAACATTATAAATACAGAGGAAATACTCTCTTTCCTTTGTCGTTCCTGGAGTCTTCCTGGAGAAGACTGCAATCATGATTTTGTTATGTATATACTTCATGTTTCTATGCCATGTATTTTCAGATATCTGAGGCAGAATCATTTCTTATCTTACTCTGCATACATAAGCTTAATTTTCTAATTTTTTTGTCTAGCCAAAGGAATAAAGCCTTTACTCTGATGACACTGCACTGTTTATTCAACATTAGATCCTTGTGTTTATCATCTCTATGTGCCAGTATGGCTAGATCTAGAATGTCCCTAAAAAGTCTCATGTTTTCAGTGGTTGCTTTTGGAAGGTGACTGGATTGTGGAGGTGCTATACTAACCAGTGGATTACTCCACTGATAAATGGATGGCTGCATGTGCTTTTAGGACATAGGGTCTGCATGGAAGAGATGGATCACTGAAGGTCTGATCTGCAAGGGTATATCTCCCTCCCTGACTCCTCCCCTTTGCTCTCTGCTTTCTGGGTGCCATGATGTGAGCAACTCTCTTGTACCAGACCCTTCCTCCATGCAATTTTCCCCTTGGAGTTGGCTGACTATGTATGTAGACTGAGATCTTTGAAACTGTGAGCCAAAATAAACTTCTCCTCCTTTAAGTTGTGGGTTTTGGGTATGGTGTCTCTGTGATAAGAAAGCGACTAACACACATAGTTTGTTGTGAGGTCTTAAATCATTATAGATTTCTGACTCAATTTACCAATTAGGTAAACCTGTTAAAATCTGATCCAATTCATTGAATAAATTTAATTGAATAAGTTTTACCAAGCTATGTATTGTTTTTTTTGAATAAATTTAATTGAATAAGTATAAGAGGTATAGTAAGTGAAACCACCTTAAAAATTTACAGCATTACTATAATAACATTATTACCACAAAGGTATCATTGTTATTCAAGGAAATTTTTAAAAGCAACTAAATACTAACCTTTGTGAACTTTACAGCAACAGGAGTTGTTCTCACTTTTGCTTCAATGTAATGTGGACCAGAGCCCCTGGCTTTCATACAAGATGAAATTCCCTTCTTCCATTCCCAGCACCATCATATCCATATTCTCTGTGAGTCAGGGCCAGATGGATATTCTCCAGATTAGCATTTGTCTATGCAGCTGAGAACTCTGAGAACAGAGTTCCTTCATGGACCTTAATCAAGGCCAGATCATATGTGAGGATTTTTTTATGTGTGAAGGGACCACCCACAGTTTAAATACCATGAGCAAGCTGTAAGAGAAACAGCTTTTACCTGAGATCTTGCCATGTCTATAAGAGAGTCACCCAAAAGTTCATACTGAGGTGACACTGGGAAATTATCATCTTGTGTTAGATTGTCCCTTTGTCCAGTCCTTTCCACCTGGTTACAAGCCATATTTATAATTTGGAAGACAATGTCCTTAGCAACTAAATTTTTCCAGTGCCTTTCTACCTCCTGTCCCCTTTATGGATCTCATAAACAAACATTTTACAACTCAGTGCTGGAGACAGAAGGTTGGGAGTGGTCAGGAAACCTTTGGAGTTATAAAGAGAAGTGGTGTTGAGGAAAATCCAAGATGTTCTTCCCAGGAGTTGCAGTCAGTCAGCAAGTAGGTAACCTCTCTTTAAAGTAGAAACAATACATAGCTTGGTAAAACACTCAGCACAGCACCTGGCACACACTAAATGCTCCTCAGGTATTAGCGATGATGATGATGACGACGGTGATGATGAGATAGTGATGACAGTGATGATCACAAACTCATTCCTACTTTCACAACATTATTCCCTCACTCATGCTGTCTTCTCACTTATAAATGCCTTCTTTTTCTCTTTGTCCCATCCAGATCCTCCCCATTCTACAGTGATCCTTAAGAAATCTTCAAAAAAAATATTTCATTTGCTACTATCAGAGTCTATTTTGAATCTTTTTTGTGTGTGTGTGTTTCCTTTTCAGGAAGATTGTAAGTTCCTTAACAGCAGAATCTTTTTTGCTGTGTCTACCCAGAACAGGTCTGGGCCCATGGTAGCTAAGAAATACTTAGTATTAAGTATAGTTGAGGCAGAGCAGCACCAAGCCCAACACAAAAGGAATTCCATACAGCTCAAGGCTGTGTCCTGGCTGCACAGTACTTTTAGATTTCCTTTACTAACTCATACCAACTAAAATTATCCTATACTGACTGAAGGGTAAAAAATTTATATTTTTGAATATTCCTCAATGAGTAAGGAGTTCTAGAAGCTAGTTTGAGATTTAATATCTGCCAGTGTTAATTCACTAAGCAATTATCTGTTCCACATATTGAAGTATTAATTGCACATATCCAACAGGTACTACAGAGATATGTTCCCCATCCATGTTTGTACTGGCCCAGTAACTCTGACTGCCAAGGTATGGATTCTGCAGCAAGTGAGAGTTGGTCAAATATCACCAAGGGGCCACTGATCTTCTGTAAGCTGTTGAGGCTCAGGCTATGGGCCCCACAGTATTACATGCTGCCTCTGGTGCTTCTGGAATTCTCTAGCTTAGGGGCATTTCTGCTAATGGGATGGACACTACAGCACAGCACTACATGGAAGAAAACTTCTGATAGGATTCTATCTAGATGTTACCTTCACCTTTCTTTGGACATAAGCAAAGTCCTTCACTTTCATCCTCCATCTCTACAGCCAGATCATATCTGCTCTCACCTTTCAGCCTGTAAGCCACTTAAGGATTGATCCTGTCTTCTTAGTTTTTAGCACTGTACAGTGGGGAGAGAAGGTGCTCAATAAAGGTGTGCTGACTATTGACTGTGAGAAAGCACTGCTGGATGCTTGGGTTCTACCAAGGCCCTCAATGTGTCCCAGCAAACACTTTTTCCCCTCCTACCTCTGTCCCTTGGCTTTCTGAGGTTAGTAACAGGGCTTGGTGCTAGTCTCTGCTTTCTGTTGGGTTTTCTTTATGCTCTCTAAAAGACGAAGAATGGGTGGAAAGGCTCGGCCACAGGATATTGGACTGTTTACAGTTGGCCAGGCTAAGATTAGCGTGAGCACAACATATGCCAAATTCATTGGAAGTTACATTTTCCTTTTGTTTACACATTATAGGGGAGAAGACCAGAAGGGAAAAAAAAAAAAGCAGGTGACCTCCTGTTAACCTCACCCGTCTGCAAGAGGCTGCTGCCCTCACCTCTGAATGAACTTTCAGATTATCTCAGACAAGATTCACCTTGCGCTGAACTTGTACACTCGCTCTGAAGCCCCCAGTCACGTAGCTGTGATTAAACATTACAGAGTGGCCATAAATTTACAGAAGTATTATTGTGGCTTGCTTTCCTCTTTCTTCTTTGGGAGAGGAAGAAAGCAATGGGTTTGGGGTGGGGGTAGTTAAAAAAGGGGAAACTCATAGTCAAACAAACAGTTCCTTTTCACAGTTCTGAATGAAACCGAAAATATTATGTAGGGGTCCCAGACAGAAGGGAAAAGAAATTTGGTGATATGAGAGGAAGCAGTGCTCCAGAAGCCTGCAAAAGCCCCAAATTCAGCAGAACAGCTGAAGTGCTCCTGGACCCATTTTTCAGACAACCTGGGCCCACAGGTGAAACACAAACCTGTGTTGTCCTTACTCTTGGCTTGTTATGAGGGGGATCCCTGAAGCAATACTTCCTGAGAGGATGAGTGACACCTTCCCTTGGGCTTGCTACATGAGATGGGGTACCAGGGTAGTAGACAAGGGAAAGAAGGCTTCAAGAAAACACAGTATGCTGTTCTCAGAGCTACAATGAGAGATGACGATGTCCCAACATCTGAGACATTTAAACAGAGATTGGACAAAAGCTAGACCACGTTCTAACGGAAAAACTCTGTAGTTGGACCCAGGAGACTGACCAGATGACCTAAGAACATTTATTCCTATGATTCACTGTTTATGCTTAGAGTAGAAAAAAATGGATATTTTGCTAAAGTTTGTTAAAACTCTCTAGCATATCAAAGCCAAGATATGCCTGCAAAAGGCCTGTGCTGACCATGAAACAATGAGACCTCTATAACCAGAAAAGGCCAGGGAGCGCTCTACCTGATCTGAAAGAATTGTAAAAAGTGGTCAGGAAGCCCAGACTGAGGTGATAGGTGCTGGCCAGCACAGTCACCTTTGGAAACGAGTCATTCTGTCTCTGGTTACCCTATGGCAGTGACAGGGGTGCTAAAGAAGCTCATTGTTTCTAGAGTTGGCAAGGATTTGTCCACTAAAGCAGCAAAGCACAGGGTCGATCCACATGAGGGAGGCAGCAGCTCTGACTCTTGCTACTTGTAAGAATCAGCCAGGAGTCAGCGCACAGGCCTTGAAAATGCTCAGGCACTGCCTCTGACAGAGAGCCGAGCCAGAAAGGTAAATGGCCATGGTGTCAGAGCAGTAGTGGGGATATTTAATTTCAGCTTGAGCATTCTGAGGTCACCCTCTGGTCCTAGCAGTAAGTCACCTGTGCTCAAACCTCTGGTCTAGATTTGGAGAAAAAACAATATGCTCCTGTCTTTCACTGTGAGTTCTGTTTTGAACCATGAGTCCAAGAGTCTGAATATATGGAGGCTGGGACATGCATGGCACTGTATTAAAGTTGGCAGTTTGATATCAGGCAAATAGTTCTGCCTGCATTATATAGGTACTAGCCCAGGTCAATGATGAGGCAGACTCAGTAGGACAACTAGGAACCAGAAAAGCATACACAAGAGGAAGAAAGGACTGCCAGTACTAAATAAAAGGCTTTATTGACACAGTCTCATTTACTATAATTCCAAGAGAAAGATAGAATCATCACGCCTATTTCACACATAAGATAATTGAGGCACAGGATAATTCAAGAAACTGCTCAAAATCACAACGATTCAATCTATCTTTAAATATTAGAATACAATCTTGGAAACAGAATTAAGGAGAACTATAAAATTTCATGCCATTCAGGCAATAAAATTTCCCTATCATCCTTCAAGAGTTGGTTTAAGTTCTCATCTTCTCTAGAAAATCGTCTTGAACATTATTGTCAGTTTCTAAGATTTAGCCCCTCTCTGAGGGTTCTCTGAACTCTGTTTATTGCTTACGGGGCACAGGAAGTGTGATATCACATTTTTTCTATTCTTACAACTGTTTGTCTCTCACAACTGAGTGGTTGATTATGTCAGTAAACCAGATGCTGATATAGAAAGAAACCTAAGTGTTTTATGTTTCTATCTCCCAGAATAGAACAGCAATTATTTGTGGAAGGTCTGAGCCCCATCATGCCTAAATAGCAAAAGACACACAGTGAGACATCAACATATTGTGACTATCCCCCCACCTAACAAAAAGCTCTTTTTTTAAATTTTTTTTTAATTTTTTTGGTTTTTCTCCGGTACCAGGAACCGAACTCACGACCTTGCACTTGCCAGGCAGGTGCTTTGCCGCTGAGCTAAATCCCCAGCCCCACAAAAAGCTCTTGATGTACAAAATGAAGAAAAACTGTAGAGATTTATTCATTAGTAGAACACGCTGGAGCAGAGTGAAAGGGAAATATATATGTGAGAATAGAAAGAGTTGTACTTGTTTTGTGTACATTCCCCATTCCCTAAATGACATAGCTTTATTGTTAGTTTCTTTATAAAAACAATATATGCTCTTTGCAGAAAGAAATTTCAGAAAAAAATGCCTTTAATCATGAGAACACAATGGAAAACTATCATCCATAATCTATGTCCTAGAGATAACAATGTCAAAAATTTTAAATCTGACCTTTAACAATTTTTTTCTCACCAAAATAGAGCAAATTATAATACTGCCAAAAGACCAATGTCTTTTACATATACATATATTAACATGATAATTTTAAATACAGTATCTGTTCTTAATGGCTATATACCATATAAACTGAACAAATCCTACGTAATAGTTTTTTCCCAATCCCTTCCTATATTATCCAAGAACTTGATAAAAATACTTGAACATATATCTTTCTATACTTTCTTAACTATTTCCTTAGAAAACAGTGCAAGTTATAATACAGCACAGTGGTTAAATGTTGACTTTGGATCTAAACAATCTAAAGTTAGGTTCCTGGCTTTTCCATTTACCAGCCTTGTGGCCCTGGACAATCCAATTCTGTCATCTATATAATAGGGATACTAGTACATTTATATCATTAGGTTGCCATGCAGATTGAATGAACTGTTCATGCAAAACACTTACAACAGTGTGTTTCACACAGTAAGTACTCAATGAATGTTAGCAATAATGATGATAATAAATTTCTAGAAGCAGAATTCTCAGTCAAAGCTTTTTTTTTTTTTTTTGGTTTTTGGTTTTTGGTTTTTCTCCGGTACCGGGAACCGAACTCACGACCTTGCGCTTGCCAGGCAGGCACTTTTGCCGCTGAGCTAAATCCCCAGCCCCCAGTCAAAGCTTTAATGTTCATTATTAAACTTACCTACAGAATGGTGCATCAATTTAACCCCCACTAGTAAGTATCAGAGTGTTTTTGAGTAGAAATACTCAAACAGAGCATCTGGCAGAAATACTAGAAGGGCTACCTCACTAAACAAAAAGCTTTAGGCTTATGATCACAATGATCCCCTTCTACCATAAAAGCCCATTCCCTTGCCCTATTCCTAAATCATATAAATGTAATGAAAGTCATGAGGACAAGTTGGAGATACTTGAGAAGCTTGAGAATGCTAACTTGCATTTAGATAGTATTATACTGTTTATAAAATGTTTTCAAATATATTTTCATTTTTGCTAAAAAAAAAAACTTACCGGCTATGTAAATTCAGCCTTTCTAAAGGGAACAAATGACGGATGATCAAACTATAAAATAACCAGAAATGTCTGCTCTCACTTTAATCCTTTTTCTAGTTTCTAAGATTCAGCCCTATGCCTCAGAATGAAATTGACCTTGGCCGGTACCCTGTACTTTACTACCCACAGATCAGAACTTCTGAGGTTCTCTTGTTAGTTATCTTCCACTGTCACCATCCAAACATTAAGAAGCACCTTTCCTTGGATTTTAACCTTGTAACCATGGTTTTTTCTCTTTACTATCTAGAATCTTTTATATTTAATGAACACATAGGAAAGGAGTTAGATATCATATTGTGCCCTGAGGTAATATGAAATAATTTAGTATACTTAATTGTTGCTCCCTTCATCAAATGTGAGCATTTACTAGAATTTAACAAAATGATCCCTAATTATTTTTATCCTGTTGCTTCCTACTCCAATAAAACCTTTCTTAAGTTTTTAGGTTTCTAAAGAAACAAGGTGTAGTGTTTCCAGGATTTCCCTAAAATCTCAACCTTAGGTCCTTCCTCTGCTAATAGGAAGTATGAGTGTTCCATTCTAAAAATGAGGTATGTTTCAAGCCAAAGACCCAGTGCAAATATTTGTTCACAGGCAAAAACAAAAACCAAGTGGCTTATTTTAAAACTGGGCTCTGGGTATATTTCTGATCATTATACCATTTAGTGAAGTAAGGCTTAGGTTTATATTAGAGAACTAGTTCTGTAACCTGTGCTCTGAATGCTAAAATCAAGGCTAAGACACTAAAAATACAACTGGGAGCATCTGAATACATTTTTCTTTACCAAGGGGCATCCTGAAGAGTTTCTTTTATTTAAAATATATGCTATTTAATCTTGGTCTTCAGTGATAACACTTTTCGTTTCTGGCTCTTTACATTCAAATATGATGAATCTAATGATGCTATGTAGGGGTTATGCAGGCATACATTTTTTAAAGTATCATAAATAGTACAACTTTCTTTCAGTAGTTATCTGTAGCTGCCATCTGCAGGGTGTGCTGCTCTTCTGTGTCCTAAACCTTTGCTTGCAATCAGCTTTCTTCCTAGTCCTTTCTAGTGTGTTTCTGAATATTTTTTAGGCAAGCTAATAATCAATCTTTACTGAGTATTTTCCCTGCATTTACCATCATATGAAATGCTAAGGACTATTATGAAAGGAGATAAAACTTAAGCCCTCAAAGAGTCTACAATTTAAATGGAGTCAGATTCCTATATTAAGTCACAAGACCACATATTTAAGTCAATCAAAGCACTATTTTTATGGGATGGCATATTATTAACTTTCCACTAATGTTAAATAAAATGAACCAGTCATTGTGAAGCAAGATAGGGATCACCACAGAAAGTCCAGAAAGAAGAGCAGTGAACAATGATACCATTTCACTTATACTAGATACCTAGCACATGCTGGGCACATAATTTGCTCATACTGGATTTCCTAGCACAGTGCCTGACACAACTGACACCTGATAAATATTTATAGAATGAATTCCCCCCTCTCCTAATCTGCCATCTATTTCAAAGCTAAGGGACCAGGTGTTTTCCAGGACACCTACCTTCCCCAAAGGGCCCCTGAATCATTACAATTTCCATAAGGTTGTGCAGTTTTCTGGCAGCCATCCCAGAGGGGGTGATGCCTCCTCTAACAAGTTAGTGTGTGCTGCTTCTCTGGGGACAGTGTGCTTGGGAGCTTGGTTTGCACGGTTAATGAGATTTTGTCGGGGGTGGGATTTGAGTAGATGGGGGTGGGAAGCTGTAAGGCAGGAACATAGATCTTCAGTGGTGGGGCAGGAACTTTACAATCTTTGTCCTTGTTCCTGCAGGAAAGCATGCATATATCCCAAAAGGGCATCCAATTGTGGAATCTTGAATGTTATGATTGATTTACAAGATAGCAACACTTGTTTACCAAGGTATTTCCTCAAAATGTTTTCGCTTTTGCTTAGCACTTACTTGAGGGTGCTGATCAAGCTGAATCCAATGTATCTGTAGAAGATAAAGATAAAACTTCCTTCCCTCTACAAGCAACCATGGCTTCCTCCAACCAGAACTGACCCAGGAAAGTATTAGCAGATTTACTCTCTTCTTTTTCCTCCCGAAATGCATCTTATCCACACCAATTACATGGGCACCTGCAATCTCTAAGACTCATTCCTCAGTGGGCCAGTTTTCACGCTCCCTTGCAGGGCTCAATTACAGACATATTGACAGGTGATCCTGGCAAAAGTCATATTTCTGGACTCAATTTCTCCAATAAAATGAATTTTGGAGGCTAATTGATTTCCAAGGGCCTTTTTCTAGTTCTGAAACTTAATCCCTAAGTATGTCAAATTCTCCAATGAGAGACTGAGGTAGGAAAATGAGTCCTCTTCTTCAGCTAAAGCTGTAATGTCAGGGAAAGGAAAGTCTTTAGAGAAGTCTGGCTCATGCTCAGGGCTAAGACTGGATCCTATTATTGCTGCACATGCATTTATTTACTTATTCATCATTTAGTGAATGCCTACAATGAATGCTTGCCCTGTGCCTCAAACAGTGTGAAGCCATAACAGAAACAAAGGCTGTGTCCCTGCTCACGATGGAATATTATGCCATACCCACCAAAGGCTAGGTTGGAAATTTTTATGGGGTATCATGCATGGTGAGGTTACTGGAAGATGATATGCAGAGTTATGAATTTTTGTCATACCTCTATTTCCACTGTAAATCTGGTATGCAGTGAGGTAGTATAATCTTGGATTCTCTGAAACAAATATGATTTTGGATAAAGTATGCTTTGTCTTATCAATTGTAGAGGCTGTGTGAAGGCATTAGAAGGATATATATCACTTTGGTTCACTTATTGCTTTTCTTTGGCTTCCTCTGTCACCAAGTGTTACCTTGGACTGCTTAAAGTTTTATCCCAGTGATTCTCAATGGTGGACTTCTCCCAAACCACATAGCCCTCTCCAAGACTAGTTGTCCTAATGAGCCATGAGCCTCTGACACTAGTAGAAGTGTGTGAAATCCCTCAGGTATGTTCAGATGGAAAAAAAAAAGAGGCTCCATTGCTTTGGAATATGTTCAGGGCATTTCTCCCTCTGGCCCAAGAATGATGTGTCAAAATAAATGCTGTTTCAAACTGGGTTGACAGGGCTCATGCTTACTTGGAGTCTCTCTGTATAGGAAGGTGGCATCTTTGCCCTCAGCACCCTGAAACATGTCTAGATAGAGGGAATCATAGCAGTGTTTTCAAGGGGTGTAATGATATCTGTCAACTGCCAGTGCAGGTTTTTATCTCTGCCTGATTCAACTTTTAGTCTTCTTCACAGTTTCAGTTTCTTGGGGCAGGGCAGGCTATTTTATGACTTTAGAGATTTGCTTTAATTACTAACATATAATAGAGATAAACCTGAGTTTCCAACACACAGAGGAACAGAATCGCCCTAGAAAATAATAGCCCTATAAAAGACTTGGAGTTGCCAATACTGAGAAGGGAATAAAAGAACAGCAATTAAAAAAACCAAATGTCAGTATCAAGCATATTAACTGAACTGAAAATCCCTGTGTGAATAATAAAACATCTTCAACTTAATAATAATACTAATCATTTGACTTAAGATAATACTGTAGGAATGGACCAAGACTTTGTATCTTATATCCAGGTTTTTCCCCCACAACTTCTAATCTTACTGAAAAAGAGCAGAACCCAAGCCCATTGGATAACCAGCCTTTCATGGGTGGATGGAGGGAAACTCCCATATTCTCCATCTTCACTATAAAGTGAACAGAAAGACATGAACTTCAATTGCGGTGCATAAGGTCTGAGTTAAATCCATGTCAATTCCTAGCAGAGCAGGACTAGAAGCCTAGGAAAGAGCATGTTTCCAAAGACGGCTGCAACAGTATCTCCCATCTCATGTATTCTTTTGCAAATTAACCTTACCACCCCCTCCATCAAGAGGCAGAAGTCCATTTCCCTTCCTTTTCAATCTGGGTTAGCTCTAGAATTTCTTTCAAGAGAATATGGGGACAGTGATACTGTCTACTTTCCTTTTTTTATTTTAAAGAAAAAAACAACAACAAAATAACAACAAAGACAAAAACAAAACAACACAAAAACAAAAATGATACAGAATTTCAAAACAAGATGACAAGAAACTAACAATAGTTTTTATATTACACATTGTCATCTTCAGTGAAGTTGCTCAGATTACCAGATGTAAGAATGCAAGATTGATCAAATAATTAAAGAGCACAAAAAATAATTAAAAAATAGAAACAGTACAAAGGTTCATTAAACAAGATGGTAGGAATTCAAAAATGGTTGTTATATTGCATATTGTTGTCTTCAAATTAGTTGTTCTCATTTTGAGATATAAGCATACAAAATCTGTCAAAACAATTTTAAGCATTAACTGTTCCTTTCAATAAATCAATAGACATCAGCAATACAATTACCCCAGCTATCCTTGTACATATTTTTTTCCCTCCCTTCTTCACTGTCTACGTTCGGAGGCTAGGTCTGAGAGGTATAGCTTCTGCTTAAGTGGTTGGAATATTCATTTTTGGAATCCAGTTGCCAATAAAGTTAAGCTATACATGTGGTGAGACAGAGAGAGGCCCAGCCTCCTGGCCAACCCTACCAACATAAAAATATCTGCCTCCAAAATAATATATATGTTAAGGTAGAAAGAAGAGTTTTTGGAAACAAAATAATTCATCAATTAAAGCAAAACTTCAAAGAACATCATCATGTAACTCCAGTAAATAAATGAAACAATATAATTTTTGGATGAATCTGATCATTAAATGTGATTATGAAAAAGGAATAATGGGAAAATGGAACATCATAAAGGGTTGACAAAGCATTCATTCAAAGATGATGGAATGCAAGTGTTCAAAAGACAACTTCAGGTACTTCAGAAGCCAAGATATTAAATGGCTTGGCCAAACGATAACAAAAACTTATCAATAAATGAGAAGTTTCTGAAACTTATGAAATGATTTGTGACTTAAAATTCTTATCTAGAATTTTTTCATCCCTATGAGTCAGAGAATGTCTACACAGGTGCTGAAATATAGATTGTTTCTGTCTGATATAATAAATACATTCCAGTCAATATGATCCTTAGCCTTGGTGGAGGAGGCAGCTGCCTGTGAGGAGAGGCCAGAGCATTACTGTAATAGGTGAGAAATTCAAGCCAAATCAGATTTCTGTCAGTAGCAGAATAGGAAGTAGAGCCTAGTATGTGTTATGCACTGACTAGCAGTGTCACTCAGCTCAGTGTAATAGTGAAGTAGTCACGACAGGGTGTGGTGGCACATGCCTGTAATCCTAGGACTTGGGAGGTGGAGGTAGAAGGATCATTTTGAGTTTGAGGCCAGCCTGGCCTACATAAGCAAGTTTCTGGCCAACATAGTGAGACCATGTCTCAAAAAAAGGAAAGAAAAAGTCATCTGGTATAGTGGGACTTTCCTATAATCCCAACTACTCAGGAGGCTGAGGCAGGAAGATTGTGAGTTCAAGCCCAGCCTGCACAACTTAACAAGACCCTGTCTCAAAATAAAATACTAAAAAAAGGGATGGTAGTGACGATGTAGCTTTGTGGAAGAGTGTTTCTGGTATGTATAAATCTACTGAGGCATCAGACTTACAAGTGAAGCCGTCCCTAGTATTATAGTCCCAGTTGCCACTGATTGCAATTTCATGAGAGATGTTAGCTAACAACACATAAAACCATCTATCTAACTTACCTCTGGTCAAGTTTCAGACCTACAAAACTATGGACAAATAAAACTGCTGTTGATTAAACTGCTAATGCAGAGTAGCTTGTTAATACAGCAAAAGATAATTTAAAGAACTGGAAATATTCCTCTTGATTAAATTCTTGGAACATGTTAGATAGCTATTTGTTTGGGGATCTTAGAAATAATTTGATGTTTCAACCTCAACTTTCAGATATTAACAATTTAGTGCACAGGGAAAAGGCAGGGGAACAAACTGACTTACAATCTCTGTAGTGAGTCTTGTTAAGACTTCTGGATAGCACTCCCTGATAGAAAGACTTTAAAGTGTGCTATGTAAGCATATTTATCCCTCCAAAATTCACATGTTGAAATCTTAATCCCCAAAGCAATAGGATAGGTGGTAGCACCTTTGGGAGGTGACTATGTCATGGAAGTAGAGCCTTCATGCATTGGACTAGTGTTCTTATAAAAGAGACTTGAGAGGGATCGCTTACCCCTTTTGCTGCACAGGGAAAAGGTGGAGAATACAGTAAGAAAAGTACCATGACCTAGAAAGTAGACCCTTACCAGACATCTGCCTTGATCTTGGATTTCCTGGCCTTTATAACTGTATGAAAGAAATTTCTGTTGTTTGTAAGCTATCTAATTTATGGATAAACTAAAACAAGGGGAAATTGGCTTTTCTCTGTAGGCTGGATAGCTCTTAGAACAGAAACTGTTCTTGCTTTAGGGGCTGCAATGATCTTTTCTACTCCCTACTGCTTAAACTCCCTTTCTGCTATGGAAAACTGAAGTCAAGAATGTATCATTTCTGCTCATATTGCCATTTGATATGATTAAGAATTGTTACTAGTGTCTGGGACATGAGTTGTGCTCCTGAATATCCTCCCTCATGACTATTCATTACCACTCATGACTATGGTAATCCAACCTCCTTACAGTCTCTTCTGGCTAGGATTCCTCAGGCAATCTACCATGGTTCCAGAGAATCACCTCTTCTGTTTCTTTCCCTCTATCCATACTTCCCATTCATCACCTGATTCTTTTGTTTGAATACACCATGCATGTGGAAAAGTGGCTATTTGCAGGCTTCTTCTTAAAGACAACATCAGTGCCATGATGAGAGATTCCCACCTATCACATAGATTAATTTGATCTTATGAACAGAAGCATAGGGGAAGCTTTCTCAAAAGGTTTGGTTGATGCTATGTTTTTGTACATGAAAATGTTGCTTTCGGGTTGTGAACTCTTTAAAACAAACAGTTGAGATCATTGTTAATAGGAGACAGGATGACTTGCATAGCTTCTGTCAAGACAGCTTTTAGGGAGGAAATGCAGAAAACAGGGTTGGGCCTTTTCACAACAACCCATCTTTCAAAAGCACCAAGTGAATGCCCTCTCTTATTAATCATAAGACTCTGGTTTACATTGGAATGGGGAGCAAACACTATATATGAGGCCATCACATCTTTCTTTTGCTGAATAGTAAGAGAAAGCCAAGTAATCCCATGTTCTTTCACTTTTCCATTCAGGAACAATTCTCTGGGCAGAACGAACACAGGAGAGAGAAATGGACATTCAAATTAGGGAGTCTTACTGTTTCATGGTTCCTCTGAGGTAGGCTGTAAGGGAGGAGAAATCATGTTGCATTGTGAGGTTGCCCTGGGGAAGGCACAAGTTCTAACACATTCCTTTCATTTACTACTCTACTATCACCCAGTAACCTGAAAGGCCAAAGCAGATGCATTTTCTGATTTACATTACTTCCCCAACCTCTCTCACTCCCCTACCTTACATAATACCCATTACCTTACACAATACCCATTACCTTATGCAATACCCATTATCTAAGACCTCACTTCCAAAAAGAAATCATCACCCCCTCACCCAAAATGACCAAGGAAATCAATACAGAGCAAAAACTTTATAGGAAGTTTCTGCAGAACTGATCAGTCTTGAATCTAAAGAAGAATAGGTACTTCAAGTAGACATGGAACATGAGCATTTGCTTTCCTGGGCCAGATGCTGGGTGCCAGGCAATTTGGGTGTCAAGTTAGCTAAGTAGGGCAGGAAACCAGAGAAGGCCTCCTGGATGGAGGCTGGAGAGAGATGTATATTAGCCACAACAGGAAGGAACAAAGCCCTGTTCTAGGTCCTTCTACCCTTTCTCAGCTATAAAACCAAAGTTGTAAGCTACTGGGGTAAGGAAAGGGCAACTCTATTTCTTTTAGGGAGGAGGAAAAGACCTACTGCAGTCAGGGGAAGGACATACAAAAATACCAAATAAAATAAAACCAAAACAAGCTCAATGTCCAATAGAGAGAAACAGATAAAGGAAGTGGTTCTAGATCATTAGTGATACCTTACTGCTAAGGGAGGGAAAGGTTCTTTGAAAGTAGAAAATATGAGTATGTCTACACCTCATTACCAAACTAGCAAGCAATGACTAAACAATGTTAGAAGTAAATGCTGGGAAAGATATTCTGAGGTGAAGTACAAAGAGAAGACTTAAAACAAGGATGCCCACTTTTACCAGTTCTCTTTAGCAGTGTAGTAGATGCAGTAAAGCAAGAAAAAGAAACAAAAGGCTCACAGATTGAAAAGTAAGAAATAGCACTGTTCATGTATGATAATGTCTTCTACATATAAAATCCTTTCCAATCTATCCTAATGTCATATACTAGCAATAAACTGTAACTGGTAGAAATTGCTTTTTTTTTTTAAAAGAACTAACTATAACAGCACCAAAAAACATTAAATATTTAGATGCTAGATATTTAAGAAAAAAAATCAAAGAACACCTAAAAATAGATTAATATGCTGTTTATGGATCGGAGAATTTAAAATTATTAAGATGTTAAATTTCCCAAACTAATCTATAGATTCAATATAACTCTTATTGAAGTTTCATTAGCATATATGTATATGGGTAGAAATTGGCAAGCTGATTCTAAAATTTGTGTAGGAAAAGCTGACAAAATTTTGAAAAGGAAAACAAAGTTGGAGAGTTCATACTACCTATTCCAAAAATTATTATAAAGCTACAATATTTATGACAAAGTAATGTTAGTAAAATGATAGCTACACAGATCAATGTACCACAGAAGGGAGTCTAAAAGTAGACCCAGTGAAAATATATGGTCATAGGTTTCCTATGACAAAAGTGCAAAGGCAACTGCCTAGAGAAAGGACAGCTCTCTCAACAAGTGGTGCTAGAAGTATTAGTTTCTTACTATAACAAATCACCATAAACCAGGTGGCTTAAAAAACAGAAATTTCTTCTTCCCCAGTCCAAAATCAAAGTGTTGGTAGGGTTGTACTCTCTCTGAAGATTCTTTGAGAGAAGTCATTCCAGTCTCTCCTAGTTTCTGCCTTTTCAGGAATCCACTCCTTTGTGAGTACATCATCCCATCTGTGCTGCTGTGGTCATACTGCCTCTTTCTCTTCTGGGTATTGAAAAAATCCCTCTGCCTCTTTCTAGTGAGGATACATACAATCACATTTAGGACCCACCTAGGTAACATAAGAAAATTGCTTTGTTAAGATCTTTGACTTAATTAAATTTTTTGCCATACAAAGTAATATTTATAACTTCTGGAAATTAGGATGTAGCATATATTTTTTGGGTCTATCATCGTGCTACTACACCTATATCCCCCAAAACAAAACCTACCAACCAACCAAACAAATAAAACCCTCAATTCCAATCTATATACTACTGTATCATATGTAAAAATTAAAACAAAATTATTGTGTACTTAAATGTAAAAACCAACAGCCATAAATCTTCTAGAGGAAAAATCTTTGACGTTGGATTAAAGATTCTTAAATATAACATAAAGTTCACAATCCAGAATATTAAACAATAATAAAGTTAAACCATCAAAATAAGAACCTCTGCTCTTTAAAAGAGAATGAAAAGATAGCTGTGGACTGGAAGAAAGTGTTTGCAAATTACATAAATGATAAAGGATTTGTATTCAGATATAAAAAGAACCTCCAAAACTCAGTAACTAGAAAACAACCTAATTTTAAAAATAGGAGCTAGTATATGCCTAAAATCCCAGTGTTACAGTTTAGACTTAAAATGTCTCCAAACAGTCTCATGTTTGGAATTGACTGGATCATGAAGGTGATATACAGACCAGCAAATATAGCTGAATACATTATTGGCAGGTAGGGGCCTGGTCAGAGGAAGTGTGTCACAGGAAGTGTGACCTGGAAGGGTGTATACATGTCCAGGCTCCTCCCTTTCTTCTCTGTGCTTCCTGTTTGCCATGACAAGAGCAGTTTTCCTCCACCCGGCCCTTTCATTCTACCAGTTCTGCCTTGTACTCTTTTAACCATAGACTGAACCCACTAAAACTATAAGCTGAAATAAACCTCTGCTCTCTTAGGCTGTGGATGTTGGATATTTTGTTCTGGTGACAAAAAAGTGCCTAATATGCTAGCACTCTGGGAGGCTGAGGCAGGAGGTCTGCGAGTTTGAGCCCAACCTGGGAAATGTATTGACTCTGCAAGGTCCTGGCTCAAAAAACAAAACAAAACAAACAAACAAAAGGACACTTACCTAAGAAGATACAGAGATGACAAATAAGAACAGAAAAAGATATAGCATCACTGGTTACTTAAGAAATGCAAATTAAAGCCTCAAGATTACCCTAACACATATATTACTAAAAATACTACATTCATTTTGAAAAAGTTTGGAAGTTTCTCAGTTAGGTTCAATATACAACCCACAAATCCTCCACGTTGGTATTTATAACTGCTAAATGAAGACCCACATTCACAGGAAAACATCTATATGTGAAAGCTTTAAAAAGCTTTACTTGTTAATTACAAAAAAAAAAAAAAAAAAAACCCACCTGCAAACAACCTAGATGTCCTTTAACTAGTGAATGGATAAACAAATACTGTCAGCATGCAGTGAGATACCACTCAGCAATTAAAAAGGAATGAACTACAATATGGATGAATGTCAAATATATTAGGGAAAAGAAAAGAAAAGAGACACAAAAGAACTCTATATGGTATCATTCCAATTTCTGGAAAAGGTATAAATAAATATAGGAACAGAAAATAGATCAGTAATTTCAGAGGTTGGGGATGGGTTTGATTACAAAAAGAATGAAGAGGTTTTTTTGGGGGGGTAATAGAATGGTTGTATAAATCAGTTATGATGTATGTATCTGTCAGAATGGCATACCACACAGAGTAAGTTTTCATATATGTGATTATGCCTCAATACTGGCACTGGTCATGCAAAAACATGCTCTTTACTGTACTTAGACTCTGTCATACTATTCTAGGCCATTCTTCTGTAGAAATAGTTCCTCACCCTGAATTTTAACTTTTTGAATACGTAAACTCTAAGAACTACTAAAAAATAAGAATTATGGAATCTCAGGGTTAACCTAATGTTATCTCAATTTTCAAAAGTGGAAAGAAAATGGATGCTGAAATGAAAATAAAACAGACAACTCATATATCTGACTGACAATCTTATAGTAATATATAGTAATATTATTTCTGATAGTACTAAATTACCTACCACCTGCTAAAAAAAATCTCTGTAGACCAAAATGATCACTACAGATTTATTTTTAACTAAAAATCTACAACATTTAGCACTAGGGGAATGCTAATGAAATTTATAGTGCAGCTGTGACATTTTAAATCAAGTATGTACAACCATAAAAGAAATTATTCTTAAAATAGTCAGTATTCAAAAGTCAGCATAAACAACTGAATATGCAATATACACAATGAGCTTGACTATGCCAAAATATATATTAAGTGAAGAAAGAAGATCTATGAAAACATTTATAGTGATTATCTCTGGATGGTATGACATCAATAATTTTTTCCTTCTGTTGTGTTGCTTATATTTTCTTTATTTATGAGCATGTAGTAGATTTTAAGTGAGAAAATAAATTTTAAGACATTAATTAGCATCTATCTTTATGGTTCTATAAGAAATACAAAGTTAAATAAGGACAGATCTCACTTTTAATGAGCTAATATTGTAACAGCTTCCCATACCCATGACCAAAGAGTGAGTCTCTTCTTTATGGGCAAATTATCACCCTAGAAGCAAGAATAGAATTTAAGGAGCCTTGAGGAAGGATACTGTCATCAGACTATGACAGCATCAACATTGGCAGCATGGGAGAGGATAACATTTATCAAGTACTAACTATGCTCCAGGTACTGTTAGTACATCTCCTTATTTAATCCTCAGAGAAACTCTACGGGATCCTATTATTTTCTTCCTACAGTTGAGAAACTGGGCATTTACTTTACCCATAATGTTTGTGGTAAAACAGGATTTTAATATAGGCAACTAATTCTACACACAAGTATGGACTGGACAGTTTATAAAAGAATAGACCCTCATAATCAAAAAGGTAAAGGACTCCAAAATAATGACCTCACATCTGTCTAATCTGGCATGAACAAGATATATGTGCATTGGTCTATATACAAGATCAAAAGCCATAAATCTCACAAAAAAATCTTTGCTTGTAGGATCTTCGAGAAAAGAGAGATTTCCATGTAGCAGAAAATGTATGATGATTTAGTAGATGGTAAGACTCTCAGGACGATCTAGTTGGCTGGTTGCAGTAATCAAGGCAAGACAAGAAGGGAGCCTACATCAAAGTATTTCTCTCTTCTATTGGCCAGGGTTGGTGTATTAAAAATGTGGATTATATTGTGTCCTTCCCATAGAACCATATCTTATACCTTATTTTGCCATAGCACACCCACCCTGCATAATACCAATATCTGCAGGTGAGAAGTTGAAGATAAAAAACATTAACGCAATTCTGATATTTAGACCTCACAATCACTATCTCTTTAGCACAAATTAGGTTAAGGAACAGCTCATATAAGGTTAAGGGACAAACACAGAGGAGAGGGTCAAACAAAAGGATTTTAAGAGTACACAGAGCATAAATAACCAAGTGAGACTTCTAAACTCAGAATCACAAAATGAGGGACTGGCCACCTCTTTGCACACAGTCCTTCAGCAACAAAGAGGAGCTGGTGGAAAAGGAGTGGGCATGTTCACAGCATTCACTGTATACAACTTTCATTATGCATCAAGTGCCTGCGCTGGGAGAGAAAGAAGTTTCCTCCACTGAGAGACATCTGTTCTAGTGGTTGAGACAGTATGCCTCAGTCCTTGTTCAAGGCAAGAGGGAGGGACAGTCCTTATTCAAGGCAAGAGGGAAGGACTTGCCTTCAAAGGACAAGACACAAGACTGAAGATCTGGGAAAATGATATGACAATCACAGGAGACTATGGATGCCCAAGTGCTTTGCAGACTACGGTCTTCCTCAAGGGACTGACCTCTGGTATTTTGAGTGAGAGACTCTTGGGAACTGAAAAGATGCTGAGCATCTTGAAGGCACCTTGATTATGACTTATTTTCTTCTTGGAGGGCACTCAGTACATAATTAAGTATTCAGTAAGTAAAAGCCCTAATATGGTTACTATGTGTTAAGCACTGTACTAAGCATTTTTATATATCATTTCAATAACCAGTGAGGTAAGATTTATTAATAAACCCACTATACAGATTAAGAGAAAGAGGGCAGAGAGGATTAGTAACTTTCAAATTACTGAAGGACTCTTTGGAAATGGAAGAATGTATGTGGTTAGGGATCCTAGCATGAGGTGTGTGCATGTGTACATATGTATATCTATGTATTTAAAAGTTATTAATAACTTTAAAAATTAACCTGAGCAGCAATTATTTATTTCTTGACTGTCCTCCAACACTGTTTCTCATTTTGCTACATTTTTATTTGTTCCAGGACCTCTTCTTTTTGAATCTAACCCTTACTGCTCTCTTCAGTGTTTAGACTTCCTTGATCCTTTAATTCTCCTTCTATGTGCTCATTATAAAAAAGAAAGAAAAAGAAATGAAAAAAAAATTTAAAAGCCCCAGAGAATGAAAAGAACGTATGCTTTCGTAACTTGATGATTTGGGATCTGTGACTGTTTGTATTAGGGGTCTTGCTTTCGAGGAAACAAGAGGCACTGACATTCAGCACTGGGAAACTGAAAGAAAAGGTTGGTGTGGACTCTTAAGGCCAGGGGGAGGCTGAAGGGATCAGTGTAATCATCACTTGGGCAGTCAGCACGCAGACACTGACAACCAAGTTACTGGTTACATCTTCTAAAGCTTGGCTCAGACAGTGAAATGAGGTGAACTGTAGGAGGCAGAAAGGCACAGGGCCACATTATCTTAAACGATATTTCTGGATCTAGGGCACAGACCACTGGTCTGGATAGCAGAATCCGGCTACTAAACCATCTGCTTGGGCCGGGGATATAGCTCAGCGGCACAGCGCCTTGCTTGGCAAGCACAAGGTCCTGAGTTTGACTCCCAGTATCAAAAAAAAAAGGAGATATAACCATCTGCTCTTGAATGTTAAGCCTCTCTTTCTACACTGAAATACTGTTTGTGTTCATACAATGACCACTATGCTAAAATTAGCAGTTTCCAAAGTTGTGTTAATTTTTTTCCTCCTAGCATTTCTCACTCTTTTAATCTTTCATTTACTTTTGTTTCCCTTCTTTTCCATACTGCAATCTGAACAGAGTCCAATGAAGAGAGGAGGGATTTAGTTTTTTTAGAGTGTTAGACATAGGTTGTCTCTCTTGTTTTCTGCGCTAGCCCAAACAGGCAGTATTTTCTAAATATGTAATAATGAGGCTGTTGTGTCCCTCTGCCTTAATCCATTATCTAATTATACCTAGCATTATAGGACTTTTACTTTGCCTTATTTTATTTTCACAATCATTCTGTGAAACAGCAAGATACAGATCATTAGTATCCCATGCATATACAAAAAGCACTAAGGCTTAGATGAAGTGATTTGTGCTGGTAGAGTTTAATACCAGTTCATGTATTGTGGAGTTACTGGGAACCTGAGTCACACCACTGCCTCAGGTTAAGTCACTTAACCTATTTGTATATAATCTCTAAAATGTAGATAAAAGTACCAACTTGTTTCCCAGAGAAAGTGCAGAGGTTAATTAGCTAATAAGTAATTATAAAGGGATTTGGGAATTCCAAATGTTACACAAATGTTTTAATGAGCTTTTAATGTTAAGACTCCATTATGCACCTAGCTGAATTTATCTTTTAAATTTATCTTTCAGCTTTTATATCTTCCTTAGTTTGGAGAGTATATCACTGGATTGAGTTGGTATAGGGAATATGCCCAGCTCTTCCTAAATTATTCCTAGGTGCTAGCCCTGCTACTTACAGGTCCCACCTCTGCTGGCCCTCCTCTACAGAGTCCAAGCAGATGGACCACTCTCTATCCAACCAAGGCAACCAGAAAATACAGGAAGGAGGGCTGGCTCATGCTCATGCTCCCTTGGGGCTGTTGAAATGACCACAACAGCCTCCAACTGTTAGCCCTAGAAACTCACAGCAAAACACCCCTAGTAATTTCCTGTATACTCAAACATGTATAGTGTGATACTGGCCACTAAAAAATGATACAAACTTATACTTAACTCTCTGGGTTGTATTTTACCCTTATTCATTGAAATTCACTTAACTTGCTTTATAATAACTCTAAATACATTACACTGTAAAGAGAAATTGGTGACAATTTAACATAATATCAAAGAAAATATCTAAAACCAATTTACTTTATAAGAAAAGAAATCTAAAGTCTCGAGAAAGCAAGCTGCACAAGGAACACTGTTGTGGTGCTAATCTGAAACATTGTGCCTTCGCTGATGTCCATCAGTTTTTTGACTCTAAGAAAATTAGTTTCCCTTTCCTTTCTGGGTTTTACTTTTCCCAATCTGTAAACCAAAGACAATGGCTTCTGAGTACAATCTACCTTAACTGAAAGCCAGTTTAAGTCAGGGATGATATTCATGTTTCTTCATTTGAAAAATAAAAAGTCTACATCAAATTATTAAATTTTAAAATGCCTATAATTTTTAAATGCTAAATCATGGCTTCCCTATCGCCTGGAATGCTATTCTTCTCTCTGATGCCTACGGTCAACTATTTTTTATTTTTTTAATTTTTTAGTTTTTGGAGACAGGGTCTTGTTATATATTCCAGGCTGATCTTGAACTCACTGTGTAGCCCAGGCTGGCCTTGAACTCATGGCAATCCTCCTGCCTTAGGCGCCCAAGGGCTGAGATTATAGGCATGTGCTACCACAGCTAGGTGATTGACTTATATCATCTCCCTATTCATATATCACCTCAAGGAGACCTACTCTGCCATATTTAATATTGCACTCCGTCTTTATAAATCCTTACTTTCAAACCCCTTTGCCTATTCTACTTTGTTTCTGTAGTACTTACCATTGACCTACAATTAGAGAATTTAGTTTTTTACTTTTTATTAATACATGTTTGTAATACAGAGTGAGTACATTCATTGTGGGGAATTGGTACATACACATATTGCATCTTAATCCTTTTTACTCCCTCCTTTCTGCCTCCATCCCTAGATTCCTTTCCCATCTATAAAAGGTCTATCTTCCTGTTTCCTATAATCTTTTATTTTGCTCTATAAATTATTTATACTTTGAGCTTTTCATATAAGAGAAACCATGTGATATTTAAGGTTCTGAGTATTATTTGTTTCACTTCGGATCATGGTATCTGGGTGCATCCATTTTCCTAAAAATGACTGCAATTTATCCTTCTTTATGGCTGAGTGGTACTCTATAGTGTATATGTACCACATTTTCTTTACCTGTTCATCTGTTCCTGGACATATAGGCCACTTCCAAGATCCCACTATTGTGACTTGTGCTGCTATAAATGTGGGTATGCACGCAGCACTATAAGATGACATATTTAACTCTTTGGGGGAAATATCCAGGGCAGGTATTGTTGGGCCAAATGAAGTTTCTAGTTTTAATTTTTTGAGGAATCTTCATACTGATTTCCAAAATCATTGTGGTAGTTTATACTCCCACTAACAATGTAGAAGGATTCCTTTTCCCCTGAGAATTTATTAATTTTGCTTATTATGTCTCTATTTCTCTACCCTTTTACCCTGAATCATTCTTTGCAGGATATCAGCAGTCTTGGCCTGTTTGTTGATGTATCTCAAGTAGACACATGGCAGAAGCTAGCAAATAACTGCTGAATGAATAAAGGAATGAATGATCCTCTAGGGACCATTAACATTTAAATCATTTCAGGACAGAAGATAATTTTTATTAAATGGTCATTGTATTTTGCTCAAGATTTGGACACAGGATACTTAAAAACCTATTCTATTTGATTGACATGTGTATATGAAAACCATAAATAGTATCTCTTTGCTTTGGGGAAACCTCAGTGAGTAGACAGATGGGTAAGAGGGTTAAGCTAAGGAGCTGATGCTGAGTAAAGGTAAGAGATACTAAGGGAAAAGTAAGAGCTGAGTGACCAGAGACAGAATAACTGTGAAATAGTCAGTGTACTCAAAATGACATATCAGTAGCTTCATGCAAAGTAGGTGATTCATTAGAAATAGCCAGAGAAGATGGGGACTCTCGAATGTGTACAACTTCTGCCCTTTTGTTCGCTGGATTCCATCATCTGGTGTGTACTAGGTATTTGAGTGGCAAGTCCAATGAGATGTAGGAAATAGTATGATTGCTACAATGAAACAGAATCAGATCCAGAAACAGAGACAAATGTTACACCAAGCCAATTAATACCCACATGGCAGTGTTTGGAAGGCCACCACGTGTCCAGAATTTATTAGAAAATGTTTTCTACAGGAAAGATGGGCTTTAAAGTATGAAAGAAAATATTTTTTTGTAGAAATAAGAACAATATAATAATTATATAGGCAGAGCTAGTGGCAAGACACTTTATCAAGAAGTTTCATAGCCATTTTTTAGGCTAAAAACTTTATCTTTTATGTGAAAACTTTATCTTTTTATGTGACTTTATCTTTATCTTTTATGTGCCACTGCATTTAGTTACAGAAACTCTCAAGAAATGAACAAAAGGCCCTGGGCTAGAAACTAAACTGATTATCAGCTGGAGAGAGCCCATAGCCTTTCTTTCTGTAATATAGATAGTATTTCATAATTAAGTCCTGATGGGGGCACCGGTACCTTTCTCAAAAAATATCTGATACTGGCTTGTGTTAGATACAGGTCATGTATCTGGCTAGCTTACTTGGGTAATTTCCTGGAAAATGTTATTATTTCACAATGAACTGGGTACATCACTTCACATATCCCCAACACTTCAAATGATTCATCACAAGGTAGTTGGAACCCTAACTGAGCAGACAGAACTCTCATGCCAGGGATCTCCTTGTATGTTCATAATTTTTATTAACTGGAGCAGCAAGATGAGGCTGATGGCTAAAGCAGTAAAGGGAGAGGAGAGACACTTTCATGTAAGGACTCACAATCTCCCTCCAGACCTGGCAGCTTTATATGTGAGTCACCAGCACTGAAAATTAGTGGCAGCAACATCATCAGTGTCTGGCATACCTTTCTGATCCATCTTTTCTGGCTTGCATCCCTCTCTCTACATCCTACCCAAAAAAACACAGCTCTCTGTTCCTTGGTCACCAGGTTCTGTACAGATTTGGCAGGAAGAGAGGAAAAGCCCCAAAGGTAGATGAAATTATGAGGGTTAACTGATTTTCACTATTCAGAAAACCAAACCAAACCAAACCAAACCAAAACACAAAGACTCCTTCTGCTTGTTTTAAATCACTGGACTCAAAACACTCAGACTTTAGGAAAGAGAGTAAAGAACTAAGTTACAAGTATAGTTTATAAAAGATAAAGATCTGAATCATCCCTTTGTGGCTAGATTATGAAACTAGCTCAGGCTCTACCCAGACAGTATTCCCTATGAACGTTAGATTGCAAACAGAGCAAGCCAGAAGGGTTAGCATCTCTGATTACCACTCCGTTAAGGTTTGCTCCTAAGCATCCTTGTATAGTTTACAATTTAAGTTTTTGCCTTTGTAATCTGGAGCCCTTGTGTATATATCATCTAATGAAAGGCCTTTTTTGAATTAACATGGTATTTGGAAAAGGAACATGTGTTTCTATTTTATTATTAAATACATTTATAAAGGGAGAAAATGTTCTTAGATCTAGCAGAAGTCTGTTTTTTGTTTGTTTTTTAAAAAGCTAGAATCTTGTGACACTCCAGAAGGATAGAATCCTTAATGCAAACACTCAAATGGACCAGGGCATAATAGGTTTGCTGGGTGTGGAGCAATTGTAGAGCTTAGGAATTCAGAGCTTAGGAATTTGCCTTGTCTGACCACCTTGGGGGTAAACACATTGCTCTGTCTTTTCCCAGTTAATCGGTGAGCTTGGCATCTATTAAGCAGGACATTTTAAAATACAGATCATGCTGGTTACCACAATAGTCTTGTGTTTCAAGACAGCTTGTTTATAAACATAGTCACTTTTTACTTTAATTTCTCTCCTTTTTCAGTTTGTTTGAGGTCCAAATCTCTTCAGAGCACAAGAGCTTAAGTAAGAATTTTTTTGGATTACTGCCTGGCAATGTATATTAAAATAATACGAGGTACCAGAAATGTACACTGTATCAATATGTAGTTTATATGTACTAGAAATTAGGGAAAGGACATCAAAGCAACAAGAAATTTTTTAAGTAAGAATTACAAAATAAATTTAAAATGGTAGCTTGATGTCTGCAAGGTTCTAGATTACAAATAGCACTATAAGATGACAAATCACAAAAAACTGATTCTCTCTTTCCACAATGATTCCACTCTTAGAAATTTACCTGAAAAGAATAATACACTACAAATAGACATGTATAACTATGTATGTTATAAAATTCTCCAGATAAAAAAGAAAGCAAAAGTGGCAACAAGCTGAACACATGAATTTCAGGGACTGGGGGTTTAGCTCAGCGGCACAACGCCTGCCTGGCAAGCGCGAGGTAGTGAGTTTGATTCCCGGTACCAGAAAAAAAACAAAAATAAAATAAAATAAAATAAACACATGAATCTCAAATAGGATACAAGTACCCTTTTGTCAGGGAGAGATTATATCCCTCCATGAATCCCCTAAGTGTGGGCACAGCCAAGAGGTGGTAATTCTTTATAAGTTGAACATGTCCTTCAATCAATTTTTTTTTATTTTAAAGTGAAAAGAACAAAAACAAAATAATAAAAACAAAGACATAAACAAAACAACACAAAAACAATAAAAATGATACAGAATTTCAAAACAAGGTGATAGGAAATTAACAATGGCTGTTATATTACATATTGTTACCTTCAAAGTGGTTATTCAGATAACCAGATATAGGCATGTAAGATTTGCCAAGCAATTAAACATTAACTGTACCTCAATCTGATAAAATCCATCTATGACACACCAACAGCCAACGTCATACTAAATGGACAAAAACTTTAAAATCAGGAACAAGACAAGGATGTCCACTCTCACCACCCCTATTCAGCACAGTTCTGGAAACATTAGCTAGAGCAATTAGACAAGAGAGAGAAATAAAAGGAATAAGGATAGGAAAGAAAGAAGTGAAATTATCACTATTTGCAGATGACATGACCCTACATGGAAGACCCCAAAAATTCCATCTAAAGATGCCTAGAATTAATAAACAAATTTAGTAGCATAGCTGGATACAAAGCCAACACTCAAAAATCAATAACATTCCCATACACAAACAACAAACACACTGACAGTGAAATTAGGGAACTCAATCACATACTTTGAGAAACAAGAGAAAAAATTTAAAAGAAAAGTAGTTTTGGAAAGGGAAGAACTAGTAGAAAGATAACAAGTCTGAATTTGGAGGGTCTGACTGTTTAAATTAATTAATTTTATTTGTATATTTTAGAAAGATAGATAGAGCACATTCATCATAGGAAATTTGTACCTGTACATGATATATCTTGATTCTTCTTTTCCCATTCCCCTCCTCTCCTTTCAACCCCTTTTATTTATGAAAGCCTTGTTTCCATTTTTTTCCTTCTTTTCCCTTCCTTTCTTTCCCCATTTCTCCCTCCCTAGTTCCTTTTCCCATCTGAACATTTTCTTCCCATTTCCCAATATCTGTTATACATTTTGGTCCTTATTTATACTTTCAGTTTCTCATACCAGGGAAATCATGTGATATTTGAACATGTGTGTCTACTTTATTTCACTTAAAGAGTATGGTCTCAAGGTGCACCCATTTACCTAGAAATGCCTCAAATTTATACTTTTTTACAGCAGAGTAGTACTCCACAGTATAAAAATATCATATCTTCTTTATCCCTTCATTGGTTGACCAGCATTTGGGCTGTTTCCAAGATTTAGCCATTACAAACTTGCCACTATAAATATGAGTGTACATACATGGCTGTGCTATGATGTTTTTGATTCTACTGTGAAGATACCAAAAAGGAGAAGGTCAAATGGAACCTGTAGTTTTAGTTTTTTGAGGAATATCTACACTGTGTTCCACAGTGGTTGAACCCATCTACATTCCCACCAACAGTGGAAAAGGAGTCCTTTTTCCCCACATCCCCGCCAGTATTTGTTATTGATTGATTTCTATATAATAGCCATTCTCTCTGGAGTGAGATGGAATCTCACTCAGTATTGTTTTAATTTGTATCTCTTGAATGACCAGTGATGCTGAACATTTTTTCATATATTTATTTGCCATTTGTACTTCTTCATCTGAGAAATGTCTATTCATGCAGATGCCCATTTTTTGATTGGGTCCTTAAATTTAGGGTGGATCTGATATTTTCAAGACCAATACTCTAGATATTATAGTCTTTTGTCTGAGGAACAGCTGGCAAAATTTTTTCCCACTCTCTGGATTGTCTCTTTACTCTGCTGGTGACTTCTTTTGCTGTGTGAAAGCTTTTTCAATAAGATGGGATCCCAGTTGTTGCTTCTTTGTAATATTTACTGTGTAATAGGGATTCTGTTCATAATGTCTTTGCCTACACTTATGTCTTCAAAAGTTCTACTTATTCTATCTACCAGCAGATTTAGTGTTTCTGTTTTAATATTTATATCTTTGATCCATTTTGATTTTAGTTTAGCACATGGTGAGAGATTATGGGTCTAGTTTTAATTAGAGTGATATCTTTAGGCAATTAAAGCATATCATTTTATCTTATTGCAGTGCAATTTTTCTTGTGTAAACCGGGAATAATAACTTATCTCACCTCTGTTCTACAGAATCTCATACACTAGTTGCATGGAATACTGGTAGTGAGTGTCTTACATAACGGACCTCTGAATTCTAATACTTTAATGACTTCGTCCATACTATTAAATGGAGTTTTTAGAAGTCTTACTGCTAGGTACTAAAGGAGAGAAGAAATAGTTTATGCAAGAAGCTTACAGTATCTCATAAAGTAAGATTTACATATAGAATTAAATAAATGTACGTGCTCAATTGTTACACATAGACTGCCAGTGGTGCTATCATTCAGAGGACAGAAACGAAAACTGGCTGCAAGAGTTAGGGTTTTGTTGTGTATTGAAGTACTGCTGGGAGATGGTCAGACAAAGGGCATATGAGACAATGAAAAGTATAAATGAAAGCAGGAGTAAAGATGACATGTCACTAAGAGTGAAGAAATAGGTTCAGCAGGTGTGTGTTGGAGAACAACGGTTTTAAAAAAGTCAAAGAGATAACTAAAATGCTTTTTCTATCACCAAGAAAGGCTAAAGAATAAAGCAATTAATGTTGGTTTGATAAAATCACACTCAACTCACTGAGAAATGGAGCCTAATTCTGATTTAACATGGTAGAAGATTTTCCTAACTTTCTATTATCTATGATCTCTCTCTCTGTGTATGTGTGTGTCTGTTATTTGTTCTGAATTGATTAGTCAACAATCTAGAAAAAGTAACTGTACATATGAGACAAAAATAAATTCTCATTTCAGGTTCGCCCAGAATAAGTTCTAGAGGTAAGAGAATAAAGGTATTAATTTTATTTTGGAATGTGAATAGACTTTTAAAGAATAAAAGCAATAAGAAAAATCACAAAGTTATGGGTTTGACTACATAGAAATTTAAAATTTAAGTATATAAAAACAAAAACAAAAGGTAAATAAATTGGGGGAGATATTTTCAGAAAAATGATGAAAATTTTAGTTTTCACTCTATTATATGAAGAACTATAATTGATAAAAATATAATATATCTAAGGAAACATGGGCCAGAGACAATAGACATTATTAGATATTTCACAGATAAGGAGATATCTATTTATGGATAATAAACATCAAAGAATCTCCAGCCTCAAGAGTAATCAAAGAAATGCAAATTAAAACAATGTGATACCTTTGTCTATCAAATTGGCAAAGCTTTTTAAAAACTTGGATTTTAAGAATTCTCATAAATAATACTGGTCATAGTGAGATTACAATAACCTTTATATATTACAATGGTGGTGAATTGGTAAAACTTTTCTAGAAAGTAATTTGTTAATATACATCACGAAGCATAATGTTTGCATAATCTACCTCCGGAAAGTGATCTTAAGGAAGTAGTGAGCATATCTAGACAAAGTTACATATAGAGGACATTAATGATAGTGCTATGTTTCCTAGGGCACAACTAGAAACCATATAAGTAGTTAAAAATAGTTAAAGATTACATTCTATGAAGTGAAATGTAAAAAAGAATGTTTATGTAGTTATTAGTAATATGAAGATAATGACCATAAGATAAGATTAAGTGAAAAAACAAGACATGAATGTACATAAATATCTTAAATAATAATATTTCAAATTTACAACTTTCCATAGTTTCAAATTTTCCAAAATAATCATGTAGTACTTTTATAATTAGGAAAAGAAACCCTACTATAAATGATACCTCTCACAAAGCTACTATGAAAATCAAGAATCTCAAAAGAACACATAAGCATGACATGATACCTTCCTTATTAAATAAAAGGGTCTAGGAGATTCAGATAGAATTAACAAACAACTTTCCAAACAGTGCTGTCTAGAGACAGAGTGAATATATGAAGAATCACTCACAGGAGTACGGGGCTTCCTATTTATGACTTCCTTATTCTAACCCTTTCTCTCAGCCACAAGGATATGCTGAGCTCTTTTCATGCAGTACATTCCTTGTCTTCTTCACTGCATAGTTAAGGCCTTGCTCTCTCCAATAGCTTTTTCACACCATTGCAGCCTCTGCCTCACTTCTTGCTGCTGGTGTTACTGCCTATTACATTTATCACATATCACTCCATATTATGGCTTACTTTTTCAAATGCATATTAGGCCCCACCTCCTATTCAAGGGGCCTGTAAACTCTTCAAGGATAACACAGACACACAAAAATGCTTAACAGTTTTGGGGGTTTTGTTTTGTTTTGTCTCCCTAAGCAGTTCAGGCTGTCCTTGAACTCATGCACCCCAGACTGTCCTCAAAATGGTGGTGATCTTCCTGCCTCAGCCTCCTGAGTGCTGGGAGTACAGGTGTTTAGTACCATGCCTGGCAAATATGCTTAACAGAAGCCAGCTGGTAACTGAGTTTAAAACATCTAACAAATGCTGTATTAATTATTCTGGCCATTCCTGAGAAGAAAGAACTCCGTCACATTTTTGGGAAACAAAAACTCACATCTAAAGAGCTCATTTACTTCCATTAGTTCACTGAGCTGAACCAAAAATGGATTGCAAATGGTCTTCTCCTGACTAGATCAAGCAGCCTCTTGGCAAAGCAAAGTGTATAACCCCTTCAGGAGTACTTGTTGCTCATCAGGACCATTGATATTGATTTATGCTTACAGACACATGGCAACTGTAGAACAGGGCTGTTAAGAGTAAGCAAGCTACTGATACACCAGAGGTGAATAAATGGTTTGAAATAGTCTGGATCTTGATTTTCTGTGAACTTGGAAAATGACCACTGGGTTACAGTACTCTGAGGACAAAGGGAAATAAAATAATATCCTGGGATTGGCTTTTCAGTACCATCTTGAATTTGGACTTCCAAAAATCACTAAATACTTGGTCTTCAAATACAGGATAATTTTCAACACATGTTCCTGTAAGACATCTACCAATAAATTTAAGCATTTTTAGTTTTGCAGAATCCATTGAAACTTCATACCAGCACTGTCCCCATCTCAGAATTGTTCTGACATGTTTGGGCCATGAAGAATCAATCAATTACTAATGCTATTCCACAGGCAAAGGGGCTGGGATTTCTGTGACTCAGCAGAAGGATCTTGAGAGACATGGTTATTTTCCTTGTACTAGTCAGATCTACTGCAAAGAGACAGTGTGGCGTGCAAAGGTGGATAGCAAAATTCTGGGGATCCTCGGTAGTCTCAATTTCTTCTACATAACCTCAGATGCCCCACTGTTCTTAGGCAGAGTTGTGCTATATCTGATCACTATCAACAGTAGGATACTGGTTCCATATTTAAATACAGTAGTCATGTTCTTCTTATTTCTGGAATGATTTGCTAGGTAGAAAGATGACACAGCTATAAACACTACACAGAGTTAATACTCCGAGACTGCAAGGTGGAAAGTTAGACTTGGAAAAGAAAAGAAGTCATAATGGCTCATTTAAAATAGAAATCAGTGAAAGCTCCTGTGTTAGACAAAGGCCATCCAGGAGCTTCATTCATTGGTCTATTCATTCATAAATGCTTATGCAGCACATATGAAGTGACAGACATTGTATAAAGCAATGGAGAGTGGAAAATGTTAAATTCCTATAGTTCAATGTATCAGTAAGATGGAAATTTGTCCAAGCTAGGAAGGTATAGTAATGTGCTACTTGCTAAGCATCTGTAATTGGAATGTCATCTCCTTTCCTTTTGATCACAAACTAAATATACCTTTTTCTCAGCAATTTATATAAGGAAATATCCAAAGAAGCTAACACATAGAAAAGGAACAAAGCCAAATTAGAAAACTGACTATATATGAAGTAGTCACTTGTTGACAACAGAAAGCAAGCTACAGTAGAGAATTTAAATGTGTTCCAGAGTTGACTCTGCCCTTACCCGTGCCCCCTGCTTGACCTCTGAATCTCTGTGTAATTGCCAGTTTGTGTCGGACTTCACATACTAGGACTTTTTGATTTCTGCTCTGTATAATATATTTCTACAGAGTTTGACATTGTGGCAGCAGGGGCTGTAAAATGAGTGCTCCTTGGAGGCTGCTGCCTTGGAAGTGTGGGTAGAGAAGAGGAAGCAGAGAGCCAAGACTGGGAAAGAAAGAACACAGAATTTTCTCTCACTTTTGGACTTGGGAAACATTTGCTTTAAAAAACTAATTTAGTTAAGATATAATTTACATGCCATATAATTCACCCATTCAAAATCTGCAACTCATTGCTCAATGGTTTTTATGATATTCACAGAATTATGCAGCTGGCACCCCAGCACTTTAGAGTATTTTCTTCAAAAGAAACTATTCCATTTTCAGTCTCCTCTCATTCCTCTGGCAACCAGTACTCTACTTTCCATCTTTATAGATTTGCCTATTCTGGATATTCATAGAAATGGAGTCACATAATATGTTATATTCCATGGCTTCTTTCTTTCACTTTCATCCAGGTTGTGGCATGTATCATCAATTCATTCCTTTTGATTGCTGAGTAATACAGTAATACTCCACTGTATAGGTATCTTATTTAAATGTCAGCTCCCAGACATTCCAGTTTTTTACTGCTACTGTGAATAATGCTACTGTGAACGTTTGTCAACAAGTTTTTGTGTGGACCCATGTTTTGGAATTGGCATTGCCAGGTGACTACTTTCCAGAGTGACCACATCATTTTACAGTTGCCCCACGAATGTGAGTTTCAGGCTGTCCATATCGTCTCCAGCAATCATTATTGCCAGTCTCTTGATTATAGCTATCCTAATGGGTGTAATGTTATCTCCTACAGTTTTTATTTTAAGTTCCTTAATGATTAATGATGTTAAGCATTTTTATTTGTTTATCATCTATTTGCATACACTCTTTAGAGAATTTATTCAAGTCTTTATTTTAAAAGTTGTATATTTATTATTATTGAATTGAAAGAATTCTTTATGCATTCTGAATATGTCTTCTATCAAATACATGATTTGCCCATATTTTCTCCCAAGCTTAGGGTTGTCTTAAACTTTACTGATGATATTATTGGTAGCTCAAATGTTTTTAATTACAATTAATTCAAATTGACTTTTTTCTTTTTTTACTTGTGCTTATAGTGTCATGTATAACATAGTGTTGCCTAACCCAAGGGTAGAAGAATTACTTCAGTGTTTGTTCCTAAGACTATAATTTTAGCTCTTAATTTAGGTTTCTGAAATATTTTGGGTTTTTAATTAAAGAAAGTCATTTCATTATAGGTATTATACATCTACTAATGTAGTATGTTTTAAAAAAATCTTACGAGCATGTTTGTAGTACATAATGATTACATTCATCATGGGGCGTTGCTACATGTACATAATGCATCTAAATTCTCATTGCATTCTCTTCCATTTCCCTGCCTACCTCCTCCATCCATCCCTTGGTCCCCTTCCTTTTTTAAAAATGGTATCTCCGTTGTTCTATTTTTATTTTGCGGGCTTAGAAGTTTTACAACAGGAAAAAGGAACCCTAAATCAAAAATCAACAACTGTTCTTAGATCCATCAGAGACTGGAGTCATACGACAAACTGCTGCCTCAAAATTTGGAGACAGATAGGCAGACAGAACAGAAAAAGAGTAAAAAGTATCAATACCAGTAAAATGGATAGGAAAACTTAATTTATGATTGATGAATTGCTAGAAGCTGACAAACTGATCCTAAAGATACTGACAAACTGATCCTAAAGTTTATACAGACAGGCAAAAGACTCAGGTTGGCCAGCACAGTACTGAAAGATAAGAACAATGTTAGAGAGTTAATACCACCTGACTTCACAACTTATTGCAGTAGCTGTGTGTTAGTGGCACATGCCTATATCCCCAGCATTCTGGGAGCCTGAGGCAAAAGGATTGAGAGTTCAACCCCAGCCTGGACAATTTAGCAATTTAGCAAGACCCTGTCTCAAAACAAAACAAAACAAACAACCCCTCCCAAATCTATAGTAATCAATATAGTGTGATTATTGACCAAAATATAAATAAATAGTAGTAAAATAAATATAAACAAGATCAATGGAGCGCTTGTAAATAAACCCACACAAATTTAGTTAACTGATCTCTGATAAAGAGGCAAAGGCAATCCGATGAAGAAAGAACTCTTCAATAACTGGAAACAAATGAGGATCCATATGCAAAAAAGAACAGAGAATGAATGTTGACACAGATCTTATCATCTTCACAAAAATTAACTCGTGGATCACAGACCCAGGGTTTTACAATGGAATTTCTAGATATGATACCAAAGGACAACTGATAAGTAGGATTTCATTTAAATTAAAAATTTCTTCTCTATGAAAGACAAACCACAGACTGGGAGAAAATATTTGCAAAAGGACTGCTTTACCAAATGTATGAAAGAATTCCTAGAACCCAACAATAAGAAAGCAAGCAAAGTAATTAAACAGTGGGCAAAAGATCTGAGAAGATATCTCCGCAAAAAGATATACAGATATCAAATAAGCGTATGAAAAGGTGCTCAGTAACACTTGTATATGCCATCAGGGAACTGCAAATTCACACAGTAATGAGATACTACTACACACTTATCACAATAGGTAAAACTCAAAACACAATTGTAAATGCTGTTGAGGATGTGGAGCAGAAGGAACTCTCATTCACTTCTGGTGGGAATGCAAAATGGGCACGTAGAAGGCTGTTTGCTTATAAAATTAAACAATACTTTTAGCATATAACCTACCAATTGGTATTTACTTGAAAATTTATGTATAAATGAAAACCTATACATGTTTCTAGCACCTTTATTCATGATTACTTGCAACCAGGATGCCCTTCAGTGGTCAAATGTGCACGGTGATATATTATACAATAAAATATCCAAGAATAAAAAAGAAATGAGCTGTCAAGCCACGTAAAGATATGGAACAACCTTAAAAGTATATTGCCAAGCAAAAAATGATAATCTAAAAAGACTACAAGCTTTGTGATTTCAAATAAATGACATTCCAGAAGGGGCAAATCTATAAAGATAGTAACATATCAGTAGTTATCAAGAGTCTGGGGATGGGAAGTCAGGAAGAGAAGAACAAGAACACAAGGGCTTTTGGGGGCAGTGAAACATACAAAATGGTGGACACGTGTTATACATTTCTCACAGCCCATAAAATGTAATACAAAGACCAAACCCTAAATTTATGTAATATATTAATTGTATCAATATTAATCATTTTAACAAGTGTATCATGCTGTACAAGATACACATAATACAGAAACCTTAGGCAGGAGGAAGCAGGGGAGGCAGGGAACTGTATCTTCTGATCAATTTTTCTGTAAACTTAAAACTGCTCTAAAAATAGTTTTTCAAAAATGTAAAATATTTCTACTTTATATCAACCACAGTTATTTTTAATAACTAGACCTGAATTTTCAAGAAACTCTACTCATATATCCCTTAAATCTTTTCTTCCTTTTCTGTTCCATATCTTTTTAAAAAAATCATCAATATCAATTCAGTTGCTCAAGATAAAAATCTAGGTATATGTTTACATATTTATGTGTTTATTTGTCCATTTATTCAATCATTAAAAATTAAATATTTCATATATACTAGGTACTAAGGTACAACAAAAACAAAACATACCTTCACAAGCAAAACAGCCTGCTATGAATTAATGGTTTATTCACTGTGTGTCATCCTTTCTGCTTTCTAACTTCTCAATCTTTCACCAAATATCGGCAATTCTAACTTCTTTCATACCATCCTCCTTTAAAAATACCTCTTGCTAGTTTAGCAGTTCGAGGTACCATTGTATTTTAATACATAAACTACTACTGGCCTCTTACATTGATTTGTTGCTTACAATCTATAGTCAGTGAGATTGTTTTAAATTAAAAAACTGATTATTTAAGTGCCTCATTTAAATTCTATTGATGGCTACTTGTTTTTTGGATAAGAAATTTTAAAAATGAAAAATCTAATATGATCTACCGAGTTATTATAGGTTCTTTGTCACAATTCAACTGTTTGTTTTAAAGTTCTAAAGACACTGAAGTTTTGCAGTTTGTCAAATGTACTAGTTATTTTTGTCACTATTCAAATCTCATTTTAGATACCACTTTTTCACAAAAACTGTGCCCAAGCCCTCCAGGTTAGGTCTCTAAATTATGCTTCCTTAGCATGTGACACTTCCCTTTTCAAACAATCCATCATACTTATCATATTATATCACCTGTTTTATTTTCTAGAATACGAATATCATGATGGAAGAGTCTACACGTTTCCTTTTTTGTTTTAAAGAAAATAAAAAATAAAAATAACAAAATAACAACAACACAGACAGAAACAAAGTAAAAACAATAAAAATGATAAGGGTTTCAAAACAAAATGATAGGAATTAACAGTGGCTGTTATATTACATATTGTTATCGCCAATGAATGAAGACTGTAGACTTACATCTGGTAATCTGAGTCTACAGTTTTCATTGTTCTCTCTGTAGTTCCTGACATTTGGCAAGTCCCAGAATCAGACTGACTTACTGACTGACATTCTAGAATAGGTTAATTTAGGAAGCAGTTGTTATTCTATCCATGGAAATAGAGCTAAGTAGGACTGAAATGCTGGGTAAGACAACCACATTTGTTTAAGATCATTTTCCATGGTGACTCTGAAGGCAGGCAGCGAAGAGAGATGACTTTCTAAGAACCTGAATGACTGAGGTTTCTGAGTTTCCACAATATAGTTCCCCATGGTGTGATCCATATTTAGCAATTTAACAGCTTTTGGCTACAGAAGAAAATGGCCTTCATGGTACCAAATACATATTTGTAGAAGAAGGTAACAATACTTGCTACCTAGAAATGACGAAGGTAGGACTTCTTACTGTGAGGTGAACACTGTCATCAAGAAGATGAAAGTAGGGGCTGGGGATTTAGCTCAGCGGCAAAAAGCACCTGCCTGGCAAGCGCAAGGTCGTGAGTTCGGTTCCCGGTACCGGAGAAAAACCAAAAAAAAAAAAAAAAAAAAAAAAAAAAAGAAGATGAAAGTAACTTTTTTGAAAAGCATTTTAAAATTTATTTAATGAACACAGATTTTATTTTGTGGGGGAGTTATTTGTTCAATCATATTCCCATCAAAAGAATGAAGAAAAGTAAAGGCCAGACATTGGCAGACACTAGTAGTTGCACTACTGATATCAACATATGCCCAGGATATGGAAGTATGTCTCATACTGTGGGGATCCAGAGTCTTTGAAAGTACGACAAAAGGACACCTAAAGTAGTAGGGGTGAGAACTCAGCAGAACCTGAGAGAAAAAAGATGCCAGGGGTATCACCTTTACTATACAGTTGCAATCGTTTGCTTAGTGCCTTTTGTAAATTTTCAGATCTTCTGCTGGCTCCTTCCAGGGTTTCCCCAAGGATAACATACTGTGATGACCCAATGGTTTGTCCCAGGCCTTCCCAGATTCACTCAGATGTCAAAGGTTCTTTCATTTAGATCTGCTATGAAATTAAGACATTTTTTTGGCAGGTTGAAGTTTGTGAGTATAACTGTTCTTGTAAACTCCCAGCTCCTTTTCTACAGCTGCCTTGGAAAGCAAACATGGAAAATTTACAAATTTATTAGAATATGATAACTGGCCCACAGATGAGATTCCTTTTTGTGGGGAGGGGGTCACAATTGGTAGTTTTTTTCAAAGTGAATAGTTTGGGTCTTTCAATGATTTGTTTTTGTTCAGCTTGTGAGGAGGTTTGGAAGGCATTCTAAAGTGCTCTGAACTTGAATTTAGACTTTGGAAAGGTAGACAGGGTGTTGTCTATCTTTTTATGAAACAGGTAAAGAATGATTGCAGAATGGAAGATAAGACTAGCTATCCCTGAGGAGCCCTTCAGCAAAATTCTACAACACAACCAAATTTCAAAGAGATTCTGATGAAGGTTATGCTAGCCAGCGGTCCAGGGATATGAGTTTATTCTCTGGTCTCTTGGAAACTGTTCTCCACATTATCAGACACCCTCTGCCAGAAAGTAAACTACTTAAAAAATAGAAAAATGACAATGACAACAACTGAAAATGTGTCATAAGTCATCATTTGACTGTAAGTAGTACTTAGTAGAGGTAGTTAAAAATAATAGCTTTATTTGGACTTGTAGAATTTAACATCTTTATAGGCAGAGGTATTTTAGCTCAATTGTCATCATGTGCCATGTGCAGTGCAGGTTCATTCAAAGACTATTACCTAAAGTTGACTCAGCTTTTTGAATATCCAGTCTTCATTAAACATTGAGCTGTAATTACTTATTTCTCTGTAAAGGCCAAAGGTCCAGTCCATTTTCACCAATACATAATTATCTCCTATAAACCTTGCCTTTCTTATTCATTGCTTTATGTCCTGTGCTTAAAATAGTAAGTGCGCAGTAATATTTATAAAATAAATGAAAAACAGTTATGTCTTAACTAATTAAATTGTTATTCATATGCTGTCTACCATCAAAAGGACATAAGGTAGGCATATACAATGTAAGGAAAATAGAAAAAAGATTTAAAAACAAAACAAAAATGGGAGTGAAAGAAAGATGAACTAGAAATCTGGGTGAATTTATCATTGTAATGAAGCAATAAATGTAGTTTTATTGGCTTCATACAACTGAACAAAAAGAGAAAGAGAACACATTTTCAGTTTCAAGAAAGTTCATCTAAAGAGGCACAGGAAAACATGCAAACATTTTCCTGGCCCTGAATACTAGAAGGAAATTTTTTTTTCTTTTTGGCATGGATTCTTACACATGGAATAGCAGATCAAACACACACACATACACACACACACCCCCACACACACACCCCACACACAAGTTCAGAGTTCTTGTCCCAAGTAGGCATTTCTAGTCACATTTCCAAAAGCAAATGCATATGGCTTATTTTTACCATAAAGCTTATCATTGCCTGGAAATTTTAGGTCATTTATTTCTTGTCTGATTCCATCAGTTTATAAACAGACTATCTTATTCAACATTGCATCCCCAACTCACAAAAGAATGCCTGGTACAGAGAAGGTGCTCAATAATGGCTGCTGAATGAATAAACAATTTTTAAGTGGGTCAGGTATTGAAAATCCATTAGCAATGGCTTTACTTGCTTCTTATGATCATGCTTGGCAATGGTACATGAAAAAAAGCTCATTTTTACTTGGGAGGTAGTCACTTAATTAGTAGCTGGCTGAATTGCATGAAACTGCTATTTTTGTAGAATACTGGTAGCTTCATATAATTCCATGTAACGTAGTAGCCTTATCAAGTTATTTAGGTTAACTATCCAGGGTGAGTAAGCTCAATTCTGATATAATTTAAAATTGTCTATTTTAATGTAAGCTTCCTAAAAGTAGTGGCATAGCCTATCTTGTTTACTGTTAAGTCTTTGGTGTTTGGCAGGTAGTAGTAGGTGGTTTGTTGGTTAAAAAATGGATATTTCACTTGTAAATTATGTCAAGGAAATCTTCCACTCAGAAAGTAACACAAAAATTAAAAAAAAAAAAAAAAAACATAATAAAGGGATCCATGGTCAAGTTTTAATCATTTTTATAATTCTGGAAATAAAGAGAGTTTCCAAATTCTTGTATGAGCATGCATCTATCTAAACCATAATGTGTAGCCAACCTAGTTACAGTCTGTATTATACTGAACCAAACTGGTTCACCACTTTTCTAATCCTGACAACACAGTCTAGACACGAACACACTTGGCAATAGTTACATTTCTGTAAGTTAATACATTTATTCAGTTTGGAATCTATTATGATTTTTAAAAATTTATAGATCCAGCCTGGCATGGTGTAGCATATGCCTGTAACCCCAGCAGTGGGGAGGTTGAGCCAGGAGGATAGCTACAAGTTTGAGGCTAGCCTTAAATTCAAAGCCAGCCTGGTTTACATAGTGAGTTCAAGGCCAACTCTCAAAATCAAAGCAAAACAAAACAAAACAAAACAAAAATTTATAGATTCTTTTCCCATCACCATTTGCAAAAAACTCAATTTCAGTTTGTTTCCTGAAAAATGTAAGCAGCACAGGTCTCTACTATTTCATTTATTTACTTGGTATTTGATAACTGCAGCATCTCAAAAGTTCTTTTTTCTGTCTATGTCATTACTTAGTATGTTTGTTCCTGATCTTGTTCTTTGATGAACTATTTCTACTTGGATGCTAAGTCTTTCATCATAAATCAACTTCTCAGAATAGGTTTTCTAGGTATCTATGTGATCAAAACGTATTGAGAATTTATGTTTAAGTATCACAGTTTGTTTTCCATCAGATTCTATTAACCAAAAGGAATAATTAATTTCATTTTGAGCCAAAGTCTTGCTATGTAGTTCGGGCTGGCCTTGAACTTACTACGTAGCCCAGGCTGTCCTGGAACTACCAGCAATCTTTCTGCTTCAGCCTCCTGAGGATTGGTTTGTGCCACCATGCCTGACAGGAGTAATTAATTTCAATGCCTTGTCTAGAAGGAAGGAGTATGATGACACATATGCTGTCACACCCAAGTCAGATGGTTAGTGCTTCAGAAGTCAGCACAGATACACAGCCAATTCAGTGAAGCTGAAGTCATATATTTGCAAGACAGTCAGAAGTGCTAAGAGGCTAATTAGTGGAATAGAATTGTGAGTTTAAGGAAAGCGTTTTAATTTTTATAAGCAGGAAAAAGAATGACATAAAATTTGTAGCCATGACTTTAATAGTACTTGAGATAAACAGGTCTCAGGGAAATATACATTTGCCCATATTAAGATTCTTCCTATTGAAAAAAGCATAAGTGTATTGAACAGTGGGTATGTGGGTATAATGACACTTAACAATTTCTTAGTTAATTCATTATGTGTAATCATGAATGCCATAATAGTAATTGAAATAAAATTTTGGAACCTTTTCAATTAACATTTAGCAAAGGTAATGCTTAAATAGCTTCACACTTGATCAACATCCACATTACTGGGGTTTTTTTGAAATTAACAATGGTTGTCATATTGTATATTGTTATCTTCAAAGTAGTTGTTCAGATTACCAGATATTTGTTTACACAATTTTATCACCATGAAATCCAACAGCATCCTTGCCACTTGGCCTGTATCTTCTCCTTCTTCTGATATAATGCACTATACTGTCCCTTCATTTGTGCACTCAGTCCTACTCCTTTCTGTCTTCTTTAGGACTTTTTCCTATAATTTCCTGTTTCTCACTAGAATCAACTGTTTCCTTTACCAGATCACTCTCATTACCACATATAATTTACACAGTGTCATCCACAAATTTGATAAATCCTGAGTAATATTAGAACATGGGAAAGGGAAGGTGGCCATAGGAGCCATAGAAAGGGTTACAGACATTTTTTGAAATTACATAATTTTATTTAATGGCATTTATACAAACAAAGGTGAAATGTCTGCCACTATTACCTATGTAAACATTCTTCTTGCTCATGTTTGTGTGTTCATTTTGGGGGGTGCTGAGGGACTACACATTCCTATTACCTGCTATTATCACAGGAATAGTATACTGCTCTAATAAGCTCTAGTTTGAATTGGGAGGTAATATAATATAAAGAGTAAGCTTCAGTTTTTCAGTCTGATTGATGTGACTTCAAATCTACATTCTCTATTATAATTCAGCAATAACAATGTATCTAAAAGTATACTTTGATTTAGTATAATTATCTTATGAGTTTTATATGCTTTTGGCCTGTTAGTTTGGCTGTTAAACTGTACACAGTATAACTGACTTATAAGAGTTATAAGACAAATGACTCTGATGCTGGCAATAGAGGGGTTAGAGGGGAAGCAGGAAAAAGAACTGAAATGTGCTATGTACATGTATCAATTCCCCACAATGACTGTGATCATTATGTACCGCAAATATGTACTACTAAAAATGAAAAAAATTTTAAAAAGAAAAAAACTACATTCTGTCCACATTTATGTGACTTTATTTGGGAAAAAGGTCTTTATAAGTATTCTGGGTTAACTGAGACCCTAATTCCAATAGGTATCCACATAAGAGCCAGAAAAGAAGACATGGGGAGAAAACAAGCAGAAAATGGAGTTATACAAACCTCAGTATAAGTGTCTGCAGCTGCTGAAAGCTGGTAAGACCCAAGGTAGGACTCTTCCTTGGAGCATCAGAGGGAGTACAGCTCTGCAAATACTTTGATTTCAGATTTCTGCTCTCCCGAGGTATGAGAGAACACATTTCTATTGTAAGCCACAAAATTTATGGCAACTTTTTTATTTTTTTACAATAGCTCTAATTAAATAATGTAGATTTTGCCTGGAAGATGACTGCTATTGTAACAAACACTTTAAAATGTAGATGTGGCTGAACATGGTGGTACATATCTGTAATTCTGGCTATTCAAAATGCTGAGGAGGAAGTATTCCTAGTCTAAGGCCTGCTTGAGTAACTGTTTCAAAATAAAATTTTTAAAAGAGCTGGGATGTAGCTTATGGGTAGAGTGCTTGCCTACCATAAGCAAGGCCCTGGGTTCAGTCCTCAGCAATACACACACACACACACACACACACACACCCCAGATGCGGCTGTGGAATTGGGTAACAGGAAGTGCTGAAAAGTTTTTGAGGGGAATGATAGGTAAAGCCTAGGTTCTCTTGAACAAAGACTTTTGGTAGAAATATAAATGGTACAGGCAATTCTCAGGAGGGCTCAGAAGTAAGGAGTACAGTACAGAAAGCTTCTATCACCTCAGCAAAGGTATAAATCATTTTAACAAGATGGCTGGTAGAAATATAACATGACAGGGGCTTCTGGTGAGGTTTCAAAATGAACACATTACTGGAAACTGGAGAAAAGGTGATCTTTGTTACACAGTAGCAGAAAACTTGGGTGAACTGTGTTCTACAGTGGGTGGAAAGTAGAACTTGCAATTGATGAATTTGTGTAATTCTCTGAGGTAAAATGGTAAAATTTTCCAGGTAAAATGTTTAAGGTTTAGCCTGACTCCTCATTACTAATGATAAACTATGGGAGAAAAAAAAGAAATTGAGGAAGAAAATAAAATACTATCAAGAAAGGAATCTGTACTTGATGATTTAGGAGTGCCAAAGTTAGAAAGTTAGAAAACATACTGGTAGAAACTATGCTCAGGAGATCAAAGGGTATATAGCTGGACAACCTTTTGGTTTGAGATTTGGTAAGTGACTCATTGATTCACTCAACCATCTCAGCAAAGCTACAGCTAGGAGGAGAGATGAGGTAACCCAAGAAAGGGGTATAGAAGACCTTTTTGCCTCATGGATCCCTATGACATATACAAGATACATATAAGGTTTTAAATAGCTGTGTATCAGAAGTGACACTATTAGCTTGACTAAACTGAATAGAGACGGGTTGAAGAGAGGCTGTTGAACTTCAAAAATTCTACAAGCAAAAAATGGAACTACTTAGATAAAAACATATACTATCCTGAAATAAAAGGGAAGAATGACTTCTTGGGTAGAACCATGGGTATAGAAATACAGCCTGATAGGGCAGCCACAGGCAAAGGGGTAGAGCTACATGTTTAGAGCGTACAGTCACTAGCACAGAGGATTAGTCCCAGGACTTGAAACCTAATAGAATTTGCCTTGCTGGATTCATACTTGCTTGGAACTGGTAACCCCTGTATTATCTCAATTTCTTCCTTTTGGAACAGAAATGTCTCTCCTACTCCTATCTTATTACTCTATTTTGAAAGCAGATAAAGTATTTTCTAGGTTCAGAGGCACACAGACAAGACTTCTGTCCTAGGATGGACCATATCCAAAGTCTTAACTGTGTTGCATGTAGATAATTCAGATGATGAGTTTGGGATTTTTGAACTGGTGATATTCAGATAAGACTTTAGAGTTACAACTATAATAGGTTAAAACACTGTGGGATATTACAAAAGGGTAAATATACTTTGTACATGAGATATATGTGAATTTTTGAGGGCCTGAGGGTGAACTATAGTGGGCTGAATGGTGATCTCAAAAAATACAAAATACATGCCTGAGTCCTAACCTCTAATAATTGTGAATGAGACTTATTTGAAGGAAGGATCTTTGCATATGTAATTTAGTTAAAAATCTCAAAATGAAATCATTGTGGATCAATCAGGTGGAGCCTAATTCCAATGGTAGACATCCTTCTATTTTTTTTTTACTTTAAAAATAAATGGAGGAAAACATTAACAGACAGACAACCATTTACAAAATAGCAAAAGAACAGTACAGACAATATAGAGTTACAAACAAAGTGGTAGGAAATTAA
>NW_004955424.1:13174600-13239507 GCF_000276665.1 Chinchilla lanigera | reverse complement strand
GGAGTTTCAATTAACTCTTTCAGGTTTTACACTAGTGAGACAATGCGGTGCCTGCACATGCAGGTCTGATTTATTTCACTTATCAGTATGGTCTCTAGTTGTGACCATTTACCTATAAAAGCCTCGAGTTTATCTTTATTTATAGCTGAGTAATATTCCATTATATAAAAGTACCACAATTTTCTTATCCAATCCTCAGTGGATGGGCATTTGGGTTGTTTCCACAATTCAGCAATTACAAATTGTGCTGCTATGAACATAGGTGCACAAATATTGCTGTGATATGATGGTAAACATCCTTGTAAAGGAAAGAAGAGAGTGGCACAGCACCTGCCTGACAAGTACAGTAAGACCTTGGGTTCGCTTCCCAGTACCAAAAAAAAGAAAGAAAGAAAGAGGAGAAGACATGCGGAAAACAGGTCATGTAAAGACAAAGAGACTGGAGTTAGCAAATTACAAGTCAAGAATTTGTAAGAGGTAAGGAAGGATTAACCCTTAGAGGCTTTGAAGGGAACACAGGTCTTCTAACAACTTGATTTTGATCTAGAACTCTTAAAAATTAATTTCTCTTATTTTCAACCACTACATTGGAAGCCATAAGAAACTAACACAGCACTGCAGATATTATCAAACCATTTGCAGATAAGGTAACTAAACTTTAGAGAACATAAGTGCTATCAGTTCAGAAGAGAAGCATGCAATAGTTGGTCTCTGCAACTGTTCCTTCAAGGTACAATGGACACATGCTGGAATAGGAATTAAGAGTCTGGAGTTCTGCTTCTGGCTTTAGCTGCGTGATTGTGGAAGATCACAACTTTTCTGGGCATTAGGTGCCATATCTATGATACTGAGAATAGGAGTGGTAAGTACAGATGAGAATCACAACTGGCTTATTATCTTGGAAATTTAAATTACAGAGTTCCAGACTTCACCACACTGCCCCAGGGCCAACCTGCTAAATTAGAATCATTATGACCCTAAAATCTATGTATTTTTTAAAAGCTTCTGTGTAATTCAAGATTAACCACGTTTGGGAATCACAGGGTTAGATTGTTACTGAATGTCTTCTCTTCATGTGCTAAATTATACATTTTGGATTAGCGACCCATTCCATAGGTTTCAGCACTTGAGTGTCTGCATGATACTTTGTATGTATCTATGAACACAAGGAGGCTGAATATAAAAGTGAGTATCTGGAACCTATTTATTGCAGGTTCCAGGGGCACAGAATTTGGGCCTAACTTAATCTTTACTATTCTCTGTTCTGCATAAGCAGTCAGTGTCCCCAGGCTGACTCTTTCTTGCCCCATCTCATCATATAGTATAACAAAATGACCACGCAAAGTGTTTTCTCTTCACAGAGGGAAAGCACACGGTACAACCTAGGCCAGGTAAAATAGTTACTATTCAGTGTTTGCATAGAAGCTAGTCCCTCCAACATAGATTTGCCACATCTGAAAATAATATTCACAAAATCATTTCCATGTCTCAGAAGTCATGCAGAGTAAAACATAAAACACATCTTTTTTTTCTTAGAAAAATCCCAGTTTGACTAAACCAGTGCTTTTGTTTTCAAACCCAGGTTTGGGTTATGTTATTGGCTCTAGTACTAACTTTTCTCTCTTGAATTTGATCTTTGACAATATTCAGATTGGATAAATTATATTTATTTTAGAGCCCAAATTTAATATTTAAAATTAGTTGATCATGTATAAACCTAATCTTAGTAGAATGAAAAAGTAATATCAATCTCTGGTCATTAAGTCAATGCTGAAGGCAATATATTATTCTGATGTTTACCATTAGCTGAATGCAGTGTGTTAACAAGGCCCATTAACACATAAAGCTTGAATTACATGTCTGTCAGCTACCAGAAGATTCATATAGAAGCAGGATTTGTGAATTCTCAGACTTAGGAAGACTTAGAAAGATCAATGAAACACTGATGCCTCCCTATCTTGAAGAAGATCAAAGCAGGAGTTATTTCTTCTGTTGACTCCAAATCACCCAGTTTCCCAGGGCTCAGCTAATCACCTCAGCCTACAGTCACAGGATCGCATGAAGCTGCTGGGGAGGAGTCTTACATTCTCTCAGACAGTTTTCTAGTTTCTACTATTCCAGTCTCTTTGAAGAGCTATGGATAAATAGTCATAGAAATATCTCAATCAGGCAGTTGGGAATATCTCAAACAGGTAGTTGGGACTGTTCCCACAAGGGAACTTCTGTCCTGAGGTTTTTAGGAGGAGGCTATCTCACTCACTAAATTTCAGTCTTTAAACTAATTTAAAGCTTAATGCCTATATGTGATTAGATTCTTATGCATTCTTTAAACCTAAAGGGCCCATAATTCTCTCAGTTATTTCTTTTTAAATTTTCAGATGACCTAACAAAGGTAGCAAGGAAGCAGTGCTGTCTTTATGGAAAAGACCAGCATGAACAGCTTGGAAGCATCCTCTTCATTAGACTGTGAGCTCCCTGAAAACAGGGCTGATCTTTATCTTGATGTCCCCAGCACTCAGACCTGCACTTGACACAGAGTAGGCAGCTTAAGAAAGCTAGCTGAAGTGAATGAATAAATAATAACAACAGTACTGGATATTAGAAGGCCTCAGTACACACAGACATAAAACAATTAAAAAAAACAACTCTTGGCTTTTTGTCTTTGTAGCTGATACTGTTTCCAGCCACATGCTATCAACATTTCCTGAAAAACTTTAAATTTGAAGAAAAGCTGAAACCATTTCACAGCAAATATACACACACCCACCACCCAACTTTTTTCTTAATTTTAAAGGGAAAAAAAAAAAAAAACCAAAATAACAGCAATGAAGACAAAAACAAAATAACCCCAAAACAATAAAAGCAATACAGGATTTCAAAACAAGATGATAGGCATTAGCAATGGTTGTTATATTACATATTGTTATCTTCAATGAAGTTGCTCAGATTACCAGATGTGAGAATGCAAGATTGATCAAACAATTACAAACAATAACAAGTAATAAAAAATTAGAAACAATGCAGAGCTTCATTAAATAAGATGGCTGTTATATTGCATATTGTTGTCTTCAAATTAGTTGTTCCAATTACCAGATACAAGCATGCAAAATTGGTTAAGAGGAAAAAACAATTAAGCATTTATTGTTCCTTCAATAGACATTGGCAATACACTTATCTCAGCTATCCTTGTGTGTGTGTGTGTATATATATATATATATGTATACACATATATATACACATATATATTTTAATTTTAAAGAGAAAATATAAAAAAACAAAATAACAAAAACAGAGGCATAAACAAAACAACATAAAAACAATAAAAATGATAATTTCAAAACCAATATCCTACTTCTACAATTTATATTTTACTGCTGTTTCATTATAAATACATTAATCAAGTATTTCTGATGAATTTCGAAGTTGTAGACAATTTCATTATGTACATCATTAATTGGAACTCAATTTGTTTATAGTTCTACTTTTTATTTTGGAGTAAAAGCTACATGTAATGAAATATACAAATATTAACTATACAGCTGAGATAAATTCTTAGAGCAGGTTATTTCTATCGCCCAGTCCCAACACTTCAAAAGCAACCACTGTTTTGATTTTCTCCATCTAGATTAATTTGAGTTCATTCATGAATATTGTAGATGGTCACTTATAAAATTTAACATAAGTAAGACCACCATTTCTTTTTATGTTAAAATCTCTTTCATTCAATACATTTTAGAGATGATATTGTATATCAGTAGTTACTCCTTCTTTATTGAAGAACAATATTCCATTATATGAATATACCACAGTTAATTTATACACTCTCATATTGGTAGACTCATAGGTTGTTTCAGGTTTTTCCAGTTATGAATACAGTTGCAATAAACATTCTTTTACAAGTCATTTTGTGGCCAAGTGTTTTCATCTTAGATAATTCCCAGAATTGCTAGGTTATAAGGTAAGTATATGTTTACATCATAAGACATTTCCAAACCATTTTCCATAGTGGTCGTACTGTTTCAAACCCCCACCAACAATGTGTGACAGCTTTCCTTGCTCTAATTAGTGTATTTTTTGTTTGAGTAATTTAGCTCCTGCTAGGGTCACCCTAACATGCTATTATGTATTCTATGCTTTGAGAAACCGCAGAGATTGAGCTCCTTCAAGTTTATATATAACAAAGTTTATATAAAATAATAAAGCAGTCACTCTAATTACGTATTATAAAAATGTAGGTATATCACGGGAAATTGAACTGTGTGTACATATCTCAGGGGATGCTATGGTTCATGGAGACTGGACTTTGAAATAAGGCTTTGAGGTGAGGCTGATTAGGGCATTAAAAGAAAATGACAATCTACTTTTTAAAAATGCATACTTTCAGGAGTCCTACATGGTTTTGTGTGAGGCAAAAATTATGAACAAAGGGTCACTAGCACAACCTCTGTGAAGTTAGAAGAGATTGGTTTAAAAAATGTCACCATGCAGATCAAGTTCAAAGATTCCCTTTCCCTGCCCCATGCCCAATAACCTAGACAGGATGTCAAACACCCTGAAAAAGCAATGGAAAAGAATCTCATATACAACATAGGCTCCAGCAGATTTCAGCAGGGGGAATAGGGGAAGTAAAAAGAGCCATCGAGATCATTTGATAAGAGAACAGAGAAGATCTTGGCAATTTCCTTGTAATAGCTGCAATTCTTGGTAACTTAATCCTTGGGGGGATGGTGAGGTGAAGATATTCCCACATGCAAGAGCATATTCCAGCAGCTTCCCTATTACACAGACTGTCCAAGGAAACTGGGGTCTTATTTTCTACCTGGTTATAATCTATACAATATCTTCTCCCTAAACTACTGACTTGGGAAATATAAAACTTATTAAATTTATCCAGTTTAAAGACTACTATAATTCTGCACGACTTTGAATGTGTCTGCTGCATGACATGTGTGGTACCATGAACCCTCCTCTGTCTATTCTTCAGAGAGATGGGAAGATGAATAGAGTTTATGTTGACAAGGACTATAAACTAAGCAGCTCCAAACATACTCCCCCAGGATCCCAGAATACAAAGAAAAAAGTAATCATTCCAAATGACCCCAACTATTTAGAATTTCATACCATCAAGTCAGATGAACCAAAATTGCTACCACCTGTAAAGATTCAAAGAAATAAAAAAAAAAAAATCACTAAGAAGAGGAAGAAGGGAAAAAAAAAAGTGGCAGATGTGCATGGAGGGAGGGAGAACAAGCAAAAGAACATGCTTGGAGCACCCCCTCCAGGGAACTGCGATCACATCATAGACTGAGAAGTCCATCAAATTGGAAAGTCATAATGCAATATGCCATTATCTACTCTTTTCATACTTAGGATTTCAAGAAAAGTTTGTTAGAATTTATAGATCTTTTAGGATCACAGAAGTGAAGGCTGGAAAGTGTTTGAGTTTGGCTCACAAAATCATAGATTTTTAGCATTGGAAAGGACCTTTGGAATCATTTAGAACAATATGCTGCCCAATAAAACAGCTCTAATAAATGGCAATCTGTTTTCTGCTTGCATGCCTTTAGTTATAGGAAATATAGGCTGCTATAATTTTTGAGGCTGCTAGCTACTGACAAGTTTTTCTCTTACACTGAAGCAATCTGCTTTCCCTACATTTCCAATCACATGTCCTAGTAAGTATACTCATAAGTAACACCAAAGTAAGTATACTCACAAGTCCCATAAATTATTTGAATCTGTACATCATGAATCTCCTGAATCTTCTCTTTTCCAAGAAATGTCCTCAGTTCTAACAAGATTTCCAAACCTTGTGTTAACTTTTTCTTTTAAGTGTACTTTATCAGCATCCTCTTTAAAATGTGGTGATATAAATGAAATGCAGTGCCTTAGGCATGGGCCCGTAGCTAAATGCCTTCAATTACAATTGATGAAACAGATGCTCAGAAAGGTCCGATTACTTGCTCACACTTAACACAAGCAAGTATTAGCAGCGACAGAAATACGACACAGCTCTCCCTGATTCTCAGGCCAAAATTCTTTCCCTATACCATACTGAAAATAACTAAATGATTTTTAAAAATGGAAGATGTTCCTTCAACATGGATAATAGAGTTTGGGGGATGACAGAAGGAATGAATAAAATATAATGTTCTTATTAAAAACAAAATTTAGAATGGGTCCCTACACTGGGCCACAAAGGAAAATAACATATACTTTCAGGTAACTGCATTGAGAAAAAGTCTTCAGGATCTAATAAGAAGAGTATCAAAGCATATAAGTAGCTGCTGTGGTGTTAGGAGGTCCAGTGCAGTCCAGATACCATCTTTGAACTTCCCAACTGAAATGCCAACACTTAATTAGTCAGGCAATAGTATCTTCTGACATTAAAGACAGCTTACAAATAATAAAGAAATGCAAAAGCAAATAAATTTTAGTCTGATTGAGGTGCTGGGTGGGATAGGGGAATCCCTGGCTTACAAAATATACTCATTTTTAATCAGGATCTTGAATACAAAAACCACATAGTGAATGTTATCAAATGAAGTGATATACAGTATATTATTTAGAGAACTAGCAAAATAGTATCTGGTTACACACTGGTTGAGATTTGGCTTAGGAACTTTCATTGTGTATCCTTCCTACTTCATAAAAGTTCTCAGTTCACCCCTCAAAATACGTATGGAATTAATTCAATATATACTTACTGAAAATCAACAGAAGTATTAAGAAATTGAGAAATGAGATTTACAAAAAAAAAAGCAACATACAGAAAATAAACAAGCCATATTGGTATATAGAAAGTATATGCACGAATACATAGATTGATGCTTTACTTCTGGAAGGAAGATATAACTGAGAATTGGGTCTAAATTACATTTGACATTGGATTAAAAATCCATGAAAGCTTCAAAACACAAAAGATCCAGGAATTCCTCTTGGTCAATGGACTAGGGTTGTTCTATTACATTGACTCCTAAGATGAGAATTAATTGGGTAACAGTCTGTTGGAGCAAGTTAACAACAGGATACCAGCGAGGGCCAGACCCAGCCTGCCTATCCCTGAATGGGCAGATTTACAGTTCTTTGAACTTTCTGTGACTGACAATGGACTGTGGGATGAGACTATGCTCCCCAGTTAAAACTGATATTCAATTCCCATTTATTTGGGACAGGAACATTAATAGGTTTGGAGGAAAATAAGAAAAGAACAACTGAGATAAGGCCAGGGCAAGCCATGCTGTCTTTTCCCTCCTGCCACTGGGTAGACTAATAAGCAGAAAACTATTATACAGGACACAAGCCAGTCTTATCCTCAAAGCAATGGATTTACAAGCTAAATAACAAATAGAAACCAAATCTAGGAATGTTAAATTCACTAAGAAATCCAAAAGAGAAATATCAATTGTCAATTCTTTCCCAGGGGGGCTGGAAGGAGAGGCTGAATAAAGCAATTCTATAAAATGCAATCCAAAAGTCCTCATTGTTTACTGCATGGTAAATCATAATGGCAGGAGTGGTCTTATCCTGTTACACTGGAAAATGAGCTAGAAGATAAAGTCACAGCCACAGCCACTAAATAAAGTAAATCAATACTTTATACATACAGCAGAATCCCTAGACAATGTACAGTCTTAGCGTTCTCAGCCGCTCCTGCAAAAGAAAATTCTCTCTTTCAGGTTCTGGTACGGGCATCACAGTAAAGCATTCTGACAGTCAGAATGCTATGAAGATCCTGAAAGCAGTTTGTTTAGAATATCACAGAGTTGGCTGATGCTTGATTTCTGAGAATAAGCTATTTTATTTCGTTTTTCTGAGTTAAGGAATGGGCCTATCCCTAAATGTATTTAAAAACAATAATGTACTAATAAAGAGCAAATGCCAGTACACTCAATTCCTTCCTGCCTATGGAGGAATTCCACTCGATTCTACCTGTTGAATAGGAACACTATTATAGACAGTCATGAAACCCAGAATCTCCCATTTCTTTATTTTCCACTGATACTATCCCCACCCTACTTCTATTATTATAAACATATTCCTATAGTTTCACTTGACCTCTTTACCAAATAAAAGTCTCATGTGCATCAAGAGAAAACAATTCAACATGCTAGTCATTCTACATAGAGGAATATTTCTAGGTTAAAAATTCCCAGGAAGCTAGGTATGATGGTGAATGCCTGTAGTCACAGTACTCTGGGAGGCTGAGGCAGGAGGAGAGAAAGATTAAGCCTAAGATTTTAAGATTTTTTGAGACTCTGTCTCAAAATGAAAAAATAAAATGGGTTAGAAGTGTAGCCTAATTCAAAGGCCCTGGATTCAATCTCCAGTTCATAAAACAACAAACAAAAAATGAAAAAATAAACTTCAAATTCATGGCAAGAATAAGCTTGTCTACGCCTGAGGATCAAATAGGATGCTATATATGCCAAAATGTAGTCTTAAACATTTTTCATTTTTTTCTTTCTACTAATCACACAGATTTTTAAATCGATAAAACAAAAATATTAACTTTTAAGAATGAATAGTGGGAACAGAGTATATATTTAAATTGTGTTTATTTTAAGGTATGGAAAATGTATCTAATTGGTGTAAGGAGTTCTAAACATAAGTAAAGACTTAATACTGATGAACATTTCCTTAAAACTTAAAGGCAGAGTGTTCATGGCTATGTGAATGAATACTTGCTATTTCAGACATAAGCCACCCATTCATCTATATTGGTTCTAGGCAGCCTTAGTGGACAGATGATGTAAAACAGCATAAAAAGTATCTTAGGTTTCAGAAAGTCTGAGCTCTTAACTCCTTTTTCAGCCATGTACTGACTTTGACTAAGCTGCTTAATACTCTTTACACTTCAGTTTCTTTTATAAAATGGAAATAATTTTGACTTCAGATGGGCTTTGGAAAATTACCTGAGATAAAATATAAATACAGCAGGTAATTGTTACCTAGGACATACATTGTGTATCTTCAAAGAACTGTAAGGGATGAAGAAGCATTTCTTGAGTTCTTTTTTTAAATTAACCATTCATTTGCGATTCAACATATATGAGTAATATAGCACATTCCCATTATAATAGTGAGAGGGATGAACAACAGGATGTGAAGTGGTGGCCAGGGACAGAAAGCCCTCTGGATGTGCCACTCTGCTTCCCATCCCATCACTGTCTACTCTAACAGAGGCAAGGCATGGGTATGAGGCTCATGGGACTGCAGAGACAGCTGGTGGTAACTCTGGAGCACTGCTCCCTCCAGAAGCTTAAGTTCCAGAAGTCCTAATGTGAGAATGCCTGTTGGCAATAGTTAAGACTCCTCAGTGGACAAAATTCTGTCACACCAGAAAGTGATAGTGGCAGCTCATCATTCTAAGTAGCCTGGAAGCAGTATTAATCTTCTCAGGGCAGCTCACCTCAATCAGAGTGCAGAATCTCAAACAAAGGCCAGCAAGTTGTCCTAAAACATGTGTCTACTCAAAGTCTCATTTCCCTTCTGTATAGAGTCAATATTATGCAGGGTCTGAGCACAACATCTGATTAATGTTTAAATAAAAAGTTTATTATAGCAAAAGACATTGCCATTAATTCCTCACTTCAGACACACATTCTTTTTTTTTTATTTTAAAGAGAGAAAAAAACAATAAAAATGATACAGAATTTGAAAACAAGATGATACAAAATTAACAATGGTTATTATATTGCATATTATCTTCAAAGTAGTTGCTCAGATTACCAGATCATTCTTGACACTTTCTGAATCAGTTCTGGAAATCTTTTGTGAGTGTCTTTAGTTGCACTGTTGCTGCCTTGATATCCTGAAATGATTCAGAATGTTTACCCTTTGTGGTCATTTTGACTTTGGGGAAAAGCTAGAAGGTGCCAGATCTGGTGAATAAGGTGGATGAGAACACACCATAATGCTTTTATGAGCCTGCCTTTGCCCTGAATGACACTTAGCAGCAGCATTCACCATATTTTTTTCTCACATCTTTATAAAGACTGAAAGAGAACTTCCAAAATTGCTTCATAAAGTGGCAAGAATGATGGCATACGTGCATTTGAAGGGAAGGAGAGTATTTTGAGGAGGATTATTAGAAATGTGTCTCTTACTGTAAAATTTAAACATTCACCATATATTTTGATCAGATCTTATTTGTTACTTTCCTCTACATATCAGTAAGGGTTCAGAACAAAGGACTAAAAAAATGTGAACTTTTCAGACACATTAAACCAGAAACCTCCAGTGGAATCCACCTAAACACCCATTTCCCTTCTCCACCTTCCTATCCAAACTATCCAGAACTCATTACTATAGAAGTCTCTGTCAAAAACATAAAACTACTTTGCTTAGCTATTTGTTTCTCATCAGTATTTTCTATAAACTACTGCAACTTTATCCAAAAAACATCAGTAGCACTTATGTATTTTCAGTAATCACAATGACAAAAATACAAATAAAAACAAAATTGACTCTTCTTTGTACTGTATTAAGCCTCACGTAGATGGTTCCTTCCCTAGTAAAAAGGTGATGAACATTTCTAAGCAAATCTATGTTTCTTACTGAACTTTTATACCTCTGCTCATTTAATCTTTAGTGAAATGTACACAACAGTTTGGAAGGAAGAGATCATCAACTCAAGCACTAGGTGTTAGCAGTTCTCAGACACAAAACTGTTCCAGCAATACTTTTTCCAGATTTGCCTCTCAGACTAAAGACAGTGCCTATCATTTTAGCAGTTAGGTGCTTTGGCATGTTTCCTATTATGTTGAGAAAATGAGGGAACAGATGGTGGGAGGGATTGAGTGACATGACTGAGGCCAAGAGCAAAGGTTTTAAAACTCTTCCCCTTTGATTTGTTGAGCTATGCTCTTTATTGTACACTGGTCTGCATTCTCTCAAAAGTTTAAATTAAGTAGGAAAAGATCAGAGTGAATGTTCTGACTACTTGAGACTAACAGTTCAAATCCAGGTCTCTTGAATTTCTTGCCTATTACTAAGTCCTTGATTGAGTCTGCCCAGGTTATGAAATGTCTCATCAGGAGGGTGCCATGGAGGTCAGAGTTGGTTTGTCTTGTGAGATGTTTTATAACTAAGAATGATAGGGTATGGGAGGAGGAGGATAGTGAGAAAAGGAGAGAAAGAGAGAAGGATTAAAGGAGAGGGAGAGAAGAGGGAGAGAGATAGGAAAGGTCTAATTTATCTTTCTGTTAAAAAACTTATGAAGTTGTTGCTAATAGCATACAATGTAAAACAACCTGTGTGTCTACCTATCAGGAAAAGTGGGATTTTCATCTTGACAAATACTTCTGAGTTTGTACACATATCATAACACATTATGCTTCAAGATCAAAACTGCACCTGCAGTTCACAATGAACTATATTTTGCCCTAGTTCCCAAAAGTTGCTCTGTCGCAAAGCCAAGTCAAAACAATACTAAAAAAAAATTGCTGAAAGTTCCTGGCAATTTCTCCTCTACTCCACACACTGCCAAGGTCAACTAAGGGTGAAGCTGAACTCTGCATTTGGCCTTTTTGCTTTTTCCTCCCTTGTCCCCTCCCTCCACCTACATACTTACTGATATGGTTTATAGCCTGTACCTCAATAGCATTATCACTCTGGAGTTTTATCAGACCCGGGGTCAGGGGAAGCAGGGAAGGAGACTAGATGCGAGCCTGGGTGTGGCAAGGTCCTACTGCCTTATCTGGGAGTAAGAAAGTGAATCCACCTGGTATGCTTCTGGCTGTGAAGTGTAGTGAGGTGAGCCAAGGTGCCAAGGGGTCACTAGAAGTTCACCTTGGATAAGCGCCCAATGTTTGCAGGACATAGCTCATCAACCTTTCTAATTTGTAAAGATGTATTTCCTGTTAGGTTTTTTCCTCCCTGTCATCTAGGCAAAAGAATTCAGTATGTAGCCTGTTTGGTGTGCACAGAAAACATCCCTTTTCTGAATTAAATCCAATTATAGTAATTCATTCAGAAAATCCTTGGGATCACTGGCACAAGTTAAGCTGCCCAGGGTGGAGGAATTGGGTGTTTAGCAAAAACGACTGATCTGTCAAGGATACCTGGGTGCTTTCCTCACCACTGCACTGACCTGTACCTGACCTTACCGGACAACAACCCACACACTACATAACCCTGGCATGCCTTGTTTTTCTTGCCTATAAAATGGTAGCCTTCACTATTTCCTTCTGAATTGCTTGTGTTACCTGCTTAGACAGCCGTGGAGAGTAAAACAATTCTCAGTGACAAGAAAAGAAACAAAAGATCACATTTCAAGGGTTTTTGTTATTCATATGTTAATTAACTTGTTGATTCACTAATTCATTTATTATCTTCTCCCCCCAGAAAAAGAGTTGTGTTTCTGGATTTGGGGGACTGATGATTGGCTCACAGGAAAAGTCCTGTAGCTGGCCTGAATAGGATGTTAATATCACTGTTCTTTGACACTAACTTTTGATAGAACCGGTCATTTCTTGGGTCCTACTGGAGAATGATTGAAGGTACAAACCAGAATAAAGTACTGACAAATTCCCTCCTATTAAGATTCTAGCCAAGCTGGGCATAGTGGCACATACCTATAATCCCAGTGTTGGGGAGGCTGAGGCAGGAGGATTATCGTAAATTTGAGGTCAGCATGGGCTACACAGTGAGCTCAAGGCCAGCCCCAAATACATAGCAATGCCCTGTCTCAAAATACAAAAACATTCAATAAACACTTGGTGGTTACCCCCCTAAAAACAAATAAATAAACAAACAGATACTAGCCAAAGATACTGCAGAAAACTATGACAAAGTTTTCTTTTTCTGAAACTCATTGGATTAAAGGGTAAGTAAAAGATGAGACTGAAGAGTTTTATAGGACTAGTTATAGTCAACTTGTCCTTACATCTACATGAGCTACTTTGGACTCTAGATCTGGCCAACTACAACAGCAATGATTACTTCTACTCAAACCAGAAGAGTTTCTCCCAGGGGAGGAAACATCTGACCTGAATTCTAAAAATTGAGTAAATGTTTGCCAGAGAACAAAATGCCTTGCGGGAAGGAAGAAGCTTTGCTATGTCACTTTCAGGGAACCATAACAAATTTGTTGTGGGTATACCATGGGAATGACAAGACATGTATCTGGAAAGGCAGGCGAAGTGACCCAAAAGGTACAAGGTACCTAATGAGGTATATCTAAATCAAAGTTTTAGGGCCTTCCCTGCAGGTAATGGGCAGATTCTATCACCTTTGATTTGCTGGGATATGCACTTTCTGTTTACTGGCCTGCATTCTCTCAAAAGTTTCAATTAAGTAGGCAAGAGTCACAGAGAATGTTCAGATTACTTGAGAGTAATAGTTAAAATATCAGCCTCTTGAATTTCTCGTCTATCAATGAATTATTAACCAAGTCTACCTGTGTGTTACAGTACTGCCTGAGAAGGGTGACTAGAAAGTCAGAGATGGTTGGCCAACTGAGGTGTTAAATGTTAAGAGTTTTAAGCCGAAGAATCACTAATCAAATTTGGATTGTAGCAAGGTCACTTTGGCAGCAATGTGTGGTGCAAAAAGCAATGGGAACAGCAAGATAAATATACAAAACAATGCTAATAAAGTTTATAGTAAGTGCTGACGGTAATGTGGATACCTGTTCAGTTTTGTCATATATCAGCCATCATTATGAGTGCTACTGATTATTAATATCAAAAGTATAGAATTTGGACTAGGACGAAGGAGGACTTCATAGAGAAGGCAGGCAGGAACTGAAAAACACCTGAACAGGTGAGACAGGGAGAGCCTCCCAAGGTGCAGAAACAGCAGAGATAAAATGTAATACTTCTAAGTGAATGACTGTGTCTGTAAGTGAAGACTATCTATCAGATTGATAGAATAGAGTGAAGGAAATAAAATTGCCAGAAGCTCTTTACATTTGGGTAGATATTCCAAGTTACACAGAAAGATAGCACAAAAATGTACCAAAATCACAACAGTCCATTTCTAAGCTTCTTCAGTTGATTGAGATAAAATACACTTGGCATATACAAAGTAGATTCATGTGGTCTGTTATCAATGTTGAACCTTAGTCACTAACTCACTACAAAGACACTGACTTGGTAAGAAGCCTGAGTTACTGATTAGCACCATGTGAATGTACTAATCTTGTGAAATTTTTTTTCACTAAAGTGTTCTACAAGAGATACAAGAGTATACAATGGGGATTCTTACGTTGCTAAATAAAGGAGGAGCTGGGAAAGGAGAGTTGTTGTATGTGTGTTCTAAGTGAAATTTCTTTTGAAATAGGAAAACCTCAATGCTTTACTTACACATCTAATGCTTAAACTAGGCAGAGATGTGAACAATTAGATCATCCCAAACCCATGTATAGGGTAATTTCACCCAAGAAACAAAACCATTTTGGATTATTATTCTTTATTTGACTAACAGAAGCATTCATTTTGGCCAGCTCACCAAAAGCACAAAGTGAAATTAAACAGTTTATTTAGTCTAACAATAGATGTTATTAGTTGAAACAAGAAGAAACCCCAAATTTTTGCTTTTATAAATAGGACTTTGCCATGGAACGATACTACATAATTAGAGGAAGGAGCTGTGATGATACAGGCAACAGAATAATGTAGTTCTTTTTTAGTTCAGTTTGACAAAGCATGAGATGGATTTTTTTCCCCAGTCTAAAGTAATGACAAGGTGTCACAAGTGACTGGTAATGAACTGTTTATGATAGTCTTTTACTTCACTTAGTAATTATAGCTTATTTAACTTTACTGATTAAGGCAGTAAGCTTCACACTTATTTTCAAATAATACTTTATGGACAAGACAGAGTTAAAGTTTATCTGAGATTCATTTATTCTATACCACAAAGGACCCCACCACCTCTCCTTGTCATTAACAATGCTAAGTTAACTACAGGGGTTTTACCTACCACATTCTGAATAGTTCTATAAAGTTATCCAACCCTTGTGTGGAAGGACCACTTAAGAGTTCAGGAAATATTTCACAGCTCTCAGTTGGTAATTACAATGTCTACTAAACATTGATACTAAATAATTTCCAAACTGCAATAATCTTAGGCTACTATCAGGCATAGAAACCTCTTTTCATTTCAAGAATCAGTTCGCAAAGTGGGCAAGTAAAATCATTTCCTCAGCAGTTGAAACAAATGTTATGCTTTTCAAGATATGGATGGTCAAAACCCATTTTTATTTTCTGATTAGTGCTGCTCAGTTAATTCTCAACTCTTTTGCAATTGGCACTAAAACAGATATAATCTTCTTTCTAAAAGTGCAATTGGCCCCGGACATATCCTGATTTCACCTGTTCAGGTCTCTGGGTATTCAATAAAGCAAGTTCAGCCGCTGTGCCAAGAGGCCACACAGAGTTCAAGGTAACACCTCACAGCCATCAGCAGGTTAATTACAATTTCATTTTCAAACACACCGACTGCATGCTTGTTTCAACTCCAAATGACCTTACCTGCTTAATTTGGGCAGGGGGGAGAGTCTACATGGAGTAAATTTCTGTCAGCAAAGCTAAAAGGCCACTCAGAGTTCATGGTAACAATTCATATTTTTAACAGGTTGCCCAGACCGAAATCCTCACCTTCAAACATTCCAGAGAAAACACTTAGTAGCTACAAAAAAAGTAGGGAGACAGGGCAGAGAAGGAAAAGGGTTGGGAATAGGAAAAGGGTAGAGAAGGGGAGGAGAGCTACAACTCCAGACTCTTCAAGTTCTGAGAAGTTTATTACCAATGGCTGTGTTCGTGAGCTGACTGGCTCAGTGGGAGAGGATCCGTACTTTTGGGGGTGGAGTATGACAGGTGTTTCTAGATACAGTACTTGAGACTCATCATTGCCAGAAACAAAACTGCCTCAAAAGCTGCCCTCACAGTACACTGCAACGTGATCACAGTAGTGGGGGCTTGATCCTATATATGGCTGGCAACTTGGGGCAAAGCTGATTTCCTTCTGCTTTCTTGGTAAGTAGAAACTAAAAACGAAGTTCTCAGATCAGTAGATGTTTTCTGCAGACAAGGGTTCTTTCTGTTACCAATTAGGCCAGAAGAGCCCAGGAAGCATCAAGGAGAACAGAAGAGTCATTTCAGTGCAATTCTTCTTATGCTCTGTTACCTTTATGGCATCATATGACAGAATGACAAGTTTTGTGGAAATATTCTCTAGCACCAACTGACACTTTTTTCCACTTAAAATCCCAAACCCAAAACAAGTGGCCCCAAAGCTTTTGCTCAGGTATGTGGTCTGCATAATGCATCACTTCTTGTATGGAAATTTCATTCTCTACTTCACAGTACTTACCTAAGTTTTGTTTTAATTTTTAACTCCCCCCCCATCCAAATGACTCAGTTGCTCACTGAATTAGTTGTTCACTTGGTAAATTGACTTGAAAAACCTGAAAATAAGTATAGGCCCCACTAGCACATTTCATCCTCAGCTATTCATTCACCTAGAAAGAGTTTTTAGTAGAATGGGGCCTTGCATCAAGTTGCTTAGGAACAGTCTTCCTGGAACTTAGATTACTCCCTGGCTGGGCTGCAGCTGCTTTTGTACAGCCTGATCTGTCTTGTCAATCCTTTTTGACAAAATGACAACTTCTATAATGTTCACTCATTCCTTCTTTAGAAGATCCTTTTCTTGGAGAACAAGTGGGTGGTATAACAATCCTTTTTAGTCTCAAACCCTAACCATAGATTACCTCAATATTATTTTTTTGAAACAGAGAGGTAATTTCTGGTTGCTGCAGGACCACAAAGCATTTATTTGAGTGCTCCACACATAAAACCTGAACAGTTTGTTATTCTTGCATAATCCAGCCATATAATTTTTTTTTTTTTTTGCAGAGCCTGTTTTCTTCCCCTAAGTGAATTTAAAGTAGTGTAATATATAAAACATACAATATTGACAGGTGTGGTGGTGCACACCTATAATCCCAGCACTTAGGCTAAAGAAGGAAGATTGCCATGAGTTCGAGGCCAACCTGAACCACATAGTGAGAACCTGTCTCAAAAAAACCAAAAACCCCAAACCAAACAGCCACATAGAATATCAAAGCAAATTTAAAATAATCCACCTAGAGATTGATCAGCTTAGCAGTTCTACTTTACCCCCACTCTCCTGCCTTCTACCACTATTGCAGAGTCATACCCAAAGGAACTAAATAAAACCACTAAATTCCATGGAGCACAGCCTTATAGCTAGTAAGAAATAAATGTTGGCACTAACCAGTAAGAAGGCATCTGTAAGTGGCAAATCAACTCTACAAACTTATGACTGATCATATCAGAACATTTTTTTCACTACATTACCATCTTTTGGTATACAGCTCAGTGATAGAGCATTTGCCTCACATGTACAAGGCTCTGAGTTCAATGCCTAGCACTGGGGTGGGGAAGGGAACCAAAAACATTTTTTGATGGAAGAAGCTTTGGTTTGTTTGTTATTCTCCCACAATATCTGGACAGAGATAGAAAATCTTTTAGAGCTTCCAATGAGAACAGTCTTCTGTAGCACGAATGTCATAGGTTCACCACCACTGAAGCACATCCTAAGTGTTCAATAAATACGTTACACTAAACTTAACAAATACATTATCAGCCTCCAATCAATAAACCTTACTTTCAGACAGAATTTGAACTATCTCCTCTTCTTCATTCCTCATGCATGCAGAAATCCCTAGTCATCACAGGGATCACTTGAGATCTGTCATCACATCAGATTCTAACACGCTGACAACCTCTGTGCATCTCAGCGTTCCTTAATGAGAAATGCAGAATAACAATTGAAAATTGAAGTCTTCAATAAAGCTTATTTGATCTCTACTTTCCCAATTATAAGTGACAACAATGAAACTGATCATCTCCTTTGTATGACATTAGGAGGTAGCCAGTGTCAAATCATGACAAGGAAATAATTTAAAGTTGTCCTTTCATTTCAGCAGAATTGCTCCTTCTCTGTCAATAATCAACCAACTATTTACTGGTATCACTTTCTGTCCTAAGAAGAGCAGGAAACTTGAAGTCAGAACACTTGGGCTCAAATTGGGGATTCATGGCTATATGACAACACTCAAGAAAACATGAATGGCTGCTTTTTGATCTTTGTAAATGGAATGATAAATGCCACCTCACAAGACTATTCTTCAGATAAAAAGATAAGATTTACTAAAATATCTATTATTAGTCCTGGTGCATATTTAATTCAGGGCCTTGTGTTAGTCCCTAGGAATGTAAAGGATTAAAGGGGAAATATAAAAGGGATGGAATGGTGACTTTGCAAAACAACTGCCATAATTTAAAAGTCCAGGCATTTTTATGTTAATACCCATAGGACTCAGTGGTACAAACTCAGTTCAAGAGAATTAAAGTTCTGAGATGGGTATGGAAGGAACCTAGGGCTCTGGATTTGTTCCAGAGGAAGGTTTAGGCTATACCAAATTATTCAGAATACTATACAGAACCAGTACATCTGATTTGTAGGCAAGCATAATAATAGATAATACTCTGACACCAAAAAGACTTTTATTCCATCACCATATCCTTCCCTTTGCTATTTCTTCCTTCTTATTCTTTTTTTATTTCTCTTCTTCTTTTGTTCTTGAATCAGAGCTGAACTGGAGCTAGAACAGTGAATGGATATTTTCATAAGTACACTCCTATGGTCATAGACCCATTTCTCAGGGCTAAAAATCCATTCCTGTATTTCTATGCCAGGCCTTCTGTTAAGTATAGAGTTACAAAGTGACACTTTAGTTTCCTCTTTGGGATAATCTGACCCAGTCTTCAAGATTAGAATTAAAAATGACTACAGTAAGAGAAACATGAATTCAAATATTTTTTAAAATTTGGATACAAATTAAAACTACATTGAGACACTACTTTACCCTAGAAAAAAATCATAAAAAAATCTAATACAAACACTGACGAGGATGTGGGGAAAAGGAACTCTTCTATATTATTAGTGGAATTTCCACTGTGGAAATCACTGTGGAGATTATTCAAAAATCTAAAATTAGAAATTCCATTTGACTCAGCTAGCCCCTTTCCTGGTATGTGCCCAAAGGAGTTTTTAAAAAAGCACATTACAGGGATACACACATATCCATGTTTATAGCAACACAATCTATAATACTTAGATCTTGCAAATAGCATATATGTCTCATGAAGTACTACTCTGCCATAAAGAAATATAAACTTGAGGTATCTGTGGTAAATAGATACAATTTGAGAACAATGTTAAGTGAAATAATTCAGACATACAAGATTAAATATCACATGATTTCTCTTATATGAGAAATTTGTATAGGTAGAGAGAGCACAAAATAGAAGATAGATAAATAAAAGCAGGGAGATGTTAATATAATTCCCCCAGTTACTTATTCTGTTGCTTCAAAAATATTTTCTCTTTTTTTGTGTACCAGGAATCAAACTTAGGACCTCATGCTTGCCAGGCAGGTGCTGTGCCACTGAGCTATATCCCTGGCCCCTAAAAATATTTTAATATATATGTTTATTTGTTTCATTTATACTACTAGCTTCTCTTAGTTCATTGAAAAGAAAATTTTGTGCTATTATGTTTCTTTTTGAGAGAGAATTTAATATTAAAGTTTTTACTCAGAGTAACTAATTTGAAGATGATACAGTGTATTTGTTATTCACTTATTTTGTTATAAAACTTTGTTATTTTTCATAAGGTAAAAAAATTATAAAAACTTTGGGTCTTGAGCTACATAGATATTGCTTTTTCTATGTGATAAAATATACACAGGAACTCCTAAGGCTTCAAAATGTTAAAAATGTAATGGTATCAGGTTATTTTTTTTTAAATAAACAGGTTTTAGGTATGATGGAGTAACTTGTAGCAGAAAAATGTAACAGGGCTGTTCTTGAAGGTGTCCTTAGCAGTCACTCTTTTTGCCCTTTCTCCTAAGGTTGTTGCCCCTCTCTAATCCTTTTTACAGCCCACCCCCTTTTGCCTAGCATTCTAAATTCTAAGGAGAAGTCCCAAGGAAATGGGGCATAGATTTCTTAAGATTTTTCTTTAGATTTACAGAACCCAAAATTTCTCATATCTTTGTAATACTCCTCTTTTGACTTTAGTACTAATATAAAACATATACATTGTTATGAGGTTTAGCTTGCAGAAAAGTAGTACTTCTGTTGTCAGAAAACATAGGAACTAGCGATAAGAGGTGGAGGTGGAAGTCTGTTATGATGTGGCCAGAGGACAAAAAGTGACACACAGGCTGAACAAGGAACACCCTGGTCAGAAAACAGCTTTCTGGCCTATTGTACTATGTACCTCTTTCTCTTTCTATAAAAAACCCTTTGTATTTCTGAGTTCAATGAGATGGAACTTGGAGGAGGTGGCTCCTCTATATTCTTCAAGGCTAGGCCTTGAATAAACCTCACTCCTTCCCACCTATTCTCATTTTCTGAATATTTGCCATTGAGGGGTGGAAAGCCAAGCCTTACTCTAGTAACCCTAACACCCTCCAAAGAACAATTAGAAAAGCCAGAAGCAAAAATTTAATAGATTAAAAGAAAAATCCTGCTTGAAATTATCAGAGTGGCTGATTCATCCAAGACTTGGAGAGACATGATCTGGAAGAGAAATAAAGCTCACTGGGGTAAATTAAAAAATTCTGCATACCACATACTCTTGGTAGTAGAAGACAGGTACAGAAGCTTGACAAGTTTACAGGGCTGGAGAAACAAAACCTGGGGTTTGGTGATACTGAAAAAGCAGGAATTTAAGTAATCAAGACTGCTGAGAAAAGAGGGGGACAGAAAACAGCCCACTGGCACATAGCAATGCTAAACTGTAGTGGACAAGTGGCAAGAAGCCAAGTAGAAAACAGCTGAAAATCACATACATTTCTGTAGATTCTCTGTGCTGGGGAGATTAAAAATTACAGTTTAGGTCACATCCAGAAGAAGCACTGCTTAAGTGCTCTGGACTTGCAGTTGGGATGTATAGAATGATCCCTAAACTAGTGGGTATAAAACAATATAGCTTGAACTTTATAAAAACTGCATTGCTGCCATAAGTCTGTAAAGTTTCTGAATAATACTTCCTCCACTCTAAATACCTTCAAAAAGACTGGCTGAATCTCTTGGAAGGTGACTATCATCATCTAGAGCTACTATATTAGTTTTTCATTGCTGAGACAAAAGAGCTGACACTAACAACTAAAGGGAGGAAAGGTTTAACTTCACTCACAGTTCCAGAGCTTTAAGGCCATGTATGCTGATATTATGGTAGAAGGCTGTGATGGAGCAAAGTAGGGCACAGGGGAAGCAGAGCACAGGGAAAGAATGTCATAGAGATATACCCTCCAAAGGCATACCATTAGTTACCTAGGTCCAATTGTGTCCCATCTCCTAATAGTATATTCAGCTATATATAGTGTATATATATTAGCACTACTATAAAGAAATCACCTGTCTAGAAATTTCTTAATCTAGTCAGGTTGACAAATATGATTAACCATCACAATCTTAAACTTTTTCATGAGAAAGGGCTAGAATTTATTAGAAAATCATCAGACTTACCAAGAACAGGAATAAGAGAAAAGCAGACAATACAAACAGTCTTCCAAGTGAATAAAAGTGGAAATAGACTTTATAATAACTATGACTAACATGTTTGGTAAAATAGAGAACAAAATGCAGAACAAATCTTCAAAAATTAAAAATAAATTCTGTCTTTGAAAAATATAGAAGCTAAAACTAAGAAAGAGTATAACAGATTTATGAGCAGAATCAATATGGCTGAAGAGAAGATCAAGAAACTGGAAATGGGTGAGTACAAAATATGTAGCACATAGTTGAAGGAAAAAGAAGAGATCATATGGATCACAGTGAAAAGAGCCTATACAGAGAGAGCCTAGATAGATAGATAGATAGATAGATAGATAGATAGATAGATAAATAATCTGGAATACCAAGGTAGAGATAGAGAGTAAAGAGAAAAAGAACTGCAAATTTCCCAATCTGATTAAAGACATCAAGTCACAGATTCAAAAGGAATTTAAACCTTATGTGGGGAGACAAAGAAAATCATATCATGACATGGTAGACTAAAATGTTAAAAATCAAAGACAAAGTGAATATTTTAAACATGAACAAATAAAAAGATGCATCATCTTTAAAGAAGTATCAGTAATGACTAACATCTGACTATTAAGAAAAGTGATGTACAACAGAAGCCAGTGGAATTATGCTCTGAAATGCAAAAAGAAGATAGCAATTTAGAATTTGCACCCAAGAGAAATATTCTTCAATAATTAAAGACAATAAAAGACATTTTATATAGAAATTTAAAAAATAAGGTAAAACCAAGCCACCATGGTCATCTATTTTCTCTAACCATGTTCTGCTACTAAAGGGCAAATGCACAGTAAATGAACAGTTCGATTTGACCAAGGATGGGGTTGTCCTCAGTACAGGAAAAGAACAAGGGAGCATGTATAACAAGGTAAAGTAGGGAAGGGAGGGAATGAGAAGGACAGAGATTAAACAACAACAAAAAAAGAGGTTGTTTCATTACTCTGCTTCAGTGTTAGCTCCAATAGGTACTGCCATTAACTACAATTGCTTATCTTCCTAACATGCTTCCCTTCCTTTAAAATTCCTCAATTCTTTTTCTTTTAGGTAATTTCCTTCCCCTAACAGCATCAAGATTTAACTGACAAAACTTTTATATAGTTATGGTGTAAAAAAAAGACATTTCAAAGCAAAAGTACTGAAATAATTCATCATTAACCTAAATGAAGAAATATTAAAAAGAATGTAAAAACAATAAAAGAGTAAATCAATATCTGTAAGTAAATACTATCTATATTAAAAATATTAAGGTTCTTTAGGATACAACATATTTTGAAGTTAAAATGCAAAACAGCAATAATGAAAAGGTATGAATGGAATAAGCTAAATTAAAGTAGTATAAAGTCCTAGTATTTTATGGGCTCTGTTAAAGTTATATGAGACTAATAAGGATGGCTGTTGTAGAGCTTAGGATAACCACCAAAAAGATAAAAGACTGCATAACAAACAAGTCAACAAAGAAGAGAATTAGAATGACATAATTACTTTTTGAAAAGGCAAGAAGAGAGGAAAAAGCAAAAGAAGAAAGCTGTCCAAAAAAAGTATAATATATATGCAAATCTTAGTATAACTAATTTAAATGAAAACTAATTAAATATTTCAATTACAAAGCAGATTTTTAGAATAAAGAAACACATTATATACTACTCATTACAGCATACTTAAAGACAGGAATCTTGAAAAATTGAAAATAAAATGATTTAAAAATATATACCATACAAATATCATCCATAAAAAAGGGCTACAGTAATGTCAGATGAAATAGACTTTAAGAAAAGAAGCATTAAAGCAAGACATTTTGCAATGTTAAGAGAGTTGATCTACCAAGAAGGTGAAATAATCCTGAATTTATTTATACCACGATTCACAGCTGAACACCACGAGAACCAGGTAGCACCTCCATCTACTTCCCAGGAACAGAGCATGCATTCCCAGAATGCTAACGCCACTGCAGCCTCTGTCTCCGCCCTCTGTGCACCCAGGACACAAAGGTGACTGTCTCAAGGGACCCAGAAACCCGCTAACACCGGCGTGTGCAAGGGGCTCCCCCGTGTGTGCCTAGTGACACGAGAAGCCCCATAGCAGGTAGCCCACAAAACTGCTGAAGCCGTGATTTGCATCTGGCTTCCAGCGTTCCTGTCTGGGTGGGAAACAGGCAGTCTGTGGTCAGGGCCAATGCAGCCCACCTCTGGCTCCTGTGCTTGTGGTGAAAGGCCTGCAGACACAGAATCAGGTAGTCCACGAACTGCAGACCCTACTGTCCGTGTCTGGACTCTACCTTTGCCCTGAACTCCTGGAGTCACAGGACCAAGTGGTCTGTGATCGCACCACCAGTGCAGACCCACTTCTGGTTCATACTTGTGCCCTGAGCTAACAGGGGACACTGGGTCAAACTGTCTGTGACCTGATGAAATCATGATTGCTGTCTGAGAACTAGGTAGACTTTACCATCTGCTGGAAGAACCCAGACTAAGCAGCACACCCCAGCGGCCACTGAGGGGCAAGTCTGACCACCAGGAAAATTAGGGAGGTTACTGACCTTCGCTGAGCTGACAGAGAGGAAAGGGACTGAGCACTTTACCACCAACATCAAACATGACAAGACAAAGGACTAAAATGCAATCTCAGAACTCCACCCCTCTCAGAATAAGTCCAGGAGGCATCGACATAGGAGAACTTGGTAAACACACTCCCGAAATTGCTGAAATGATTGCAATGGAAGTGAAGAAACAACTCCATCAGGCCATAGAAGGTATCAGATCAGAAATAATCTCTCAGGTGAAAAATGAAATGACAATAATAATGAAAGAACTGCTCAGCACATCTAAAGAAGAAACATATTAAAAAACAGATGAACACAGGTAATGGACAGAAATGTTAAATGAAATATATAGAAATGAATTAGAATGCATATAGCAGATTCAAAGAGATATCCAGGAAATCAAAGCTTCCATTGAAATCTGCCAAAACTGCTTGAATGAAGTCAAAGATAGAATTTCAGATTTTGAAGACAGCATGGCAGCTAGCAATTGTGAAAGAAAGGATCTCTTAAAATAAAAAAGGAACCAGGAAAAATCAATTCAACAGCCGCAAGAGGAGGCAAAGAGGAATGATGTACGACTGATAGGAGTCAATGAAACAGCAGGAAGCAACACAAATGACATAAAAAGAATATTTACAGAAATAATAGCAGAAAATTTCCCAAGCATGGAAACAGAACCTGACATACAGGTAAATGAGGCATATAGAACTCCAACTAACCATAACCAAAATAAAACTACACCCAGACATGTAATAGTCAAGCTCCCAGATATCCACCAAAATAACAGAACATTAAAAGCTACTAGAGAAAAGAAACAGATTACCTATAAAGGAAAGCCCATCAGAATCACAGTAGACTTCTCAGCACAAACAAACCAATTGAGAAGAGTTTGGAGCTAAGTATTACAGGTCATGAGACAAAACAGCTTCCAACTAAGACTGATGTACCCTCCCAAACTTTCCTTCAAATTCAATGGAGAAATAAAATATTTCCACAACAAAGAACTGAAGAACTTCATGAGTGCCAAACCATCATTGCAAAGAGTACTAACAGATATTCTAGACAGAGAAAAACATGACTGCAATTTCTAGAACAACAATAGAAAGGAACTGTTAGGAAGGGCAAACAATTAAACAGGTAGAAAAAGTAGGAAACCAACAGCAAGTACATAACATGACAATGATAAGTCAACACATATCGGTTATAACCATAAATGTAAATGGCCTCAATTCACCAGTCAAAAGAAACAGACTGGTACAGTGGATTAAGAAACAAAATCCAATGATATGCTGTATACAGGAAACACATTTTACTCAAAAGGAAATCCACAGACTGAAAGTAAAAGGATGGAAAACAATCCTCCCTGCAACAGGAACCCAGAAAAAAGCAGGTATAGCTATTATGTTTGCAGACATGTAAACTTCAAACTGAGAACAATTGAAAGAGATAAAGAAGGTCACTACATACTTGTTAGGGGGACACTGTAAGAGGATGAGATAACAATCATAAACATGTATGCATCAAATATTAGAGCACCAAACTATATAAGACAAATCTTAAAACAGACATGAAAACTCTTATAATTAATAACTCTATTGTAATAGGGGACCTCAACACCCCTTTGACACAAAGACATAGGTCAACTGGACAAAAAATCAGCAAGGAAATAACAGATCTGAACCAAAGCTGTGAACAAACGGACTTAGTAGATGTATATAGAGTGTTCTACCCCACCACATCAGAATACACATTTTTCTCAGCTGCACATGGGACTTTATCTAAAATAGACCACATTCTAGCCCATAGACCATACCTACCTAAATGCAAAAGAACTGAAATTATCCCATGCATATTATCTCACCACAGTGCAATGAAATTGGAAATTAATGACAAAAGGAACTCCAAAAACTCCATAAACACTTGGAAATTAAACAACAACCTCCTGAATAACCAATGGGTCACAGAGAAAATTAAAGAAGAAATTCAAAAATACCTACAAACAAATGAAAATGTAAATACAACTTATCGGAATCTGTGGGATGCAATGAAAGCAGTCCTCAGAGGAAAATTTATAGCGGTGAACTCACATGTAAGGAAAACAGAAAGAGAACAAATAAGTAGCATAATGCCTTAATTACTGTAGCTTTATAAATACTCTTACTTCTCTGACTTTGTTCACCTACTTCAATATTGTTTTGGCTGTTCCAGTGTTATGCTACTCCATATAAACTCAAGGATCAATTGTCAATATCTACCAAATAATATACTAGGATCTTGACTGAAATTGCATTGTATCTGTAGAGAAAATTGGGAAGAACTGACATCTTGACAATATTGAGTCTCTCTATCAATGAATATGGAATGGCTCCCCATATATTTAGCTATTTGATTTCATTGGAGCTTTTAGTATTTTTCATGCACATTTTGTACACATTTTGTTAGACTGATGCTGAAGTACTTCATTTGGGGAGATGCTAATATAAATAGCATTATATTTTTACCCTTAAATTCTACTTAGTCATTGCTGGTATATAAGAAAGTGAATTAACATTGTTGCCTGAAATCTTGTTACTCTCACTTTATATAGTTTCAGAAAATTTTTAGTCAATTCTTTTCAACTTTGAATACTAATTATATAATCTGCAAAAATTTTCATGTCTTCCTTTCCAGTCACCTTTTTATTCCTTTTCTTTTCCTATTACATTAGCTATGATTTTGAGAAAAATGTTGAAAACTGATGAGAGAGGATATCTCAGTGGGAAAGCTTCTAGTTTTCACCATTAAATATGATGTTAGCTGTAGGATTTTTTTGTAGATGTCCTTCGTCAAGTTGAAGAAGCAATCTCTTTTATCCAAGTTTTTTGAGATTTTCTTATAATCAGTGTTGGATTTTGTCAAATGTTTTTCTCTGATATGATTGTGTGATTTTTCTTTCTTCATCTGTTGGTATGATGGACTGCATTGATTGATTACAGATTTTTTTTTAGTCTTTTTAAGACAGAGTCCCACTGTGCAGTTCAGGCAGGTCTTTATCTCACTATGTAGCCCAGGCTGGACTCAAATTCATAGCCATCTTCCTGTGTCAGCCTCCCCAGTGCTGGGATGTCACAAAAGACCAATTAACACATGAAAACACTGCTCAATATTATAGTTTTAGGGTTATTGAAAATAAACTCACAGAGAGATGTTATAGACACAAGAATGGCTAAAGTTAAAAAGAATACAGTACCAATATGTGAAGCAACTTGAGTTATCATTACCCTTGGTATAAATTGGTTACAATCCCCTTGAAAATCTAACAGTATCTACAAAAGCTGACACACACATATAGGTTAAAAATACCTTATCCAAAGTGAAGCACTTGGGATCAGAAGTGTTTCAGACCTTGAATTTTAAAATTTTAGAATATTTTCTTACATATAATGAGATATCTTCGAGATGAGATTCAAGTTTAAACATGAAATTCATTTATGTTTCATATACACCTCATACAAAGAGCTTGAAGGTAATTTTATACAATATTTTAAATATTTTTATTTATGTATAAAGCCAAGTGCCATGATGTAGAATTTTCCACTTGTGGTATCATGATTGTTATGAATTGAATATGGTTTACATGTGCTCCTCAAAGGTTCTGGTGTTGAAACCCTGACCCTGTAGTGCATCAATCGATGTTAAGAGGTGGGTGATCTTTAAGAGGTGTGGCTTAGTAGAAAGTTACTAGATCACTGGAGATGTGCCCATGGAAGGGATTTATGGGACGCCTGAGTTAGTACTTGTGAGAAGGCTATTGTAAAAGAACAAGTCTGGTGCTCTCCAGCCTGTTTGGCTTCCTGTCTGGTAATGGGATCTTTTCCTCTCACATATACTCCCCAATTATGATGCTATCGGCCATAACACTGTTTCTTTTTTAAAACCAGAGCCATGCTGATGTTAGTGCCACGTGCTTGAGCCTCAAGATTTATGAGCCAAATAAATCTCATCTGTGTAAAGCTACTCAGTCTCAGGTATAGTAGTGGAAAACAAATTATAATATTTAAAAAGTTTCAGATTTTGGAGCATTTTTAAGTTTGAATTTTCAGATTAGAGATGCTCAACCTGTACTCTATAAACTGAAATTCTAATCCTTGGTATATAGCTTACAGAAATGAGTACACTAAAACACATATACAAGACTATTCAAAGCACACTATTGGTAAAAATCCCAACCTGGAAATTTTGGAGGAGTCTCATAAATATATAACATCAACAACAACAAAAGCCACCCATAAGGGAGAGCAGACCATGTGATCCCATTTGTATAGAGTTCAAAACAGACCAAACTAATCAATGCTAATAGAAATATGCATAGAAATTAGTTTTAGGACGAGAAACATCTATAAGAATGGGAAATGTTAATATTTGGGAAATGTCAATATTTGGGAAATGTCAATATTTGATTTTTTGATCTGGGTTTCATGAGCACATTCACCTTGTGAAAATGCATCAGGTTATGTAACTATGATTTATATAATTTTCTGCACTTCAATAAAAGCTTACTTTAAAATGTCACTTATAAAATTTACTTTCTTTAATTCTGTAGTACTTGATATCCTTTGAGTATGGAGTAAGATGTATAGCAGCTAATGAAAGTCAGAACACTGTACTCATGATTCTGTCACTTGGCTGGGATTATAGTAACCTGAAAATAGCTAGGCACTATGATGTGTGTGTGTGTGTGTGTGTGTGTGTGTGTGTGTATCACCACAAAATTTGAAAATGTTTTCATTTTTATTCATTATGATGGTTAACTTCATGTATCAACCTGATTGGGCCATGGGGTACTCAAATATTTGGTCAAACAGTATTATACGTGTTTCTGTAAGGGTGTTTCTGGAAGAGTTTAGTATTTTCGTCTGTACACTGAATAAAGTAGATTGCCTTCCCTATTGTGGGCAAGCCTCATCCAATCAGTTAAAGGTCTCAATAGGTTAAAGGTCTCAATAGGTTAAAGGTCTCAATACTGGCTCTCCTGCTGGAAACTTCTCTCACCTTTGAGCTGAGATACTGATTTTTAACTGCTTTCAAATTCAAACTGAAACATCAGATGTTCTGAGCCTTCTAGTATCCAGAATGGAACTATGCCATGGGAGTTCTGGGTTTTCAGGGCCTTGGACTTAAACTACACCATTGGCTCTTCTTGGTTTCTACCTTGCCAACTACCTGTACATCGTGGGACTTGTCAGCACTTTAATTATGTAAGCCAATTCCTCATTAATCTCTTTGTATGTACAGATGCACACACATATCACAACACACATACTCACATACACACATATCACATCCTCTACAGTTTATTGTGTCTATTTCTCTGGGGAACCATGAAGTTCTAAGATTTGATAATAATAAACTATTTCTTAAAGGAAAACACATAAAGAATACTGGAAAATAAAAATAAATGAACACCATGAAATGATTATAATTTTTCAAATAATGTCTCAAAGATGACCTTTAAAAATTTTGCAATTACATTCACTGACAGAATACAGTACTTATAAAGTACATAAATGTATCCTTGGTCTTTAAAAAGCTAACATATAAGCACAGGAAATATATTTATATTCAGTAAGAATGTTCATTCATTAAGATTTAAGGTTATTCATACTGATATTGTTACTTTTATAGAAATGCTTGAAATCACTAGCATGAAACATCTTTGCTTCTTTTATTTAGAAATAAAATTTGAAAATTATAAAAACAAAGAAGTTTTTAATATTCACAAATAAAAATTTCAAACAGGTCACATAATTTGATCTAGGTCTTTGGACTGGTGTTTTAATAGATATTTAAACTTGCAACAATTTGATAAAATTTTACAGTTGAATTAAACCATAAACTACACTTTTTCTTCCACATAATTAGTTTAAAAATAAAGCAAATTAAATAGTGTATATAATTTTTATGGGAAAAAGGTGAAATTTCTTAATTGATATATTGAAATTAAATTTACAATCTTTAAGATACACAGAATCTGAATTTCTCTAATTTGCTTTATTATATACAATATTATTCTTATTTTCTGGAGGGGGATGATCATGCAATTATGTTTTCTATAAATTCCACAACTTATAAATGTTTGAAAATCCACATTTAATCAAAGGTATATCCTCAGTGTTTACAGACAAGGAAAATGAGGCCTAGAACAATTGGGCAAGTAAACCCTTTTTAGTTAGTGGTACAGTCAGAATAAATATACAGGTTTCCTGATTATTGGTCCAGTGTTCTTTGCACACGAGCATATGTTTTCTCTTCTAGTCTTATACATCATATGCTTAGCTCCACAGCTGAGTTTTTTATACACACAAAAAGAACACAGTCAAATATACCTGTTAAAAGGATGCTCTATTCTGAGAAATTCTCAAATATACTAGGTCTTTACATTCAACTCCACCTTCAATAGACTTGACTTTCACCAGCTAATGTTTGAAAACATCTTTGGGCAATTTTCAGCAGAGAAACAATAAATCAGGGATGTCAATGGCTGAGAGGGGAGAGCTTTTCCAATTTTCATAAACAAAAACTTCAGTGACAGCCACTTTCACGTTTGGATGTAATTTTCCTAACTGATGTCTTCACTGTGGTGTGCTTGGCTGTTTTCCGCTCATTAGCTAGTCTTGGGGAAATGGGATTTATGTTGACACCACACTGATGTGAAAAATTGATCATAAAGTACAATTCTGCAGTTTCATGGGGGAAAACTGGAATCAAGTTACCATTCACATGTGAATGAGGTAAAGACAAGGTCCATCTATAAGAGTAGTAGTGCCCTATTTCTGGTTTAAATTGGTATCTGATTAGTAGTTTAAGAAACTTCCAACTAAAATAGCTCTACAAACTAAGGATAAAAGGGAAAACTCTCAAGAATGTTGAAATCTAAAATGGATGGTTTAACTATTGTCAGAATTGAGAAGGACAGTCATACTAACAAGACTGCTGTAGTACTGAGAACCACAATCAAGGGTTCACACAAAACAGGCTATTGGTTTTCTCCATCCTGGGCTGAGATATCAAGCTGTATTAACACTGTTTCCAACTTTGGGTATGCTCCCCAAAAGTCCAGATTGCTTGGATCCATGTCTAGAACCCTGATTCAATAATGAATCTGATCTGCCATAATTTGGTCTATACTAAACAGCAAATTTGGGATATTATTTTCTATTGCTACCTTTCTTTAATATAATTTTTAAAAAATTTGATGCAGACTGACAAGAAGTTGCCAAAATAGAAGAGTTTCTGCAAACTCTTGAAACACTTCTCCTATGATAATACATTATAGCTATAGGACATTCTTAAAACCTATTAACTGCTATTTATCAGTTTTCATATGTACTCTTTGTGTAAGTGTATGTATGTTGAATTGATTCTAATAAAATTTGATCCTATGTAGGTGCCAAGTAAACATTATTACAATCAGAATGCAGAACTGTTCCATTACCACAAAGCAACTCCTTTAACTTCTTACTAGTCACAGCTTCTTCCTCCCCAGTCTTCATCTCTAGCAACCACTGATCTGGTTTCCATCACCATAGTTTTGTTCATATTGTATATAACCCTTTCAGACTGTTTTTGTCATCATTCAGTATAACTTCCTTAAAAGCCATCCAAGATTTCATGTGTATCAGCAGTATAATCCTTTTTATTTGTTCAGTAGTAGTCTACTGTATAGATACATAAGTTTGTTTATCCATTTACATTTTCTTTTACCTGTCTCCTCTCCTCCTTCCTCCTTGAAATATATTTAGATTATTTCCAGGGTTTTGCTATTATAGAAAATGTTGCTATGACCACTTATGTACAGATTTTTATGTAAAAACACTTTTTCATTTTACTAGGATAAATGCCCAAGAATGTGATTGCTGGTTTGTACGGTAAGTAAATATTTAATTTTATAAGAAGTTTACAAGCTGTTTTCCAGAATGAAAGTACCATTTTATATTGCCCACAGCACTGTACATATGAAAGATCCAGTTGCTCTGCATCCTCAACAGCAGTTGCTTTAATAATTGCTATTTTTTGAGGTACACAAAGATGAGCATCCTTTTTTGTCAGTGCTCCCCTAGTACTTATGGTTTTTTAATGATAGAAGGAAGAAGGCTTCAGCTGATACAAAGCAGACACAAAGAGACACAACATATACACAGATTGGAAGATCCCAGGAAGGGAACAGGTTGGGCAATTGTTTTTCTTTTTATCCTATGGATTAACATCAGAGAAATGGATATGGGAAACAGATTTATGATAAACACTAAACACAAAGTATCCTTAGGTGAACTGCTAAAGATGAGATACCTGGATAGGAATTATGTCTCCATCAAATGTGGATGTGAGATGGGCCATGCATATTCAAACAGGAGAAATAGGTATCTGGCTTATAAAATTAGAAGTACTGTATCAGAGAAAAGGCCAGGAAATAAATATATGCTGTGATATGTCATATGAACCAACATTCTTACTAATTTTCTAGGCTTATAATACACATGACTATGTTAACTCCTCATCTAGACAGAGGTGCATGAACTTTTTCCTAATATTTCTGGGGACATTACATGGCAAACAAACCCTAGTAAACAAGATCTACAGTGAACCACACAGCCTGTTTGTTAAATCACACAATGCATTTGAATATTCTTCCTATGATCAGCGATCAAAGGGGAAAATAAGCTATGAAAAAGTACTCTAGGATTAAAATAAGACATCCTTAAAAGGCCCAAAGGAAAAATGATTTCTGAAAAAAGACTTAATATAGAAACCAAAAGGAAATTAAAAAATAAAACTGCTTTGCATTCTCAATAGGATGCAAGAAAACAAGTCTATTATGAAAATAGTCATGATAAGAGAGACAGTGGAAACAATGCAAAAAAAAACAACAGTAGAATTTTAACCAACATTAGAGATAGTAAAGATCATGATTTCAGCAACTTAACAAGTACAGTGTGCAAGGCTGAATAACTTTTATTAGAGTTCTGAGAAAACACAACAGAAAAAGTGATTTGTTTAGGGACGCAAGGCCTAAGCATCAAATAAATATTGCTTTCCCACCCAACATTAACATTTATTATATTCACTCTGCTCCCCAGTTCTCAATTTGACTCTCCCCAACAGAATCAAGAATCATACCATCAAGAATCTGATACAATTGCTTAGTTCTAAAATTTTGACCAATGTGGCTCTAATTTTAAGGCATTAAAGACGAGGAAGGTACATGTTGAGGATAGGCAAAAATCATCTTCATCTGTCTTCTGTTCCCCAGAAATATGGGTGTATTCTGCTGCTCTTAATCAGAATTTTTTTTCCTTTCACACATAATGCACAAATCCAAAGGTTAACAGTCTAATCTCCAGAGAATGATATATGTTTTCCATGAGAACTGAATGATCTTGCTTGATCAATAACTCCATAACATATGTTTGATGAAAGTAAATGAAGCTGTACTTTAGACTCAACTAAAAGTCAATATACTAACTTCTAACCTGGTCACCAACTGTAATACTACATCCTCTATATCCTGTTAAATTATATTAGTTTTAGAGTTTTTGCCTTTTAATATTTCAGAATCATTTTGATATCTACAGTTTTTTCCTTCGTTTATTTTTAAAATTTTATTTACTTATTTATTGATTTTTTTTTTTTTTTTTTTTTTTTGGTACCTGGAATCAAACTCAGGACCTTGGCTTGCCAGGTAGGCATTTGTGCCACTGAGCTGTATCTCTGGCCCTTATTATTATTTTTTAATAATTCTGAGCCTTTTAATAGGTTTTTTTTGGGCGTGGGGTACTGTGAATTGAACTCAAGACCTGGTGCTTACCAGGCAGGCACTTGTGCTGCTGAGCTGTATCTCTGGTCCCATTAATAGGGATTCTTAATCTATTTACATTTATTATCACAATGTATATAGTGAGTATGACTATGTGTTATCTGTTTTTTTAATACCATGAACCTTTTTTATGCCATGAACCTTGTGGGAGACTGTTATGAAGGGTACTGGACTAGTTAATCTGGCAGAAATTTCAAAGCAGTCTAATGTTGAGGCATGACTACTATTGGGGGTTTTTAGATAGCTCTACCATGAGAATCAAGAGCAAACAGCCCAGCAGAATGATTTTAAAAGTTTTGAGTTTGGCTAGAAAGTAAGCTCTGATAGAGTTGTGGCCTAGAACAGAGGAGAACTTGGTTGCTGAAAAGGTTAGCTTTAAAAAGACAAGTACTTTGGAAACAGGACAATAGAAAAGATGGCCTAAGGGTGTCATAAGAACCAGTAGGACTCTACTCTTTGCAGCCACAAAACTACAAAAGTGAAAGACTTGCTTTGAGAAGAGAGCACCAGAGCACCATGTTCCACAAGGGTCATGGCATAGGGAATTTATTCCTTGGAATTGGGTTCATAGTGCTCAGCAATCCAGGCACTTGAACCCTACAACTAAAAGAGGACACCTGGCTACTGCTCCAGCTAATGGTAGATACTGGCATCATCCAGATGGTGCTGCTTTTAGGTGCATGAAGAATGTAAGAGTCTCAGGGTCAGGAGAGGTCCAACCTAGATTTCAAAAGAAAGCCTGGGAGGCCAAACAGTGTGTTCCTGAGAAAGCAGTGTGTGAGGCTGTGAGTGTGAAGTTGAAAGTGCAGTGGAGACCCCAGAAGGTCAGAGATGTCAGGAGCATGGGTTATCTAAGGAAAGCTGCAAAAAGTGAACAAAGCCAGCACAAGTGAGAGGTCACGAGTGCTACAATCACCATCAGTGCTATAGGGGGAGCACCACCCAAACCCTGTGGAGTTCACATCTTTCCACAGATTGCTCCATATACTGGACATGGAACCATAGGAGTTAATGTTTGCCCTGCTGTATTTCGCTCTTTATTTGGTTTCATTCCTTTCTATGCCCCTATTTATATCTTCAGGAATGAGAATGTTTACTGTGTGCCATTGTATTTTGGAAGTATTAAACTTTCTTTATATTCTTTTGGGGCTTGCAGCTAAGATTTTGCCTTAAAGAGCCAAGGAGAATTTGGACACAGACTTTTCAGGAATACTGAAACTGCTAGGACTTTGGCAACTCTTAGAAACTGACAAAATGTATTTTGCATAAAGATATGGATATGAGTCTTTTGGGGGCTAACGGCAGAATGGGCGCAACTAGATTCTTATAAAACCTTTTGTATAAAAACAAGCAGTAGGCCTTAGTCTACTGAATCTTGCTATAGAGAACCTGGAATCAGCCTAATTAAGTTAAATCCTTCTCCAATAGTAGGCAAAGCTATGTAAAATGAGAGGCACAGCTTCATGTTCTCTACTTTTGTATTTCTTTTTTAAGAGACTGTGTTAGATAGCCAACAGATACTATATTATTATTTATTATAATTAAAAAAGAAAAAGTAAAACTAGTACTTTAATGACTATTTTACAACCAGGATAACCCAAGTATACTCTCAGTGAAGAGCACAGCCTTTCTATTCTCTATTTAATTTTCTTTGGCATGCTCACGCTTTCCTGTGAAGTAGAAAATTTGAGTTTTTTGTAACATAAAAGCAAGCCTAAGAGTTTGTCTTATATTTCATGGGGTTCTGGTGAATGTAGCAAGAATATAGGTTTACCTTATGCTGAATCCCAAAGATTCTGAAACTCTTGTGATAAACTCAGACTGGGGTAGAGAATGAAGAGTAAGAACTTCAATGCTGACTGGACTTGACTAGAGAACAAAGACAGAAAGATCTAAGAGTCTCTTACAATATAACATGATATGGATGAAGTCTTCACTGATTATAATGTGCGGGGCTCTTATTTCTACCAAAATGGAATTTCAAAACAAGTATTAGCACATGTGTTTCCAGGAGGCAGAATAAAAGGAGAGATAAAGAGTGAGCAGAGAAGTGGAATCTTGAGATTCACAATAAATCCAGACAAAGATACAGCATAAACTAATGGGATCAATGTTCACTGCATCTATAGGAACAACCAGCACAAGAATTCTGAGAAAGTAGATCTCAATTTTAAGTGTATTAAATAATCGTACATTAAAAATAGATTTCCCTCTGAACAAAACAGTATGTAGTCCTGAAGAACTGAATATAGATTTACATTTCTTTTTTTTTTTTAGATTTACATTTCTTTATTTTCATAGTTTATAATATAAAATAGTAAGTTCCTAACATAACACATTGTAAGCTAGTTAGACTAATACCTTGATATGCAGGGGGCAGAGGAAATATAACCCTTTTAGATTCTTCCAGAAAAAAGTTTTCTGAATTGCCCCATACCAGAAGGTCAAAATTTTTTGGTCTTTCTAGGTACAATGGCACTGTGACCTTCAAGGCACACACAAACAGAGGAAAAAAGTGAGTTTTAGAGAACCCCCTAAATATGTGGATAAAGATATTCTTTGAGGGCCTGTTATATGTACAGAATACATCTAAATGGTAGGCAGAAATTATAGCAAATAAATGAAAGTGACATGATTTATTGTGACTTTGTTTCTATTTTGTTGTTCTTAAAAAGTATTATAGGTGTTTTATGATAAAGTTATATATACAAAAGTGCCTTTTAAAAAAATAGAAAGACAACATTATGACTAGTCTTTAGGTCCTTAGAGAACATGGTTATCAGTAAGAACAGAAGAATGAACTGTTTAGTCCAGAGACTAAAACTAAATAGGTGTAATAGGATGAAATTAAGCAAGGGAAAATGTAGGGAAAACAGAATGCTTTTCAGTTTTTGTTTTTTATTTTGTTTTGTTTTTCTTCCAGTACCGGGAATTGAACTCATGACCTTGTGCTTGCCAGGCAGGGGCTGTGCCACTGAGCTAAATCCCCAGCCCCCAGAATGTTTTTTTTTTTCCTCAGTTTTTATTTGTGGACCAAATTCTCTGAGAAAGACTGGTTACAGTCATATGAAAACAAGACTTCTTTCTGTACTATTCTATGGCAGCTACACTTGTAGAAAGAAGGAAGTCAAGGAATGAACAAAATTATCTAAAAAGAATTTTTTACCTCTAAATTTATCCTCTGTAATTTGCTATATGTTCAAAAAGTATGTAATATAAGCAAATATTCTTAAAAGTTAAAACCAATACAGTCAAGTAAAAGTTGAAATTCCCTTTTTCATCTCTCCCAAAACTCTTTAAGATGAAACATAACACTGTCATCATAATTTAATTTTCATTATTAAACTGTTAATATAAATAGATACGCCCAGTGTAGACCGATTCTTAAGGTAGATGGGATTTTACACTATTGAGTGAAATATCTTTTAAAACTTAGTATGTTTTTGAAGTCTTTAGATGTCAGTACATATGTCTGTCTCAACCTATAAGCAATATGATAATATTTCATGGTATAATTCATCCATAATTTAGCCATTTTTCTACTAATAGGTATTTAGACTTGTTCTAATATCTTACTCATACACATAATCTGATTCTTTTATGCATATTATTATAGTTTGGATCTTAAATGTCCCCTAAAGATCCTTGTTTTAAAGGGTTGGTTAGAGTGCTCTTGAAAGACGATGGATCTTTTAGGAACTGGGGCCTATTGGAAGGAAGTTAGGTCACTGGAGACTGCACTTAAAGGAGATAGTAGAACTCTAGCACATCTGTTTGTTTTCCTGGCTACCACGAGGTGAAAAGATCTCCTCTGCTACATGCTCCCACCAAAATGTATTGTGTTATTATAGCCGCTTAGCAACAGGACCAAGTGACCATGAACTGCAACCTTTGAAACTATGAGTCAAAATAAATCCTTCTTCAAGTTTGAGTTGACTTATTTGAGGTATTTGATCATCGGGACAGAAAGCTGACTAACACATACATGAAAATATTAGAAGAGGAGAGAGGAGGAAGGGGAGAGGAAATGAGAGAAGTTACTAGAGGTCAACTGGAAGGTACAAAATATTCATAATTATTGCACAAACTGTTCTTAAATATACCACACCAATTTATAGCTTCAAATAGTGTCAATTTTTTCCCTAACACTAGATATTATAAGATTAATTTTGTTTATTAATTTGATAGTTTAAAATTTCTATTATTAAAGGTATCTTTTAATTTTGGAGGTCACATTTAGATCTTATTTTTTCAACTGTCTGTTGATATCTTTTAATCATTTCTCCACTATTGTTAGTTTTTCTCCTATTGAAAAAAATATATTCTGGATATTGTTCCATTATATATCTTACCACTTTTTGCTCAGATTGTTATCAATAGTTGCTCAGATTGGTTTTTTTTTTTTTTTTTTTAAGCTATGTTTCATCAAGTTTAAATCTTAAATTTGGTCAATCTTTTATTTTATGGCTTTATATTTTATATCTTATTTGCAAAGATATTTTCCCATTCTGAGTATAAAACTATTCTTCTGTCTTTTAATACTTATGTTTTGGTCTTTAATGTACTTGGAATTGATTGACTGAGTGATTGATTGATTGACTGAGACAGGGACTTGCTATGTAGTTCAGGCTGGCCTTGAACTCATTATGTAGCCCATGCTGGCCTGGAACTCCCAGCAATCCTCCTGCCTCAGCCTCCTAAGTGCTGAGATTACAGTCATGTACCACCATCCCCAGCATTTTTTTTTCTGTTTTGGAATTTACTTATGAGGTAGGGATCTAATCTAGTTTTTCTCCAAAGAAATAATGAATTGTTTTAGTACATTTGCTAAAGTTCTTCTGACTGATCTGAAATTATTCCTTTCTCTTAAATAAGCTAAATTCCTATAGGTCTATTTTGGGAGTAGAGGATTGTGTTACTTATTCTTGCACCCAAATGATAAAATTTTAACTTATAATTTATATGATTAGATTTCAAGCAGTGATGATATTCCTTCAGGTAGCACTATAGAGATTCAGAACAGGGATTTGGAATCAGCCTGTTTGAATGCCAGATCTACCATTTACAGTACTAGTTGGATGTCCTGGGACAAGTTACTTAATTTCTTTGTGCTTTTCTAGTAGACATGATCTGAAACTATTCCTATAGTTTATTACTAGGAAGATTAAGTAAAAAATAAAGTACTTAAACTGACAGTATCTGACACTTACTAAGAATTGAAATATGATTGCTATTATTCAAATTTTTCTTATTAATTCTTATATATTATGTCTTCTAGAAAAGGCTGAGAATCAGCCTGGTAAGTTTCATTTCAAGGAGAAGATAATGTCAAAATTGAGCCTCCTGATTCAGAAACTTGGTGTGTCTCTTGTTTTTATTTCCTTCAGCAAAATTTTATAATTTTATTCCTATAGATGTTATATATTTCTAGTTAGGTTTATGCCCTGGTAGTTTTATTTGTTTTTATCATAAATGGGGGCCTTTTCTTTTTTCTCTCCTACTGATATTACCTGGTAAGAAAGGCATTTGTTTTTGTATATTAATCTTATGTCTGACTATCTTTGATTAATATATTGCTTTTTAGTGAACTCACTTGAAATATTTAGGCTAACAATTATGTAATCTGTTAATAACAGCTTTGTCTTCTCCTTTTCAATACAGTTTATGTAGTTGAATGGTCAGGGTCATAGAGTGATGCACAAGTCAAACAAAAACACAAAAGTAATACGAAGAAACAAACAATACTTACTATATTTTAGGTACTCTTCTAAATGCTTTACAGATATTAACTCATTTCATGCTCAAAAATCCATAAAAATAACTTGAATTTTCACAGAAAAGTGATTCACAGCTTTCCTGTCAAGAAGTTTATAATCAGTTACAACAACATACACCCACAGAAGATAAGGTGAACATATTTCCATGTGCCCTTTTACCCCTAGAGCTTCTTAGTTTCCAAGTAAGTAGACCTATTCAACTTGAGCTCTAGAATCTTTTATTTATTCAAAATTAAAAAAAGCTCCCTAGAATCTACTGCGACAGCCACATGGATTAAGAGTTGCTGATGGTGAATCTCAAGTTTGTATATCACTCAATTCTGACTCACTGTCAGGGAAGTCAGATGTTAGAAACCCAGACTGTACATCTGTCTGTGTACATTTAAAGATATTTAACATAAAACAGATGCTTAGTGCATCCTTCCAGTCTTGTTAGTGATATCATAGGTGACATGTAATAATCTATTTTTCTCTCATGACATGGTATAACCAATTTTTGGGGATGGTACTGGCAATCGAAAAGTAAAACAACTAATTTGAATGTAAATAAAAGCACATTTGTATTATCATTATTAGTAAGTATATTATATTCAATACTGTGAATATAACATTTTTGAAAAACAGTAATTATGATATACGAAGCATTCTTCTAAGTGCTTTGCAAATGCTAACTTAATCTTTATTACTTTTGTTGGAAATATGTACCTAAATTTCTTTAATAAGATTAAATACATTGAATTTTGATGTAAGATTAAAATTTTGATCTCATTGCTACAAATTTTTATGAAAAACTTTCTTGTACACTTGCCTTTGTGCAGTTGTGTGATTAATGTTTCCTACTAGATACTATACTAGAAGCTTTGACATACATTAGCACATTCAATCCTCATAAGAACTATTTGAGGTAGGGTGTAATAATGACCTTTTCATAAATGAAGACACTGAACAACAAAGAGGGTAGTCACTTGAGAAGGTCACCAGCCAGTAAATAATTGAGGCTTTGAAATTATCAGCTAAATGACATTAAACAAGTTGCTTAATCTATTTGGTTATCTTTCAGTTCAATGGTAACAGGAATCAAAAGACTAACCTAATGAAAATATAAAATAAGGTAAAATATATATATGTGTATTTATTATAACTAGCAAGAATGACATTTTATATAATTAAAAGAGTACTGAGACAAATCTTTTAAAAAGGCATAACTTTACACTAAAAACAAACTTACACTTAATCATTCTATACAACATGTACCTTTATAATTCTTAGCATGATTCCAGGTCAGGGAGAAATATATCAAATGAACCACAATGTCTTGGTTACTTTTCATGTTGCTGAGACAAAATTCCCAACACCCAAAGTTAAAGGAGCAAAGGTTTATTTTGGCTTACAATTTGTAGAGGTTTCAGTCCATAGTAGGCTGGCTCCAAGGCAGGGTGGCATGGCAGGGGGGCATCACAGAAGAGAAACAGTTCATGGCAGGCAGAGGGCAGCAAAGTAGAAGGCAGCAAGTAGTGACATAGCAAAGTACCAAGTGACAAGCAGCAAGGGACAAGCAGTAACAATAGCAGCCCTTGATCTGTCCCTTATATTCTATCTAGGTTACCCACCCTTAGGGTGAGGAGCCCTTAATCCTGGCATCACACCATGAGTCAAGCTCAACATCCCATCCTAAATACTAGTATCACACACTCTAGATCCAGCCATCTCTGAAAAGCTCCACCTGTGACCCCATCAGGCTTTGTGGGGACATCTAGATACAAGCCATAACAACCACAAATAATGAAAAGACCACTGAACTATGATGAGCTTGGGTGGGATAAAACCTCCAAGAGCATTTATGTAATCTTCCATTCAAAGAGGAATTCTTCATGGAGCACTCTCAAAACTGGCCATCTGGCTCCTGCATTTTTATAATGAGGACTTCTCAGGTAATGATGACAATATTAAGAATGCCTGCTTGGCCCTTCTTTATCTTCCTGTTAAAATTCTCATAACAATACAGCAAGTAATTACAAGTTTCAATCTTGAAGCTAAGAAACTTATTAGAATTCAGAAAGAAATCCTAGCATTCAAAGCACGGAAAAAGGACCATATTCCCTGTAAAGGCATTCAAGGATGTACCAACTCAAAATACGACACTGATGTAAGGATTATTTATATCCATAGGGCAATTGAGAAACAAAAGATGCAGGAAGAGTGTTCTGTCATCCTCTTTTCTGCCTAAAGGCAGCGTATAAATCTCTTTTGGAAAGGTATTCCTATCCCCTACACCAGGAAGACCCAGATGAATCTAAGAACCCTTACCAATTCTATCCACCACACATTTGCTAGTCAGTGTCCTACAGCTTGCCACACTAGGAGCAAGCCTAAACTCCCCATGTCCAGTCACTTCTCCTCAGCATAATACTCTCTGTTAAAATGTACCTCTGTGTTTAGCCATTGCTTTGGGTTTTCACTCCTTTTCTGTGAAGCTCCATGGACATAAAAATATTAAAATGTGTAGGCTCTTCTTATCTCTTTTGTTCATATTATTCAACAGGTCCATTGAACAGAAGAGAAAAACTTTTTCCTCCCGTTTCAGGAATAAAACATAGCTTAAAATAGTGAAGGGGTAAGGATTTACCCCTCAGAAGAAGAAGCTGTCAACACAAATGAGACTGCCATAGAAAAGGCAAGAGAGTATCGCCTTTTGATCCACACCCTCCCCTCAACAGCCCCCTTTTTTAAAGAAAAAGGAGAATTGAAGATTGCTTCCTCATAGAAAAAATAAGCAGATAATCAATTGGATCTAAGAGACATTTCCTCAGACAATAAAATAAAATACCCCATACTGGCAGATAAATCATCTCTCACACTTACAAAATTATAAGTGAGTATTCTAATACACAGTCCACCAAAAATAAAATGTATACACAACTCAGAAAAAGAAAAACGGTATGATATATTTTTCAACAGATGGTATTACCCTAAAGGATGCCACATATTGCAGAAGATGTACTACATTGCTGCTCTTAGAGAAGAAACTGAAAATGCATGTGCAGCAATCTCAGTGACCAAAGATACCCAAGCAGCAGTGTGCCATACTAATAAATGTGAGGAAGCTAATGGCCACTACTTTGAGCACCTCTTGTAATTGCAGAGGCCAAAGGTAACTTGTATTAATCTCATAATATCTCAATAAATTTAGTATTAAAATATTTATACAAGTTTTTCTTTTCTTGAAGTGTGTATAATTTTTTGGGCAGACTCTGTAGAATTCTTGTAGATTAGTGTTTTTTAAACTTTAATGCTGTATAGCAATCAAACAAATCTCTTGTTAAAGTGTAGATTCTAACTCAGTAAACCTAGGGTGGGGCCTGAGATTTTTCTAACAAATTCCTGGATGATGCAGATGCTGCTTATGCACAAACTATGCAGTGACTGGTCAATAATGTGACAAGCTGTTCACTGGCAAATAATAGCTTTGAATAGAGCTTTCTTTCTGGGGTCATATAGATGCTTTTAAAGAAAAAACATTGATGACTTGGAAAAAACTGTGTAATTTAAAAGAATATTAATGAAGTTTATAATATTAAGAAGAGTAAATTATAGAAAAATTGTGCAGAGAAAAATGTTAATGTTTTCAATGGACTTAAAAAATGATAGATTCTCTGGAGAAAAATGTACAGTAAAGATAAATAAAACAAATGTTGCATGGAAGGTTTAAATGAGGAAGATAATACATGAGATAGTAAAGAAGTAAAAACTCAAAACTAAAACTACTATCACCCATGCAATGCTGTATAGAATCAATATTGAAAAGTTTAAAAATTCAGGAGATTCAGCCATTTCGTTTTAGATAGATGCTTCTTTGAAAGCAGAAGAAAGGACAGAAAGAACATAATACTGAATATAAAATTATTATCACATATAATTGATTGAATCCATAGCATAAAGAAGAAAATTTTAAAAAAAGAGTAAGCAGTGGAAAGAGGTAAGGATACACTGAAAAGTTTTATCACATAACAAGTACATTAAATAAAAACAGCCAATATATAAATACATGATATATGTCCTGTTGACACCCAATAACAAAGGGAATTTGTTGGGAACTTGTTGACACCTAATAACAGAGAAATAAATTTACAAATGTAGGCAGCAAAAGTGATAAATTATCAAGAAATAAAAGGGGCTGGGGATTTAGCTTAGTGGCAAAAGTGCCTGCCTGGCAAGCGCAAGGTCGTGAGTTCGGTTCCCGGTACTGGAGAAAAACCAAAAAAAAAAAAGAAAGAAAGAAAGAAAAATCAACCTGGCTATATAGCAACCTCTAGGAGAAAAAAAAAGAGAGTTCATTTCCATGTGACATTAAAAGAAATATATACTAGTGTATATATAAAGACAAATTTTACTTCATACTACTCTTAAAAAATTATTCAAAGACACAACAACTTATGAATGGAAGAATCATGTTGTCGAAGATTGGTAATGAACACAGAAATCAGCCAAACAAATCTAAAAATTGTTACAAATATGTTTACAAAACTGAACACAATTAACAAAACTATTTCCTGAAAGGACTCCTACACTCAATTTCATTTAGGAGTGTCTTGTATACCTTGTGCATTCCTTTCATAGCATCAATCATACTGTATTATCATTGCCTCTGTAAGATTCTACTTCTCCCACTAAACTGCCATCACCAATTATCACTTCTCTTGTCTAGGTTTCTTGCTTTTTCTCTCTCTTTCTGTCTCTGTCTCTGTCTTTCTCCTCCCTATCTATCTCTCTTTCTCATAGTAGTCTGTATATAAGAACTAATATCAACTAAAATAAAGACATGGTTGAGGAAAAAGAACAGCGGAACAAAAAAATCATGCTTATGAGAATATGAATCAATAGATAATGTTTCATGGATGAAACAGGAAATCAAAATTCAGTATGGTAAACTTTAAACCCTAGTAGAAATAAAAATATAGCAAAGAAAATAAAATAAGCTAAAGAGCAAAAAGAAATATCAGTAAAGAGAAACAAAATATAAAAACATAAAATATGCTAGGAGAAGATAGTTACGTATTTCCCTCCACCAGAGGGAGGACAACAAAGACATAGGGTAGTTGCTATCCCTTTACCAGAAAGTTTTCTCTAGGGCTCAAGTCTGTAGTTGAGTATCAGGCAATAGTGGGGAGATTTGAGGGCAATATTTTGGGGAAAATGTTTATGGTAAAATATGTAATAGAAATATGAGATTCTATAACCAAGAAACTAATTTTTTTAATCTCCAAAGTATAAATAGCTATGTTAAATTCAAATATAAAAACAAAATAGAACACCTACTGAGGCTTCAGGGTTAGTTTTGCTTCACTTCTTTATGGGCAAGAAGTATATCTTATCTCCTAATCTACTTATCTACTTTAGGATTACTTGAGTTCTAGACCGCTGAGTCCTAGAGACACAAAAGAGACCCATTCAGCTTCTCCAGACTATAACAAGCTAGGTAACTTTCCATTTTTTTCACATAGTACAAAGCAAACAAAAACTCATTTGGTGTTGATAATCTGTCTGCTCCCCACCACCCATCTCCTTCCAGTTTTATCAGTAAAGTAAAGTTCTGAAAAGACACTCTAAACTACACAGTCTCTGGGATAGATGGAATAAATTTCACACAGCAGAAATTCAACTCAAAGTTCAATCACTAATACAAAATACTCTGTGATATGGAAAGGCTAGTAAGCTCTTCATTCAGCAGAGCCCTGCCCCCACATTTGGTTACACCACTTCTATTATTATTAATCCTATTTATCAAAAATAGAAAGTTGTTTGGCAATTTGACAGCCTCAAAGCTTCAAGAGTGCCTAGACAATATGAGGTAAATTTAGTAACATTAGGGGTAGGTTATTAGAGGGCATTTGGCAATGAGGCCAAGGTTCCTGGAGAAATATGAGAGTCTAGCAACCCTTGGCTCAGGGGTTGGGAGCATATACATCATATACTTCTATCCATTACATCTAAGAAACTGTGTATCTGAAGCATGGAGAATTTCCTGAGCAGTACATTAATCAGAACTACAAGTCACAAACATTTATCAAATGTTTATCATGTGACAAGTAGTAGGAAATTTAGTCAGTATTAGGGTAACCACTTGGCATTGGTTAGGTCATTGTTAGTGAAAACTAGTGCATGAGGTTGCTACTGTTATCTATACTTTGAAAGATGAAGAAATTGAGGTACAGAAATGTTGTAAACCTGTGCGGGGTCATTACTTTCAAGTTCATGTGGCAGAATGCCAGTTAGCTTTATTTAGCTTTATTTCTCAGGGTAGTACAGAAACTATTTTATGGGAATGCTTAGCCAATTAAATTAAAAATATAGGTGTGGTAAATATGTATACGTGTGTAAGTACTTCTTATTCAACTCCAACGTTTTATCAATTATACACTTATCAGTTGTCTCCTTGGACCCTTGTGAAGGAATATTAGGGGTATTATCTCCATACAAAAGTAACTGGTTAATGTGAATGTTAACATTATATACTCAAATTATCCAGCTCAGGCTGCAGAGTAGGTACAATTATAAACTGTATACTGTGTTCTACATAAAGGATCTATGAGATACTTCAGCAAACAGTTACATAAATTTTCACTCTAATGTGCTTTCCCAAAGTCCATGTCTGTGTTTATGAATACAAAGTTTCAGTATAGTATTATCCACCAAATTTTAGAAAATTTATTTATTTATTTATTTAAGAAAATTTATTTCAACTGATTTCTCAGATTACTTTTATGTTTGTTAAAACTGTGAACATTGGCTGATCAGATTATTATCTGAAACTAATAAAATAAAAGGTTTATAATTGTATGACTCAGAAGTTCTAGCCTTTAGAATAGCACATTACTGAGGCCTCCTGTTTTGTTCTCCTGTTCCAAAAGGGGGAGCAAGCAGCATGGTTCCAGAGTCCCAGGAATCTTGAACACATTTTTCCTCTTGGGGGTAGCGGCCTAGTTGAGGGACAGAAAGGACACTTCCTCCCTGACATTAAATTGTCACTCACTCAGATTAAATTGTCTTTCAAGATACATTCATGCACACTGCCCATTGAAATATGTATACTTAAAAAGGCTAAGTAACCCATAAATCAGAATTAAAACAAAAATGTATGTCTTTATAAGATTATATCATTTCATAGTGATAAAACTGAGTTCAACAAAGGTAACTTCACTTAGAAAACTCTCAAACTCTACAAATATTTTTTATCTTTAACATTAAAAACATTTTAATATAATTGTATCATTATGGATATGTTCTACTAAAATGTTAAAATGTTACACATTTTATATATATTGTGCCCCTATGTACATTAACTTGGTCCATAAATTTATTTTATACTCCTGGACTGAACCTAGGTATACTCTGCCACTTGGCTATACTTGTAAATACTTCTTAATATTTTAATATAAAGCTAAGTTCTCAAAAAATGACTGGCAAATTACTCAATTATATCTAAGTTTACAGTTTCAAAAACACTTGTCTTTTGTAATTGGTGACAGATTTTCATATACTCTCAATTTGCAAAATTCTGGGAAAATGTCATAATAGTACTTATATACTAGTCATGAGATTCTATATGTTTCTGTTTTATTTAAGATATTTGCATTTCTGTTCATAAATGATATTACTATCTTGTGGCTCTTTTAGGGACTCATTTTAGCATAAATTGTAGGATCAAGACCAAATTCACTTTCTGCAAGAAACTAAGGAAGCTCCAAGTTTATCTTTCCAAGTCTGTGAAAGCTCTCCTCCAATCTCCTTTTCACATTACAATCAGCATAACCTTTAAAATACTCAAGACTCACCAGTATCCCTTCCTTTAAACCTGCAATGGCTTCCTATTGGTTTTATGATAAAGTCCAAAATTATATCTTGTTTTATGTGGTTCTGAATTATGTGGCCATGCATGCCCTGCCCCTCTTCTGCTTTGAAGATTTCAAGGGCACTCACCATTAAATTTCTCTGTCCCTCCCAGTTACATTTTATTGAGTTATACTTGAATAACACAACATCTGCCACTAGATTAAAGCTCTCATTATCTGGCTCACTATATTCAAAATTCAACGTCTATCCTCTGATAAACTATAGATAACACTAGTTTCTGTAACAAAGACCACTTCTTTCAGAATATACTTAAGAAGGTATTCTTTACCTCCAGAGCTTAAAAACTTCATAGTATATATATTTGTCTCCTTACTAGACTATAAAACAAGATAATGGACTAGTTCTTCTACATCTCTTGCACTCAAATTTCAGTAAAATGCCTGTACTCCATAAGTAATGGGTATAGAACAACATCTACTCTAGAGAAATAATACAAAGAATAATTTTAATAAAGTCTGTATCTGGCAAATACTCCTTCATGTCTGTAATATAAAATAAGACAAACAATCATCCACCAAAAAGACATAGTCACATTGACTTTCAGTGTCCACTGTTGAAAATTCATCAGAGTTAGTTAAAATATTTGACTTATTTGAAAATCTCATGAGTAAAGACCTTGAATATCTTCATGAAGTGAAGAAATCCCCTCTATGGAGACCTCAAAGAAAGAACTATCAGAAAAGACCCCAATCTCAACATATGTCCATTGAATATGACCAATCAGAACTATCAACTCTAAAAAAAAATACTTTTCAATACGAATGGATCTTAACTTTTAACAGCTCAGCCTTAGAATCTCATGTTTTATGGCATTATTAATTTTCAAAACCAATTCACATACTGTTGGTACATTGAAAGCCTAAACTAAGAGGTGGAAGAAATGTGGAAGAGGGAAAGCTATGAATAAATTAGTAGTGGAAGGGCTATGGAATGGATAAATAAAATGGAACAGATTAAACCAACATTCTCATTCACTCACTCTTCCTACTGAAAAGACATGGTACAATACCAGTAGTACCTACTTCACAAAGGTATTGTAAGGCTTAAACATACTAACTTAAATGAGTTACTACGTAGAAAGCACTTTGAACAGTGTCTGGTATTATTATTTTCTTTGTATTACTGTCCATCAGGCAGCTGAAACTTATGCCTTACATAAATAAAAATGATGGGCCAGAAGTTTGGGCCCAGACATCTCCAAGTTTATTTGGGACTGATAACAGTCTCCATGAATGTATATTTCTATGAAAGTTTCCTGTTATTCCAACATTACTACTTAAGAGGCAGGCAGCACTTTATAATATCTAAAACCACTGCAGTATAAAAATTTTATCTACTTTCTACTTTTCATTATTAGGAAAAGTCTTTAGGTTCAATCACAGAAGTAAAGGAAAATGAAAGCAGGAAAACTTCAGGACAATTTTGTGTTGGTGTAGAAAGCAACTATTTTCTTTTGTATTTTATTAGGGTTATCTTTTTATCTCTCATAATTATGCATGAGATAACATATTTCCTAAGGTTTTACTCTTATTTTTATCACATTTAGCTTGATATGTTAACAGAAATTATATTTTTCTTCAACAATAAAAGTGATTACAAGCTTCAGTATATTTACAGACATCATTTAAATTATAGAAAACACTTTTCCTAATATTGAACATGATATCCTGAGTAACTCAGGACACTTAGCCAATGAATTGCTAAATTGTCTGAACATTCAGAGACCTCTTTTCCAATAACATCTTGCTTCAGGCAACAGAATAAGAGATCACTGCTAGAACTCCCTAAAGCAAGGTAGCTGGAGAAATCTTGCAATACCTGGATCGGGGGTTCCAGTGCAGGCAGGCAGCATCCTTACCTCAAGTTTTCAAAACAAGAAACCAAGCAGACCATCCCCTGTTGTCAATATACATATTTTTTTCCCAACTGAGTCAAGTAACTTCTGTGAGGTATAGACAATTAGATGGAAAAGTATTAATTTAATTAAAATAGTCGAGTAAATCCTGTGCTAGAAACTGAGGATCATCCATAATAAGAAAGATAAAAAGCATCATATTAATAAATGTCATGTTCTAAAATGCAAATGTAGTAATTCTTAGCAAGTACATAAAACATTAAAGAAGAAACCATCTTTAAAGAAGACAAGTCATCTAAAGCTAGTAAGTACGATCAAATGTTATAGAACACCAGAGGTAAAGTGATACATAAAATGAAGGTTATCTAGCCTAATTTTTCATTTTAGATTGGGGAAACCAAACTACAAGAAAGAGGCAACTAGTCAACTGTGGTGGTGAATGCCTGTAATTCTAGTTACTCATGGGATTGAAGCAGCAGGATTGTGAGTTACAGGCCAGCCTGGGCAATTTCGTGAGACTCTGCCTCAATTAAAAATGAAGGGTGGGTGGGTGGGGCTGTAGCTCAGTGGTACAATATCCTTGAGTTTAATTTCCAGTACTGCCAAGCAAGTGTGTGTGTGTGGGGGGTACTTAGGAAATATGTAGGAGGTGGCAACATCATAGGCATCATGATTTCCCCTTCTATGTTCCATCTCAAAGTGGTCCATAAGGTTGACTATGGTTAAGTAGATTCTACTTTCTTAGCCATTTTATTCTGGATCCTCAATGAGAGGAACAATAAAGAGGTGAAATCATGCCAATCTTTACCATGGCAAGTGATTCTTTAGCTTCAGCTCTACTAGAAACTCAGGAAGAAGCATCATTTCAAAAGTACTGTAATACAAGATTATTTATATAAAAAGAAATGAGCTCTGATCCTTTCAGGGCACAATGTGCCTAGAAGACCAGAGAGTATACAACTCAAGACTTGCTAGGTCTGCCTTAAGAGAGTCTAGAAGTGTGTATATGTATTTAAAATTACCACTGGCTTCTGAGGAAAGAAAATAGGAAAGAGAAATAATGGTTTCACTTCTGCCACATCTGACTTTTTTGCCAGGACTTTTAAGACTCTATTACCTCATAAAAGGCGGAGCCAAAATAAAGAAATCTCTGAAATCTATGTTTCCCAGCACATTATGGGACATAGCTAACATAAAAGCATGGCTATTTTATTTTGTTCTAAACTGAAATTTTTTAAAAATTCAACACTTCGAGGAATCAAATAGCCTAACTGGGCCTCCCAACCCTAATGCCTATGCAGTTAGACAGTCTTAGATTTAGAAATTAACTCCTAGGGTCCCTGTCCAGGTAATTTGCTACTTGAAAATAGTGAGCTGTTGCCAGCTGCACTCTACAAAACCAGTGGGAAATTTCAACAGGTTAGACCCTCCACGGATTAAGTCTCCATTCTCTGACTTTCTTCCAAGACATGGACTGCCACACTGAGAAAAGGTGTAAGAAACAGGATATGAGGAAAGCAACAGAAAATGCCTAATTAGCCCTTAATAGCTTTTTCAATTTCTCCAATACTCCTCAGGATGGGCTACTGAATTTGTAGACCCTAATTTAAGACTATGCAGTTTAAACATCTTCGTTGTTACCCAAAATACTTTCTTTTACTCTCACATTGCCTGGGAGGACTTAGGCCACTCTTCTTGGTATAACGACACATAGTATCACAGGCTATCACAAACACCTGGTATCTTTTGATTTCCCAAACTCTCCATGTCTCATCATACTCTATTATATGCCGATGAAAAAAAGGCTGCCCTGTCCCTAGATAATACTACAATTTGCAACACATGTTTCCAATCAGGAGTCAATTTTCCATTTATCAAAACATTCCTTCAAAACATGTTCTGTCATGTCACTTGCACTATTTTCAAGTGACTTCTACATTTCTCAATAGGCTGGTTTTCCTTAAGTCTCACTGCCAACTTATAATAAGAAATCTGGGCACCTAGCTCAGGCTTTTTGTCTCCATACTATAAAGATCACAGCCATCATTAGCATCACCATCCTGTTACTAGGGAGGGACACTTATTAGTAGGTACATATCAGCCTGTATTGTGAGGTAAAGAAGTCAACAGTAAAAAACAATTTTAGGAACTACCTTTTCATACTTCATTGAAAGGCATATAGTGTATACTCATATAGTGAATACTCAATACGTACAACATATTTTAAACTACCGATCAAAACCTCTTTTAGAAATCCCTACCTTTAAGGGTATCAGCTTGCTCTGTTGAAAACTTCTTGTCTAAGAATTAGTAACTAATAGGTTCTTAAAGCCAAGACAAATATGTAGATATCATACTTTTTCTTCAACAAATACTTGCTGAGCCCTACCATGAGTGCATGAGGAATTGGTCCAGGCACTAAGAATCAAAAGTTTCACAAAATGGGTAAAACCCTAACCTAATGAAAATAATTTTTTTTAGTGATAAGAAAAAAAAATCAACTTAAAGAAGATATATATGACGATGAATTCTTCAGAGAAAAATGAAGCAGGGAAGAACATGAACAGTTCTGCTTTGATTCTGGTCTGGTGATGAAGTGGTAGAGGTAGTGAGTCGCAATCTTAAATAGGAAAGGCCTCAGTGAGGTGAATTTCAAGTGATTTGAATAGATATCTGAAAAAGATAAAGGAACAAGCAACACAAGTATCTGGGGAAATCTTCAAGGAAGAGTCCTATCAAGTGCAAAGGCCCTGAGATGAGAAGGTACCTGGCATACCTGAGAAACAACAAGGAGGCTGTCAGCCTGAGAGATGTGACAAAGGAGAAAAGCAGCAGGCGTTACGGTCAGTTAACATTTGGGCTTAATTTTAAAACTCAGCTAAGTGGGTTACATATATCTCAGAGAGATAATGTAAGGAGGAAATTGTGGACAGACTCATCCAATGGTACATCTGCATTGAGGAAATGATCCCCATTGGAGAACAGGAACAAACAAGTAATAGCTGATACTTGAACCCAGGTGCTCACTGTGGTTAAAAGAGTATGACCAAGTGTTTCATCTGAAAAGTCATTTCTCGTTGAATGGGAGTAATTTAGCCTGTGAGAAACCATTTCCCATTACAGTATGAACCATTCAACTGCATAGTACTCTTGTTGGTAGTCTAAAGCTTCCTGGCTCTCACTAGAGAAAATCCTTATGAGTTCCCTTTCTCCATATTTGTTCTGCCTTCTTCATGGCTGTGGCCTCTTTACTTCATTTAACATGATTAAAGTAAAAAATAAGAATGGGAAATAGCTGGCTGTGGTGGTGCACTCCTGTAATCCCAGCACTCAGGAGGCTGAGGCAGGAGGATCCTTGCAAGTTTGAGGCTACAAAGTGAGTTCAAGGCCAGCCTGAACTGCATAGGAAGACCTTGTCTCAAAACGACCAACAAAAAAAAAAAAAAAAAAAAAAAAGGGAAACACGATGAATCTATTTATGAGTGTTTGAGTTCAAATGTTATTCAGAAATTCAATCTAGTTTCATTTACTTCTAAAATGTCATAACAGTATTAAGTCAATGCATTTTAAGAAAGCAAATCTGAGGTATAGTGTATAATAGCAGCTATGTTACCCACTGAAGGAGGGGGGAAATCAAAGATTAATACAATAGGGTTCCTGCCCTTGGTGAACTCAGCTATTAGAACTCAGAATCTAATGGCAAATGATTAAATGAGTAATTATAAATGCATTTGTAAAAAAAATGCATTTGTAATGAAAGGATATACAAAATGTCAGGGACTCAAAGGGGGAACAATTAAATCTTGCTGAGGAGGTTGGGAAGGATTTATAAAGGAGATGACATTTGAGCCAAGCTGCGAAGGAAGTCATTTTACCATGACAGACCCTTCCCTGACTGGCAGATGGGGGCCTTGAATTTTCTCATTTGGGTATTAGAGAAGTGTTAAGAGTAGTCTTGGTACAGGATACATAGGTAAGAATTTTGACAGGAAAGGAAACCAGTAAAATAACTTGGGATCAGGCCTGCTTTGCTAGGGGTTTGTTCTTTGTTGTTTGGACAACAAAGAGTTCTCAAGCTCATTTTTAAGTACGCAAAAATGACATGATTCTAATAATGTTCTTAAAAAAATGTAGATGGCAGAATGAAATAAGATATAAGATTGTCAATGGTAGCAGCATAAAACAGATTAAGAAAAGTAAAACAGAATTCCATATATCACAGAAAGAACCATGAGCATATCTACTTCTTTCACTGACATTTCATGAAAGAAGAGAGGTTTATACAGAAAATTAAGATTCTACCTCAATAAAAAAAAAGAAACTCCAACCACACTTGGATTTAGAACAAGAACATACAAAAAAGAATGATCACATCTATTATACTGCATTACTCAGCTTTCTGTTTCTATAATTTGTACTTGAGAAAATTAAAATTAATCTATAAAGAGAAAAGGTTTTTGGGGGATTGAGCTTGGAGGGAGAGGGGGTCAGAGTTTTAGAAGTTTCATTGCATGACTAGTTGGTCCCATTGCTTTGGCTAAGCAACACATGGTAGGAGCACAGGACACAGCAGGGCTACTCACCTCGTTGTCTGGAAGCAAAAACAAGAGGAAGAGGAAGGGGCTAGGATCCCTCTATTCTCTCCAAGGGCACTCCTCCAATGACTATAAGACTTTCCACAGGCCTCATCTCTTAAATTCTACTACCTCTTAAGAGTGCCAAACTAAAAACCAAGCCCTTAATACATGTGCTTTATGGAACATTCTATATCCAAACTATAGCATTTACATCATAACATACATTCACTTTCAATCACATTGCCAGCTTACTATTGTCTGTGACAGTTCTCTTTTATACAGCTTTGGTATACAGTAGCTTCTGAGGACCACTTCCTGTCCAAGTGGACAGTCATTCCAAGTCAGTTGTGGTCCCAAGACACTACAGATTGTGGCTTATGGGAGTTGATCTGCTATATAAAACCTGATGTATCCACTGATTGATTAGGCCCCAAACACCAGGGTTCTGGGGAAAATCTGGGAGACCTCTTTCTCTTTCCAGTTGATATTTAATGTGCGCGCGCGCGCGCACACACACACACACACACACACACACATTTATTTATTTGCATAATGTGCAAAATAGAGAAATTATACCTTAACTCTGCTTGCCAATAGCAGACAAATGTGGTCTACCCTGCAGTGATACTAAAGCCAGGTAATGGTTTGAACATTTTTAAAATTTTTAGCATGGGATAAAATTACTCAGCTCACTTCAGTTTGCAGAGGCACTATCAACAGTGATTCCTCTAGGATTTGTTTATAAGAACTAAACAATCAAAATAAAATTAAACAAAATCAGCTCTTACTGATACACTGTGAAAACAGTAACAAGAATTATCATTTTTAATGGCACAATAATATATCCCTCCTTCAGTCTGACACAGTATTTATATGCTACTCACTTGGTACCTAATTATTATGATGACTTTTACTACTCAACTTTTTAGAAGGGTTACTCTTGTCTTTATTGTTTGATTATAATAACCTAAGGTTAAATTTCAGATGCATCAAATCAGATTGCAAAGTACCTTTCATCACAGGAGAGGACATTAAGAATTGAAAATATGGACATTAGTAAATTTATATCTCTATATATTTACATTAGTAAACTTTATATCTTTAATGTTCACAGGTCATTCAACAATTTTTTTCTATGTGGCAAATATGAGATTAAAAACAAACTAAGAAACAAAATCAGGGTACGCTTTCATATCTATGAAATTAACAGCAGCAACAAACAACACTTAAAGCCATAGACCCTATATTAGTGGCACGCCTATAAAACTAGTGTATAAATATAACTCCACATATATTTTAAATTGGTATAACTGTCTCCCAGGAACCAGCAATGCATCTAAAATCCATAAGCAGGTTAACAGCTCCTTCATAAAGATCTTCCATGAGCACTTTTATTTAACATTGCAATGGAGGTCCTAGTGCAGTAAAGTAAGGAACAAAAGGCATCTAAATGGGAAAGGAAGAAGTGAAACCATCTTTACAGTAGATGACATAATTGTTCACGAGACAATTCCGAAGAATGAACAAAAAGCTACTAGATTTAATAAGTGACTTTAAAAAGTTTGAGATTCAAAATTAATATACAAAAATCAATTTTATTTCCTACACTAATGATAAATAATTAAACATCAATAGCAAAACAACAACATCATTTATAATGGACATAAAGTAGCTTGGAATAAATCTAACAAAATATGTGCAGGATTTTACTGAAATATATAAAGTACTAATGAAAATTCAAAGACATAAATAATGGACAGATCATGTTGATAAACTGGAATATTAAATATTGTCAAAAAGACAATTTTCTACAAATTGACCCATGAATACAACACAGCCCTAATCAATATTCTAGGAAACTTTTAATGCACAAATTGACTAACTGATATTCAAATGTGTACAGAAAAGGCTTAGGATAAACAATTTTGAAAAAGAAGAAAAACTAAAATGCAGGCTATCAGATTTCAAGACAATATAAAAGCCCAACAGATAACAAATAAATGAATACATCAATTGAACAGAATATAAAGAACGCACAAATAAACAAACATTGGTCAGCTGGGTTTTACTAAAAGTGTCATGGCACATCAATGGAGAAAGTATATATCCTTTATAATGAATTGTGTTAGAACAACTGTACACTCCATCCAAAGATGTGACCACAACTCACATCATATGGAAAAATTAATTTAAAAGATTTTATCATAGACCTAATTGTAAAAGCTAACATTTTATTTTTTTTTTATTTATTTTTTTTTTTTTTGTTTTTCTCCGGTACCAGGAACTGAACTCACGACCTTGCGCTTGCCAGGCAGACGCTTTGCCGCTGAGCTAAATCCCCAGCCCCAAAAGCTAACATTTTAAAACTCCTAGAAGAAAACATTTTTCTTTCTATAATCTTTGTGACCTTTTGTGACCTGTGAAAGAATAAATTGATATCATAAACTAGATGTCATAAAAATAAAAATCCAAGGTTTTTTAAATGATATTGTTAAGAAAATGTCTAATAAATACACTGTTTAGGAAAATTGGTATAATTGTGAATTGCCAATCATTAAAAAACCCAAGTTTTTTGAAAGATATTCTTATGAAAAAGAAAAGCTGTAAAATGGGAGAAAAAATTATCTAGCATATATCCAATAGTGGACTGTTAAATAAAATACTTTCACAACTCAATAATAAGAATTATTTTTTAAACTGTGCAAAATGCTTCAACAAATGCATCACAAGGGTTAGTGATGCCAAATAAACATACAAAAGAGATGTTCAATATCATTACTTATTAGGTGAACACAAATACAAGCCTCCAGAAGATACTACTCTACACAAAGTAAAATGGTACACATTAAAAAATACTGACAATCTCAAATACTAGCAAGAGTGCAGAGTAACTGGAACTCTCATGTATTATTACTGGAAATGCAAAATGAAAACCCCTTTAAAAAACAGTTTGATAGTTTCTTATAAAGCTGAAATATTGCAATTCTACTCCTAAGTATTTAGAGACATGAAAATATGTTCTAAACCTAAAACTCTGTACATAAATGTTTATCATGAACTTATTCACAATATTCCCAAACTAGAAACTAAATGTTAATCAACTGGTGAATACTAACACATGCAACAACATGGATATATCTCAAAACCACTACGTTAAGAAAAAGATGACAAAATTAAAAGTATGATTCTATTTAAGCAGTATTCTAGAAAAGATAAAACTATGATGTCAGAGATCCCAAGAGGTCTTGGGAATGAGGAGAAAGAGACTCACTGCAAAAGGAATAACACAAGCCAGGCATGGTGGTGCATGCCTATAATCCCAGCACTTGAGAGGCTGAGGCAGGAGGATCGCTGTGAGTTCGAGGCCAACCTCTGCTACAAAGTGAGCTCAAAGCCAGCCTGAACTGCATAGTGAGATCCTGTCTCAAAAGAGACAAAAAAAAAAAAAAAAAAAGAAAGAAATCAAAGAGGCATAACTTTTTGAGTGATGATTATATGTTGTACCTTGATTTTTGTTGCCTTTAACAATTGTAGAAGTCAGTAAAATTTATCGAGGTGTATATCAATAAATTTTATTAAGTGTGAAATTTGCCCAACCAACCAACAAATAAAATACTTCCAACATCATGAGTTGAAAAGTATGTGATACAACTTATACTCTTATCCATTTGCTAATGGGATTGGAAAATGGTAAAACTTTGGAAAACAGTTTGACATTTTAAAAATAAAGTTAAAATGCATTTACCACATACCCAACAATTCCATTCCTTGTATTACTCAACAGAAATAACCTATATCCATATGAACACTTGTATGTGAAAGCTCGCAACAGCTTTACTCAGAATAGCCCCAAACTGGAGGAAATAAGATGTTCATAAATATGAACAAGTGAGTGGATAATGATATATCCATATGATGGAATATAATTCATCAATAAAAGGAATGAACCATTGATATACCAAAAAATTGTGAATAAATTTCAAAATATTACCCTGAATAAAAGAAGCAGATACAAAAAATACACAAAAGAATATAAATCCTAAAGTTTACATAAAACTCTAAAAATGCAGACTAATTTGCAGTGGTAGAGAGAAGATTAGTGACTGTTTAGGGGAAAGAAGACAGGAGTGACTTCAAAAAAGCACAAGGGAGCTTCTTGGCATCATAGGAGTGTCTTTATGGTGGTGGTTATATAGGTTTATACATTTATCAAAATCGTAAGCCTAAAAATTTTTTACAATATGTTAAATTTAGATGTTGATTATAAAATGATATAAGTATCACAAATAAGCATACAAAAGACCACGAAGAAGTCCACAAAAGAATGGTTACACTCACAGAACAGTTACTTATACTTGATTTTCCATCTTTAAACATTATTTTCAATGCACTACAGTAATATTTTCCTAAATAAATATTTCTTATTTGGGAAAAACAGAACAAAAAACTTCTAATTTGGTTGGTTAAACATGAAAAATTAACTTAAATTTTATTTTCTTTCCAGTTATCTCTATGCTCAGAAGAGCTCAGAACATTTAGTAGTTATCATTCTCAATTCCGTACTTCCTGGGAAACAGTAGGAACCCCATCATGAGTCAGCAGTCACAGGTTCAAGTATCCTCACTCATGTGAGAAATCAGTATGTGTTAAGAGACTGCCGTAGGTCTTCTCATTTAGATACTGTCCCCATGCAAGCCACCAAGGAGTAGTAGTAGCAATAGCTGAAGTAATAGTAGGAGCTACTATCATTGATTGTATGCTTACCAAATATGAAGCAGCATCATTATATTATCTTATCCCCCAATTAAAAGCATTGTAAATTATTTTAAATCTTCATCTTATAGCCTAGAAAACTACACCTGATTTGCCAAATGTCACAGCCAATCCTGCCTAGTTTCATACTTCTTAACACTTCTTAACACAACATACTTCTTAACACAACAGTGTATTACCAAACAGTATGGGGAATTTGTAGTTACAGAAGCCCCATTTTCCTTACATGTGAGAAGTTAGGGAAAATAGACACCAAAAATTTAACAAACCAAGTAAGAATTTTCTTTCTTTATTTTAAGGCATTTGGAAAACTAAGACTCTAAACACAGCCTTTTGCTAAATGCCAGGAAGAGATCCTAAGTCTCTGGGTTGATTGAGATTTTGACTATATAACTAGTCACTAGAGCTAGTTTTTCTCTACTCTTAAGGAGTCTTCGCAAATGTTACACTATATAATACGAAAAAGGAACAACAGAAGCTATCTGAGGAAAGAGAACAGTCCTTTCATACAAATACTATCTAGAAGGGCTTCATGCCCAAGTTTAATTTCATTCATGAATAAGAATTTCCTAATCATATCTCAGAATATCTTATCTCTCCTTCACTATATCCTCAATAAGTTATTTTGTTCTTAAAATCAACAGACTAAGAAAGAAATGATCTTACTAATGAAGAAGCTTCTTCAGCAGAGATGAGAATCCCAAAGACGTGGCCATTTGGTTATTCCTGAAACTGCTATCTTTGCAGACCCCTCCTTTCTGACCCACCCTACAAAAGACTTTTCCCTTGTACTACTGCCTCAAAGAACCAATTTCTATGACCTTTGCCTCCTCAGAGCACTCACTCTGACTCGCTTCCTACTGTGGCTCTTCCTTTCATTTTTGTCCTTCCACTTCATTCTTGTCCTTTTGCCACTTAAGACTTTAGACTGTTTCTTTGTTTCTCTACCTTCACTGACGCTATGTGGTTGTCCTTTTCCATTCATGTCTATTCATTTCTCCTTCCTGAATTTGCTTAAAAGAAGTATTTTAACCTTCAGGTTGGGGTTCTGGATTCTCTTTTTGAACCCTGTTTCCCAGGGGTATGGGTTTGCAATGGTGGCTCCTGGGTAGTTGCTTCTCTTACAGCTAAGGTGCTTCTTTTTGGTAAGCTGAAATATGCCCCAATTCCTTAAATCTGGACCTCTGTTGTCACTCTTTGCTGCCCTCCAGTGGCTACGAGTAGGATACAGAAACAAGAAATCAGTTCCTAGGCCTGGTTTGGCTGCCCTTTCAGATGTAGTAGACCGTAGTTAATGGGGTAGTAGTGTTCAGAACTTAGCAACTTCTAACCAGAAAGAAATCTCTGGTAATACTGCTATTTTCAGGGGAAATTTATCAATGCAAACTTTCCTATCCTTCTCCTCAAGATGTGATTCTCTTGAAAACTCACATGTTCCAGGCTCATGACTGTCCATATTCATGCTGAGTACCAGAAGTACGGGAGAGACCTCCTGGCCTTTTCAGGCTTGGTTTGCTGAGAGAAGTAGAGGGTGGTGCAATGCCATCAGGCTGTCTCTAGGCTACTCAGGTCTCTTATGATAAAGCAAGAGGGGATATTGTCTGTGGACTAGGGTTAACCACCTTATTTATGCCAGGCTGTCAAGCCATAGTTAAAAGTCCTTTTCTGAAAGTCTGGGTATGAGTGTACAGCAGACTTGGCCTTGCCCTGAGATTCTGAAGCTGTCCATAAAATTGAACAATATAGAATCAACATAAAATACCAAAATCTAAGGGGAATAACATCTCCTTGAAGCACCAGAACTATCTGAAGAGTGACTACAGGAAGAACAGAATGTTGAAAAGGCCTACTATAGAAGTAATGAGCAATTATGTAAGAATGTAAGCTCCACAAAGGTATGGATCATGCTTTTTACTCACCACTCTATACCTACTGTTTATAATGAATAAGTACTTCCCAATCAGGGAAGTCTATATCTATATCCAATTGCTTGCTCTACCTATGTCAAAGCATGGATACAATTTATAGGAATTTTCAGTAAATCTGTATCAGCTGAGAGATCTGTGGAGGTGGGCCAGTGTATTTTGTCCTCTCCTAACCATTAAATGCTTTTGAGATATAATGAATATGAATTCTTTTCTGGCCTACTTTCATACATACACATGCTACTACATCAGTGGTACAATTATCTTTACCAAGATAATGGGCTTTATGGTTTATATTATTCCTTCCAACCCCACCATCCACATCGGCCATTGGAATAACATCACTCAATTCCATGAGTTAGCAAGCTATGCAGTTTCTGACTGTGTGCAAGTTTATGTCCAGTTTAACAGTCCATTATTCAAGGTTATACACAATCTGAAGGCCAACAGAATACTTTGACAGAGCACTTGGACAGTATTTATGTTGACAATATTACTGATCCATATACTTTGCTGGTACAGGGTTTTCAAATAACTCTCTTCATTTTCCTCCACAATACCTCTTTCATAAAACTTTCCCTTGTTACGTACACCCACAGCTTTCTTTTCCAACATCAAGATTCCTTGGTAAGTGGACTACAGTATATATTTGAGAAGACAAGAAACTGTCCTTCAAAATCCCAAGTTGCAGTCCAGCAGTTTCAGAACCAATATTAAGAAATGTACATGTGGTAGATGGTTTCCTGTTAATTTAATGGTTGTGATGAAAAGCAGAAGACTAATACCTTAGGCTTTTTGAGAGACCCACTCTACTCATGCCCCTGCCTCTTATGAAGTCTCTTATGAGGTTTCCTAGTTAGGTGGTAGTTTAGAATGGTCAAGTGGAATATTTAAAAGAAATCCAATGGACTATTTAACACTTCAATATGTGTTGTAACAGACAAAATAAGCTTTTGGTATAGATGAATTTTTACTAAGGTTTACATAAAAAGGATTATTAAGCAAAGTTAAGATCTTTTATGTAAGTTAGAGCAGTATAGGAGTCAGGTAAAGGGAGATGTTCCTCTTAGAAACAACATAATGTTCATATAATAAATAAGCAAGTTGATTTTAAAACAAAAATTTTATCTAACCAAATCAAGATGAAATAGGAGGGGAAGTCTGACATGGGCTTTCTTTGACATGGGTTCTCAGGTTTCCCTAACTGATTTTAAATAACTGAGGTTACTGCTTCTACCTCTGACAAGAATAACATCAGAATTTGTTCAACATCCCATAAGATATATACATTTATTTCTCTTAGGTCTTACAGTTGTTTTTAAAGCAGGTTAAGCATCACCAATGGAAATGCACTCTGTTTACTTTAGACTGTAAGTTAGAAATTAGGGACTAACTGGCCTAGAGGGAATATCAACAGCTCAATCTATAAAAAGCCTTAGATATCTTGGGATGGCTTACTGTAGGAGTCGTTGCCAACAAGCTCCATTCAGGAGATCTGATGCAATGCCACAACCTAGTTCATTCAGCTTTATAAAAACTTATGTGTAGCAGAAGTAAGTTCCTGTTGGGGTAAATGAAGTGAAAGATAATCTGTTATGACTAAAGAAAATAATACCCTCAAACTTTTCCCTGCTTCTCAAACATGTACAGTGAACTACCATAAATTAAGTAAATGGTGCAAATACTTATTGGGTAAGTTAAGATGCTCCCACAATGAAAGCAAGTAACAGAAATGTGAAATGTTTCAGAGTAGCTCACAGTAAGCAGCATTTGGGGAAGGGAAGGATAAGCAGGTCATTTAAAATAAAGAGGTACATGAGTAAACAAACAGTGGAAAATATGGAATGAATGATAGAAATTAGGAAATGGTGGTTTCAAGGAGGAAAGGCAGTCTAGATCCTAGGGAAAGGCACCTTCCCATACACACTTTAAAAAAAACTTAAATCTGCTATTTTCTATACCTGAAATAATTTGCTCATTAATGGCTAACTTCTAGCTCAACTGCAGACATTTTAAATATTTTATCACTATTTGTGCTTACCAAGGTTTCTTCACTTCATGGCTTCTTTTTACACTTACAGATAAAACTTTGCTCCTTTTTTGCATTGTTTATATGTAAATCTTATATACAAGCTAGAGTATAATTGGGAATTTATTGCTCCATGTTTTGAATTTGGGCAGACCTTGTCACCACTTTTGGCTATAGAATGTAGCAGAAGTAATGTTTTCTGAGTTTCAACTGTAGGCCTCAAGGACTTTGTACACTTCCTCTGTTCTCTTGGGACCCTGCCTAGATACCTTTGAGTAAGCCTGGATTAGGCTGATGGTATATGAGACATCACATGGAGCAGAGAAGGTTTGGCCTAGCTAAGGCATACTATGCCAGCCATTCCTCTATCAATGTGGCAGCTGACTTCAAAGTATGAGTGAACCTAGCTGAATATACCCAAAATTGGCATTTTGTACAAACTTAAGTTTAATAAATGGTTCTAATTTTAAACCAGTGTTTTAAGATGACTTATTATGCAGCAAAAGCTGCTGAAATATACACAAAGGCTTTATCTTTTAATGTAATACTTATCACAGTGTGCCTTTATTTTTTTTTGTTTGTTTGTTTTTTGGTTTTTCTCCGGTACCAGGAACCAAACTCATGACCTTGCGCTTGCCAGGCAAGCACTTTGCCACTGAGCTAAATCCCCAGCCCCAGTGTGCCTTGAAGCAAGTATTTGCTTTTTAACCATTTATTCTTGGAGGGCAGAAATTATGTTATATTATATTATATTGATTTGTGTATATCCATAGCACTTTAGCTTTGTACATAGTAGGGACTCAGAATTTGATGAAGTATACTGAAATGAAAATAAAATTCTGGTGTTCAAAAGCATGTCTACTTAAAGAATCAAAAACTCAGAAACTCTTGTTGGACTTGTACAATTTCCAATTATGAACCACTAAAGGCCAGCAATAATTAGTACTTGGTGTATACATACCACTTCAAGGTGTTTGACTAAGTGAGGCTGTAATTTGTTCTTCTCAAACTTTACCATTTACTCAAATTTGGATTTTGATAAAAATATACATACATTTGATTTCTACAGGTAAAACTCTATTGCAATCCTACTTTTATGAACATGTATAAAATATACAAAATGTTAAAGGAACTTTTGATTTGTACCATCTAATCACATTATGATTAATAACAGGTTTTCTGAACCCTGATATCTGACAAATGAGATGTATATATTAATATGCTCTAACTCTGAAGTGCTATTCAAATGTAAAATGTCATGAAAGCTTGTATAGTCAAATTGCATTTCATTTTTTTCATTAAGTGTATAAAAGTAGAAAATAGAACAGGTGGGAAAAAAGAATAGTTCTGCTATCCACACCTAATTTGCTTTCTAATGAAATTTTATAGATTTTTAAATGACACTCTGCTATTACAGTCTATGCAGAGATGATTTCATCAAATACTCCGTGTTTTGAATATTTTGAAAACCATCATTGAATTGATAATGCCTGAAACTCTAATGCAAGATAATATGCAAGCATGATTAGAATGATTACACCCATAAACCAGTGAGAAAAATACACCCAATGACAAGGAAAGCATATCTTTGCAGCACTGCACTGGGGCAAAGCCCCTTCCTGTATGGGTACATATCCTGTATGTTCCCTTCACTTAACTTCTTCCTTCATGTTTTTGCTTCCCATCATATACATTTATCAATGACTTATAAATGCCATAATGATTAAATCAGTTACTATAAGCTGAATAATGAAATAAGAACCTAAAAAGGATTAGGCATGCCATTACAGAATGATAAAATACTATGTTTGAAAGAAAAACATGGACCAAAGACAGCAGTCTTTGAATGGTCCATGAAATCATGATATAAGGATTAGATGAGGAATACATAACAAAGTTACATATTAAAAAGAAATCATTTATTTGAAGAAATCAATATGTGATATAACAACCATTGTTAATTTCCTATCACCTTGTCTGAATTTCAGTGTTGCTTGTATTGTTCTTGTGTTATTTTGTAAATGTATGTTTGTTAATAT
>NW_004955424.1:13127571-13174320 GCF_000276665.1 Chinchilla lanigera | reverse complement strand
GGTTCCCGGTACCGGAGAAAAACCAAAAAAAAAACAACAACAAACAAACAAACAAACAAAAAAAACACCTATGTAAACAGATGATCTTGAGACTTACTGCTGAATGACCAACTGGAGTACAGACACAACTCATGAACAATGTGCACACTTGATAACAACTGGATGTGGCTGTGTGTGATTTGAATCTTCATAATTCAATATATCATGTGTTGTAATAGATGTACTTAATGCACTCATGTGAAATAAAGACACACTGTCTGAAAAAAAAGAAGGAATCAATTACTAGCAAATAAGAAGTGCTATATATCAGGAGTAGAAAGTCTACCATCCCCCCAAACTAGGGATGCAATAATAAAAATATAGACTGAAAAAGACAATGTTAAGTGAGACAGATTTTTAAAAATATTTTTCTAGCAATCATACTGTCCTAAGAGGAACTTGCTGGTTTGGGGCAATAAGTCTTTCTCAAGTATGATATTGAAACATAGTCCTGGGGTTGTGCAGAGATTAAGCATCAAGCAAAGAACATACTTTATAATTTTTAAGATTAGTCTCCACCTCAAAATTCAAAAAGTCTATTTCAGGATTTTGAAGAATACATGCAAAAGGGCACTTACTTAATCATGTCCCATGTGATGTCAAGGTATCACCTCTAGAAACACACTCCTATGCTATTTGTAGTTTCAACATCTATAGTTCAGAAGCTGCTTTTAAAGGAATGCACACTTTAAATAACTTCTAAGATTGACTAAGATTATCTGCAAAAAGATAGGACGTGAAAGGATCATTTTTCTCACAGTGATTCAACCTACCTGAGGCTTGTTAATACAGCCCAAAGCTAAGGAAATTTCCAAATCACCTACATTGGAAAATTTTCCCTTGACACTATATTAATAATAACAGACATAAGTAGATTTTAGGGGTAGATTCAATGGGAGGAAGCACAGTCTTTCACTGTCAGTAAAAATTTGGACTGTTCATTTCTATCACTAAAAACATCACAAAAGAAACTCTGGAGTCAGAAACGTAACAGAAAAACAGGAATTTAAGCATAAACGACACTGCTGCTCACCAAGAGCTAACAAACACTGGAGCATTTATCCTCAGCTCAGATTCACCTTATTTTGACTGTGCTTTCTAACTTACTCCCTTAGTTAACATTTTCCATAAGGAGCCAAACCACAAACTAGAAAGAATAACCACAGCCCTTTCTTCTCATGAATAGTAAGAAAGGGAAAACTCTCTTATTGTGAATGTTTCTTCAATGAAATTCAAATTCTGCTTTCCAAGAAGTCAACTGGCCCAGAAGTTTCTAAGAAGAAACTAGGGGAGGCGTGGCAGAATACAACAGATACCACCCCGCAAAACCCTAAATCAAAATCTCAACCTTTCAATCTTACATCAGTCAAAGGGTTAAAACCTGAGTATCAGTTGAGTTGTAGAATCCACAGGTCTTAAATATGGGAAGAGATAGCTCCATTTATGAACACTCTGGGAAATCTTTTATGTGTAAGAGAACTCCCACTCTGGCCCCCCAATATTAAGTTGACACACGTTTCTGGGACGCGGCCTGAATCCTCAAATTTGGTGGGTCTATAGACACAATTTTGTTTTCTGCTTCACAGGGCTTTCCAGAATTGTCATCAGATGACAGATTACACCAGCCATCCACAGGATTCAGGATTCATCCATTATGGGTTAAAAGCTATTCCAGCATGAATCGAGTCACAGTGGTAAGGAGACTACCAATACAAGGGGTCCTACAGCTTTAAGAAATACCCTGGGCATCTACAGGTTTTCAGAATGCAAACTATGTCAGCTCTGAAAACAAGAGGCACTGCATCATTATGGCAGGAGAAACAAAGCCAGCCCCCCTTTTAAAATAGACAAAAAAGATTGTTTAATAGGAGAGAAGCATCGGTCATTGATTCTTACTTCATTCACATTTTCTATCCAACCCCATCCATCTTCAGAGTGAAGAGATGACAGAGCCCAGTTAACTCCCTCCCTTCTTTGGGCCCCCACCCTTTCTGCTCCACTATACCCAAACCATCGAGGCCTACCAACTCATCCATTTCAATCTATAAGAAGCAGCACTATAGAATGACTCTATGTATTGGGCTTGCCAAGCTGAGTTGTGCCTAAGTACCAATTTTCATCACATTACTTCAATAATGTTGCCTTTCAGGTTAGCATGACTGGTTAGGGTCTTTGCTAATCATCTTCCAAATGACCACTTAGTCACTCAGGGCTGACCACATTCTGCAAAGGAGGCAATGGGAAGACTTAAGGCTGCAGAAAAAAGTCAATGAACCAAACCAACAATCCAGAAAGTAAAATATTTCATTTTTCTGCAGTGCTTCTGGCCACATTATCTGCAAACAAAAGTTCTCCAAGCAAGAAATCTCTGCATCAGTGCACCTGCTTAGTATTGGCTTGACGAGTTATCTTTTTGCTGTGTCTGCAGAAGCCAACTACAATACAATGGGTCACATCACTTGAGGGTCACTTGAGTCCCTCTACTCCCTGGATACCTCCTCCCACCCCCTGCCTTCTCTTCTGCCCACAAAACCTTTAACTCCACCATAGCTAAGGATCCCAGATAGCTAAATAAAAGAGGTGGCCTCAAATACAGGGAAAAACCCTTAGGTCTTCAGTGTGAATCGCCAACGCCAATCCCCCTCCCCTCCCCTTTTCCTTAAGACCTGATGGTCTTCAGTCACACATCTTAAAAGAAAAACAAAAAACAAAAACACAAAGACTTACTTGTCTCAAGTCGATGAAGGCCAACTGCAGCGTGTCCTCCTGGAACCCAGGCACCGGGCCGGATCTGGCAAACTCTGTGGGAAAGAAAAGAGGATAAAAAGCGCCTTTAACTAACCATGGACAGGGAGATTGGCAGACGGATGACAGGGAAGACAAGAGAGGCTGGGGGAGAGGAGGACCAAGCTTCTAAGGAGTCATGTCCCTCTCCCTCCAGCTTCTTTGTTTGCCCTTCAAAATTCGTGTCATCAAAACACCATTAATTCCAGCATCCTGACAGCAAGGAAACTGTACTAATTCGACCTGAAATTTATTCCCATGAGCTGCGCTGGGCTTCAGAGTATTTGTTTTGTGAATGGACAAACAACTTGCAAAAGAGGAGGGAGTGGGGGAGAGAAAAAAGTTTTTCCTCTCAACACAATAAAATCTTCAGCTGTGAAACTCTTTTCAGTTCCGAAAGCTATTTATATTTTAGATCGCTGAAGGAATTTTCTAATTTCACGCTTGTCACCTCATTCCCCAAGCATTTATCAAAAAATATTCCCTGCCACATCATTAATTATTCCTCACTGATTATTTGTATTATCTCATGAGTGCCAACACACACACACACACACACACACACAGCAGAAGTAGCAGCAGAGGCTGCCCCAATCTAGTCTTTGGCTTTTGAGCAAAGGAGCATTTGCAGATATGAAGCTCTCCATCTGAATGAATTTCACTATAAAGTTAAGAGAATATTTATACATATCTGTCCTTCTGGTGTGCTCTCTATCCTTGACTTTTATTTTCATTCTTCGCTCAGTTTGTTCTTCTCTTCCCTCTACCCTAATTCCCTCTTAGGTCAGAGACCACAGGAATGCTATTTGTAATTTGCAGTAGCGCCTTAGGTACAAGCTCAGTTTATGACTTTGGCTTCAAGTCATTAACAAGAAGATAACTGCACAGGGCTACAGGGACAAATACTAATAACAGTTAAGAATGTCAGGTTTTATTGTCCCTAAGCCCTGCTTATTATGAAATCAAAAGGTCTTATGTTCCCTGTACATACACATACATGCACACAGACAAAATTCCAAAGTTGGACAGTTACTATGTCTTCAATTTTGTCTGTGAAGCCAAAGTATGAAGGGCATTTAATATCAATGTATTTATCTCAAAAACAACTCCTATTTATTCAAAGTGAATATAAAAAGGAATGTTTTTCTTTCAAATCATTTCCCCCCAGTGGTAAATTTAAAGAACTATAGGCTTGGTATCACTTTTCTTTTGAAGTTAAATAAAATCCATTAAGATATTTGCATAGGCCTGGAAAATTACTTTCCATTACTAAATAAATTTAAATGATGATTTGTCAACAATGAATAGAATTTCTGTATAAAAATATTCTCTACCTGGGAGCTTCTTAGACATAACAGGTTTTCATAAGATCCTTACCCCACTTTTGAAAATAATGCTACCAAATTAGATTAGATTGTGGAATTATGAGAATACTATGTGAAATGAATTATAAAGCAATTTATCAAACTAATTTAAATATAACACAAATGTATTATACAACTCTATAAAATATTTGTATTGCAAACATTTCAAATAAAAAGACTCATAAATGAACTGAGATAAACTATTACCATGATTAGTCATAGAAAAGTTTCTATTTGCTTTGAGATGAAAATTCAAATGCTACTTATAAATTAATTCTATCATGTATGCAGCCTAAGTTTTAGAAGACTGAAGTTCTTGAATTATAGCTACAGTCACTCTTTTTGACAGCCTTTTTAGGCAGCCAACTTAATATGCTTCCCATATTTGATGGTTTATTCTAAGATTGACAGATTATTCCTATTGATCCTACATCATTTGATTTTATGTTGCATCAGTCCTCTGGAATAGTAGGAACCTTATGTGCAACAGCTATGAAGGCGTTTTGCTGGCCCATTTCTGTTCAACTCCACAGAATTATGCTGTAATATAGTTTCAATGATTTGGAGCTGGCTACACATTCTTGGGTCTATTTATTGGAAATTTTTCCTGGGACTAATAGATGAAGCTGATGAAATCACTCAGGAAGCTGGATATATGCATAGTTAGTTCTCAGAGTTACTTTATAGACCTCATTTTTATGACACACTGAATCTTCCAGGTTCCCAAAGGATATAGTGGCCTTTTATTTACCCTTTTATAAATCAGATTACAAAAGAAAATGAATTACACCAGGTATGATAAGGAGAAGAGAATAATTAATTATGAAAATGTCTAATTACTGAATATTCAACTTCATATTTATATATGTTCTCACTGCTTCATGTATATAATTCTTATTTTTTCAGAGTCAGTAAACTCCTTAAGGACAAAGGTCATTTAATAAAATCTAACATGTAGTCAAAACAGTAAGTATTAACAAATATGTGTAATAAACTAAATAAATAGCAGGATTCATTAACCACATATATTTGTCATGGCCAATGAAAATTTCTGGATTGCTACAGATAAGGGGTTCCTAACCTGAGAATCAATAAGCAGGCCTTTGGAATTAATTACATGCACAATGATTTCAAGGGGGTAAACTCTGGGGTTTGTATCAATTAGAATTTAAATCCTTGTTTTTAAGTTACTAGTTTTCTAGGTTTGCATAAAATAACATCCCTCTGCTTCAATGTCTTTATTGCAAAATTTAGGATAATAAAAGAGCATTCCTTACAGTGTGCTGGTAAGGATTAAATAACACATGTAAAGCTGTTGGCAGAGTGCCTAGCATATCATAACTGATTATCATTAAAATTAGTTTCTTTGTAGATGCATTTCTCTGCAATGAAGTTTCATAGCTTTCACTGAATTCTCAGAGGGCTGCTGACCCACAAAAGGTTAATAAATACTGCTCCATACCTAGGACAAAATATCAGAAATTTAGCTACCATTCAGTAATGATTTAATGAGTTGGCTTTGCAAATGTATTTATAGACAAATATTTAATTGCTTCATTTACAGGAAGTTCATATGACTAATTACTACTCTATTATTTACAGCATAGTAATGTACATTTGTATCCTAAAATTTCTTCTTTTTATTTTATTTTAAAAATAAAAGGAGAAAAACATTAACAGACAAACAACCTTTCACAAAATAGCAAAAGAACAGTACAGACAATACAGAGTTACAAAGTGGCAGGAAATTAACAATGCTTGTTCTATTACATATTGATATCTTCAAAGTGGTTTCTCATGAAAACAGATAGAGACATGCAATATTGATCAATCGAGGACTCATTGACAATTTCTTTCAGCAAAGAAATAGAAGACAGTAGAACAACTATGTTAACTATCCTGTATATACATACATACAAAATTTCTCCTTCTTTCCCTTCTCTTTTCCCACATCCCAGTTCTCCTTTACCCTTGAGTGTTTTCCTATCATTTCACAATGTCTCTCATACCTCCTAGTTTAAATTAACTCTTTCAGGTTTTACACTAGTGAAAAAATGCAGTGCTTGCATATGCTGTATCCTAAAATTTCAATAACTGCATAAAATAAAACTGTAACTTCATAATTCAGTACACTCTCAAAAACCTGATTGCCCTGCTTGAGTCAATTTTTTTAATATATGAAAAGGATTAATATCCTGAGAAAGTGTGCATATTTTAAAATAAACGAAAATCTATACCTAGCCTGATTTTAATTATATAAAATATAATATGCATAAAAACACGACAGTAAGCACTCTCTTCATAATGGTAACCAAGGCTGCTATAGAAAGGAAGGTTATAAAAGGATTTTTTCTTCTTCATATTTCATAACTTGTTAAAATTAATATAAATCACTTTTATAACCCAAGAAGAGGAAATAGAACACATGTGTGCATGCACACATGCACATACACACATTATGTAGCAGTACTAAATTAGTATGTTTTTTAGTGACAAGAGATATATTTGTTCAAGATTTGGCAGTATAGGCAGCTAGGATTGGTCTACAAACCCTAATTCCCAGATAGGAAAAGAGGAAAACTATACGGGATGGCAGGGTTAGGGGGGTTTCCAGTCTGCTGTAATGTGCTGATGAATGTCAAAATTGATTACATGTACACAAAAGAAGACTCACTCCCTTTAGAGTCATCAATGAAAATTTTCCTTCTTTTGACCTCACATGAATGGTCAATGCCTGCAAATGTGGACAAGTAGAACCAATGGATACATGGATAATATTAGGTTTTTAGTATGTAAGTGACCTAAGTCAACATAAAGAAAGGTTGGATTTCTGCAAGGTAACCTCAACAATAGGGAAGAAGTCAAGGTGCTTAACATGTAACACAGAACAAACCCTTTCTTTGATCAACCCCTGTCACTTGGGAACCAGGTCAAAGTTCAGGTGAGGCTGGCAAGGTGACTTCCTCTTAGAAGGAAGGTTAAGGTTAGGATGGCCACTCACTGATCAGCATAAGCCTAGCTTCCATGGAGTTTTGGCTCTCCCCTGCATCTCCGTCCTGTCCTATGTAATCATGGTAGTGACTCACAGTTTAACTTGGTACCAGAACCTGACTCCAAGTTCCAATTTGCAAATAATTAAATACCTTTCATGAGAAAATCGCTAACTCACTAAAGTTTATAAAGAAAATGTTTTCATTTAAAAAACTACATGGAGGTATACAAAACTACAGGAAAGGCATATTGTCAGTGAAGACACAAGAGGAGAAGGGAAATCACAAACTTATTTTACTTAGCAAATTCCGAGAACCCCTCATATTCTCATACACATTTAAATCTATGAGATATAGTAATCGCTCTTAAAAAACAATTACTTTTTAAAAAATATCCTGAGAATTTAATTTCTAATAATCTTTACACTCTTAACAAAATGAAACTACCAAAGAGAAAAGGAATCTACTATTTAAAAAATGTTTCATAGATTACTTGCAAGCTGATCTTAAAACTAAGAAACTCTGTCATTAAAGGTGGAGAAAAAAATTTCTTTAAATTTTATCTGGTACACATGACTGAAGAAATCAAAACATAGTAAAAAGCATATAATACTAAAGTGGAATTAAATGAAAGAGCGGGGTTGGAAGTGGCTTTGAGAAGTCAGAATGACTGCATTAGTCTGTACCATGTGTATCTAGAGAGGATATTGTGGAACTGATCAAAAGCAAAATGTGAGCTGGCATGGTGGCGCACGCCTGTAATTCCAGCACTGAGGAGGCTGAGGCAGGACGATCCCTATAGCCTGAGCTACAAAGTAAGTTCAAGGCCAGTCTGAACTGTATAGTGAAACCCTGTCTCAAAAAAAAAAAAAAAAAGCAAATTGTGAGAAGCAGAATATAAAACTAATTCTTCCACATCTTTGCAAACTGTCCACAGAAAAAGAACAGTTTTCAAAGCAAATTCTACCTTGGGCAACAGGTAAAATATATTTCTGAAAAGCAAAATTAGTAGAATGTCCGGGAAACAGATGAAATAACAATTGTGGAAGGAAAACATAATATATTCAAGTAAGAAAAAAGTGAAAAGACAATCTACAAAATGGTAACAAGATGTCCCTAGATAACATTAATACACTACTACTTCCAGTGTACTTCCAGTTCAGACAATGGACAAGACAGCTCTTGCTCAGTGGATCACAAATTTGGTGTAGGCCTAACTGCCAGACAAGCAAGAACACTTGGTACCCCAGAGCCTAAAGTACATCAAGTGCTTGTTTGTATCTTAAGATCACATCAGGTCACATGTGTTTTTTGCAGAATTAAAAATAAATAAATAAGAGCTGTTGTTGCTGTATTAACATAATGGTTTCCTGGTATCTGGTTCCCTAGAGCAACAGATAAGAGGTGTGCTACACTAAGAACTGTGGCTCTGGGGAAGTTAAAGCCTTCTTGCATCACTTCACAGTGACTCCACTAAGCTAATTACAGAGAGGAGTTGATGGAGTCCACAGGGAATCCATTCCAGGCCTTACTGGCCAGAGAAAGGTCTACCAAAACAGAAGGAAGTAAGAATCAAGAACAATGTCAATGAGATAGAAAAGGAGGGAGAGGGCTAAAAGGGGAAAACTCCATGGAGATTTAAACTCACTAGATTTCCCATTTTAGGAAGCAGTGGGAGCTATACAACACTATTTTTATACTTAACAGCATTATATGTAATACTATACGACACATTTGAAAATTTAAGAGGTTAGATCTACATGTGTTCTTACCATAGTAAGAATGAATGGATGAATGAATGAATGAAAAAATAATATGTACATCACAGACAAGAGAAAATATCCAAAAATCAAGAACTTGTATCTTTAATATATAATATATTATTAAGTTCAACAATAATGATGGTGACAAAACTATTGAAAATAATCAAAGATACTACATAACACAAAGGAAAATATGGTGGTCCTATACACATATCCCCACAGAGCAACAATAATTTTGCAGTCATCCATGGCTAAAAGTGTTTTACTGGGAATACCATTATTTAGGTAGGAGGCTACGAAACCCTGGGATAGCCCAAGAGTGAATGGGGTCCTTTGAAAGGACACACTGGGCTCAAGTGGCTGACTTGTCAACCATGTTTCTGGCACCAGACCCAGAAATGGCCCCAGTGTCCTGTGGATTCTGCAAGACTCCTATTTGTCCTTGGTGGGTCCAGCTACCAAAACCACCCACCAAATGAATCTAGATGAGTCATGTCTACTTGTGCCTTGGGTGATCTGACTGCTGACCTTGGTCTTGACTGTGGATCTAAAAATAGCCCTGAGATTCAATTCTAGCACCTCTTAAGTATGGCACAAAATAGTCCTGCCCACAGAGAAGACCAGAGGAAGACATGCCAGGCTAAAACACCCAGGGTAGGTAGATCCTGAAAAGGCCCTGACATTGACTCTATACCCTCTTGGCTACTGTCTGAGAGCAGTCCTGACTGCAAAGAAAATCAGAGGAAGTTGACACACTTTCAGTTATGTCCCTATAGATAGGTCTGCAAATCTTGGTCATATCTGGGGATCTTAAAGCAGTCCAGGGTCTTAGTTTCAGTGTTCTCAGTTGTAGTCAGGGGCCAATAGTACTAGGTGGCACACATGATATAACAAGCATACCACCTGTAAACTCTGAAACAGATCCTCATAATTGCAACCCTGTGGCTCAGAGATGTTGGGCAGCCTAGGCCAAACGGGATCAAAGGAGATCCAGGCCTGTCAATTGTAGATTCCACTCTGAACCCAGCATCAACCACATAACTAGCTTCAGTACCACTCAATCACTATCCCACAGGCAATCGTACAAACTAGGAGAAACACTATGGTTTAAATGCTTTTATCATCATAAAATTTCACGTTAAACTTAATCCCCAATGTAACAGTACTGGGAGGTATAGACTGTAAAAGGTCACGGAGAGATGACCAAAAAAAATGATGCTTGAATAACAAGGAATCTATATTTATGAATGGGATTAGGTCACTTTAGAAAAGTTTGTCCTATTTTGCTCTTCTGCTTTCTGCAAAGTTTAAACAGTGTTCCTTCCCAGTAGAGAATGCAGCATGAAAATGCCATTGTGGAAGCAGACAGCAGCCCTCATCAAACAGCTGAACCTGTTGGTATCCTGATCTTAGATGCCCTGTTCTCCACAAAGGTAAAAAATAAACACCTACTGCATATAAATCACCCAGCCTTGGTTATTTTGTTATAGCATTAAAAATGAAGTAAGAAAAGACCTAAGAGGAGAAGATCTTTATATGCTTAAATCAGTCTAAAGACTGGAAAAAATGTTTGCTCCTTCAAATGTATAACACCAAAGCAAAGCTAACAGGATAACAAAACAAAACAAAAAATAGCCAAAAATAACACCACTGAAGAAACCCAATAAAGTTTCAAACACAGCCTTCATAGAAATAAAGATCTACAAATTTCTTGAAAAATAATTCACGGGCTGGGGATTTAGCTCAGCGGCACAGCACTTGCCTGGCAAGTGTAAGGGCCTGAGTTCTATTCCTGACACAAAAAAATAAAAAAGAAAGAAAGAATTCACAATAAACACCTTTAAAAAGCTCAATAAGATGCAAGAAAACACATACGGACAAATAAATAAAATTAGGAAGATAAAGAAATGACTAATAATGAAATTGAGAGCATAACAAGAACCAAGCAAAAATCAGCAAGTTAAAGAATACAGTGACAAAAATGAAAAGCTTAGGAGATCTTCAACTGCAGATGCAATCATGCATAAGACAGAGTTAGTACACTCCAAGACAGCTCATCTGAGATTAACCAAGTGAAGGAATAAAAAAGGAAAAAGAATGAAAAAAGAAAGAAGTATAAGACAGCATCAAGCATATGCATATACAAGTTATAAGAGGTCGAAAAAGAAGCAATAAAAAATGGTCAGAAGAATTATTTTAAAAAATATTACCTGAACACTTGCAAATCTTGAGAGGAAAGCAGACATCCAGAAATCATGGGGCAGAAAAGACCCCCACATAAGACTAACCAAAAGAAAAATATATGAGACATAATTAAAATAAAAATTAAGAAGTCTTGAAAGCAGAACAGACAAGAGATTAAATAGAAGGGAATTTCTACTACAATGAGTTTTTCAATAATAGTTTTGCAAGCCAAGTTGAAGAAGGATGATATACTCAAAATGGTGAAAAGAAAAATACAAAACACTTGCTAACAATGAATATTATAATCGGTTAAGTTATAAAGGATAAAGGAGAAAAAGATAATTTCAAACAAAGGCAGAGGGAAGTCATTAACATGACATTTATCTTGGAGGAAATGCTAAATGGATTTTTTTTAAGTTAAAAAATATACAAGAAAGCACTAAAATATATTAAAGTATAAAGCTCAATGGTAATGGTGAATACATAGTTGAATTCAGAATACTCTAATATTGTAATTGTGGTATACAAATCGCTTTTATTCTACCATAGAAGTTGAAGATAAAGCTGTTAAAATAATGAAAGCTCCAATAATTTGTCATTGGATACATGATGTATAAAAGATGAAAACTGTGATATTAACAGCAAGTTTGGGAGAAGAGTAAAAGTGAAGATATTTATATGCGATTGAAATTAAATTGCTATCAATCTAAAATGGAATGTTAGAACTATGAAATATTTTATGTAAGCTCCTTGGTAACTTCACAGTAAAAAGAAACACAAAAGATAAAAGTTTCTAAACATACCACTGCAAAAATTCAACAAATCACAAAGAAGGTAGCAAAACTGAAAGAAACAAACAAGCCATAATATAGTCAGTAATTTCTAAAACAGCAAAAGTAAATACTTACACATCAAGAATGACTCTATTTTCAAAGTTTTACTTTTATTAGTACATGTTTGCAGTACATAATGGTTATCTTCATCATGGGTAGGTGGTACATGCACATAACAGATCTTAATTCTTTTTATGTTCTTGTCTCCCCTTCCTAAAGGTAAACAGATTAAATTCTCTAGCCAAAAGATACAGAGTGGCCAAATGGATTTAAAAGAGAAATCCAACAATATGATGCCTACAAAGACTCATTTTAGCCTTAAGAATAGGCTGAAAATGAGGGGCTGGAAAAAGGTCAATCAAATGGTAACTAAAGAAAACAAGGATAGCTATTTATATCAGACAAAAAAGAAAAGTCTTGTATAAACAAGCTAAATTTGAACTCGAACTAGAAAAGCAGAATAAATAAAGTCTAAAATGAGTAAATAGAAGGAAATAATAAAGACAGAAATAAAAACATTAGGAAAATAAAGTGAATAAAACTAAGAGTAGTTTTTTTTTAAATAAATATAAATTCTTGGGTAGGCTAAAAATGTGGGAGAAGGGAGTGAGGATTCAAATAAGTAAAATTATTAATAACAAAAGAGACATTACAAATGATACCAGAGAAATAAAAGAATTATAAGAGACTACATATATCTCTATAATGTTTGGATTCCAAAGATGGATAAAATGACAAAAATGACTGTAATGAAAAAAAAAGAAAGTCTACTGGAAATCAACCCCCCCAAAAGTGGAGCAGCTTATACCAATGGCTGCCAGCCCTTGTCTGAATCTCTGTGATGAGAAGCAGAAAGCAGTAATCAGAATACAGAACCTGAAATTTAGAGGACAGCATCTTTCTGCCCACTCTGGTTCTCACAAGCCGTGTACAAGCTGCTCTAGGAACACACTGATAGCTGCCTACCATAGGGAACTAAGAAATGAAAAAAATGATCAAAATAAACCACATTTTAAGGTCTAAGATTTCACCTGGAATTTGCAAGTGTTCAGTAGACTTCAGAGTTCAAAGATAGTTATAACAAACATTTTGCCAGTGCAATTGCATTTTAAGGTAAGGAAACAGAATCCCAGTGTTTCTTTCTCCATCTAAACACATTCTTAATCATAGGGCTCAGCAATTGCATCATTCATTATAAAAATTTACATCCACACGAAAAAACTGGGGATGAATGTTTACTTTTATAATCACCAAACCTTTATTCATAATTGCCAAAACTTGGAAATAACCAAGGGTTAGGGTTAGGGTTAGGGTTAGGGTTAGGGTTAGGGTTAGGGTTAGGGTTAGGGTTAGGGTTAGGGTTAGGGTTAGGGTTAGGGTTAAGGTAATAACATAAACAAAATACAATTGTTTCTACAATTCAATAACCAAGATCCTCCAGTTGGTGAATGGATAAATGGTTCTATATACAGATAATAGTATTTTACTTATTAAAATGGAATGGGCTATCAATGCCTTAAAACACATAGAAGAACTTTAAATGCATTCACTAAATGATAGAAGTCATAGTGAATAGGGTGTATATGCTATAGATATTACGATTCCCAGTAAATGAAATTTTGGATAAGGAAAAAGTATGCAGACAGTAAAGGATCACTATTTTCTGGCTGGTAGAAGGGAGAGACATTTGAACAGGCAGGACATAGAGAGTTTTCAGAAAGAAAAGTGATATTATTCTTTCTGACATTGTAATGGTAGATACATATGATTACTCATTTGTCAAAATGTACAGAATGTTTAACACAAGAATCAACCCTAATATATAATATGGACTTGGAGTGGTAAGGATGTGTCATCGAAGTTCACTGATTATAACAAATGTAGCAGTCTCAAGGCACTGTGCTCACAGAGCAAGAGGCTACACATATATTAGATAAGTCAGGAAATGTAAAAGAAATTTTGTATTATCCAAATGATTTTGTTGTAATCCTAAAACTGCTCTAAAAATAAAATCTGTTGCTGCCGCTGATGACGATGATGATGATGATGATAAAAGAGCAGAGGAGAATGAAGATTATCTACAACTTAATCTTAAAATTTCATTGCAGATAATCTGATTTAAACTGCTAATAATAAAGTCTCACACCAAATGCCAAACCATTACTCCTAATGAATTTATAAATTATTTTGAAAATTCAATTCTTCCAGCTTGTTTAGCTTCAAAAGACAACTGAGGATTAGGATAAATAGACATAGGTTTTTATTTAAGGAATTAATCCTCTATAAACTAAGCAGTAGCTACAACCACAAGCATGAAGGGCCTTTCATGCTGCTGCTAAGTAAATAGGCCAATCAATCTCCATTTGGCTAAATCATGTACAGTTTATTGAGAGGAAAGGAGGGTCCAAGCACTTGCAGTGATTGATGTGAATGACAGCATATATTTACCTGTGTTAACAGGAATAAATCCAGAAAAGTGGAGAAGTGGTTTCTACATCTTGTGTAATATATATATAAGAATGACCACTAAAAACTTCGAGAAATTAGTAGGGTGAATCTCAAAAAGGAAAGTAGAAAACAATTTTGTTTCAAGATTTAAAGGAAAGAGATGATACAAGTTTCTATTAGTTCATGGAGTTCAGGGGCACTGGGTGTCTTTACAGAAATTAAGTGCTCTTCTTTGCCTAAGGAAATACTATTCTAAATGAGGAATGAGATTATTTCAGCTACAATCATTAAATTTATATAGAATGACATCTACATTGTGCAATTCATTATAGAGGAAGGATTAAAGAAAGTTAAGACCATAATAAGTGGCAGGAACATGACACTGTATTTTCCCTTAATATTCCACAAAAAATAGCAAAGGATACCAAAGATATCCTAGGACTTAAACTGACAACCCTAGAATCCTAAAGATGAAAGGAGAATATGTAATTATAGGACTTCACCAGATGAAAAAATAAGGCCAAAGAGGTTAAGTCAGTGAACCAGTTAAAATCTAATCCTTCTAATTCTGTATATTACTTCAATATGTATCTCCTACTCTAGAATATATAAAAATATACACTTTATTTGTCCCTTTACACAAATATTACATACTCTTTTCCATTTATTTAGGGAACTGGCTGCATTTACAAAAATTAAGTGCTGTCCTTAAAATGCAGAGATCTGAGTAAAGTTATAATTTTCTTCTGAAGTTCCTGAATGCTTCACAATTTAGCATTAATAAGGGACAATTTCACAATAGATCTTTTTAAATTATGGTGAAAAAAGGCCTCTCTCAATTAGTAATCAGCAGCGCTTCTGTGTATAATCTCTGGGAAAGTTCAAAATCTACCATGAAAGGAGTGGGCTTCCTGAGAGTTGAGAAAGCCTGGTGTTCTAAAGTAGTAACATTATATCCTTGATATTTTTACTATGCTTTCAAGGACTTAATTTTATCCATATGCTTGTTCAGTACTGATTATTCTGCTGTATGAATACATTTCTAAACCTTTGGCTTTCTAAAATTTTACATTGAGAAGGGATTCTGTAGAAAAGTTAACAGAAAATCCATTCTATAAAAAAGCACTAAGTAGAAATGCAAGTCTCATGCTCCAGTGGCACAATCAAGTTAGCGTACGTTACCCATACAGAAATGCAAGCCTGTAGTAACTTTGGTGTTTCTAGTACACACATTAAAAAAAATACTGCTATTGTGTCTATCTCAATATAGCTAAAGTACAACTTCAACATGAAATATTTTTAAAAGGTTTTAGATATTTTATACATTTTCCAAAATCTGGTATGCCTTTATACTTACAGTAGTTGTTATTTCTGACTATCCACATTTCAAGTGTTCACCAGCTATTTTTGACTGGTACCTAAAATACTGGGCAATATATAGCTCTGACGGTGATTACAATGAAAGCAAATAAAAATAAATATTTGAAGAATGATAAGATTTTGAAATGAAAAGAAAGAAATCCTACCAAAATTTATAGCAGTATGAGTTGTTTTTACATTGATTATGAAATTGCAGTTGAGGTAAATGTATGGGATATTATACAATTGCTTATCTTACTTTAATTCATACTGGTATAACAAAATACCATAAGGCAACCATATACCTATAAAATACAAAGATTTGTATCTCACAGTTCTGGATGTCAAAAGTACAACATCAAGGCACCAGCAGATTCAGTATGTACCAAGGGATTCCTTTCCAGTTTATAGATAGCACCTTCTCCTCATGTGTTCACATGGTGAGAGGGGTAAGGGATCTCTCTGGAGTCTCTTCTTGTGGGGACACTAATCCTGTTCATGAGAAGGCCTCTTTCTTCATAATCTAATTACCTCCAAATTCCATCACCTTTGTAGGGATGATTTCTACATACAAATTTTGAGTAGATGCAAACATTCATACCATAACATTTCTATCCTCTTTCCATTATGAAAACTTTCTCTTAGAATCTCAAATTTTAAAAATATCAGCCTCATTATATCTGTCAATAAATTTGTTACCTCTCTAGTAGACCTAGGTATCAGTCTGACCAAGTTGTCTAAAGCACCGGACTCTACTAGTCCTTGACTTGTCCTCTTGCCTAACTTCCTCTCTTCATATTATTTTGCTTCCTTAAATCAAATATCCTATGAAAATGGTTTTAAATCATTTTGGAAAAACAGCACTTTTTAAAATGATGACAGTTTTTATTCACTCTTTCAGGTTCTTACACTAGTGAGACAATATATTGCTTACACATGCAGGTCTGGTTTGTTTCACTTATGAGTATGATCTCTAGTTGTGACCATTTACCTATAAAAGCCTCGAGTTTACCTTTCTTTATAGCCTGAGTAATATTCCATTATATAAAAGTACCACAATATTTTTATCCAATCCTCAGTGGATGGACATTTGGGTTGCTTGCACAATTTAGCAATTACAAATTGTGCTGTTATAAACATGGGTGCACATATATTGCTGTCGTATGATGCTTTCAGGTCTTCTGGGAAAATACCCAGAAGGGGAATAGCAGGGTTGAATGGGATCTCTAGACCTAGTTTGCTGAAGAATCTCCAAACTGATTTTCACAGTGGTTTCATCAGTCTGCACTCCCACCAGCAGTGGAGAAGAGTTCCTATTTCTCCATAGCCTCCCCAGGCTTTGTTATTGGTTGATTTCTTAACGATAGCCATTCTTACTGGGGTGAGATGAAATTTCAATGTTGTTTTAATTTGCATTTCTCAAATGACTAATGATGTTGAATATTTCAGACATTGTGAAATGGAAGGAAAATGTTCAAAAGTAAAGAGTAACTGAGGTGATGGAACAGAGGAAAGAAAGAAAGGGAAATTATGTATGTATGTATATACAGAATAGCTAATATAGTTGTACTACTGACTTCTATCACTTTACTGAAAGGAACAGATAATGATTAATTATTGGATCAATCTTGCATATCTCTATTTGTTTACCTGAGAAACCACTTTGAAGATATCAATACATAATACAACAGCCATTGTTAATTTCCTACCACTTTGTCTGTAACTGTACTGTGTGCATTGTTCTTATGCTGTTTTATAAAAGGATGTCTGTTTGTCAATATGTTTTCCTTCTTTTATTCTTAAAATAAATTTAAAAAAAATAAAACGATGATAGTAATGCATGTGGTGGTGCGTACTTATAATCTCAGCACTTGGGAGGTGGAGGCAGGAGGATCGCTGTGATTTCAAGGTCAGCCTAGGCCTCAAAGTGAGTTCAAGGCCAGTTGAAACTGCATAGTGAAACTCTGTCTCAAAAAGACAAAAAATATAAAAAAGGTGTGGCTTTGGTAGGTTAACTGGATCACATGGCCACAACACACATTTGTGGATTAGTCCAGCAGTCCCTAACCTTATTGACAACAGGAAGACAGTTCTTCCATGGAGTGGGACAGCAAGGGAAGTTTTGGGTTGATTCAAGTGCATTACATTTCTTGTGCACTTTATTTCTATTATTACATGGTAATATATAATAAAATTATTATAAAGCTCAATATAATCCAGAATCAGCGGGAGCTGTAATGTTGTTTTCTTGCAACTAGATGACCCCGCTTAGCGATAATGGGAGCTATCCAAAGTGCGTTGCTTATGTCCATTATACTACATAATCTCATCTTGAATGCTGTCACTGCAGAAAACCCTGCTTCACAAAGATAGAACAATGGAAATGGAAGCACACTGGAAACAGAAGCAGAGATTTCAGTGTTTTGATGGCAATCTCAGAATATTCTGCCATGACTTTCACCTGCAAGTATGTAGATATGAAATTGTTTAAACATATTTTTAAAGCCATCATCATCTGAGATTTTAAGAAGTTAATCCTATTTCAGTACGGACAAAGTTTGTTCATCTGAATATTCACAAATGGGCTGAAGATCCATTTCTTCCTTTTGGGGGGATTTTTGTGGTTGGGAAGTAATGTTCAAACACTTTTGAAAGCTGAGATAGGTAATTATGCACCAATTGGGACACCTTGGCTCAGACACTTTCAAAAATCTCCGCTAATGTTTAAAACATGTCAAAAATCTCCACGTTCACTTATTGCCCCCATAACTATAGTTTGACTTTGAATGCAGCTACTTTGTCTGCTAACTTGAATACTGAAGTCATTCTCCTCTGAAGGGACAGATTGAGTTCATTAGGTAGATTGAATATGTAAAATGAGTAAGTTTTGTGACTTATTCTGTGTCACTGAAACATATTGCCAGTGATGATTCAAAGAAATCTCTGGCATGACTCAGGTAACTCAAAAACTCTGGCCAGTGATCTACCTTTAAAAAGCTATATCACTTCTGTAAGAGAAGACTTCTGTATTCTATGTCCATCTCCTCAGAGTTGCACAAGCAGATATGATTTAAAGGTATATATTTAAAGGTATACATAATGCAGTTGATCATTTTAATCACATTCTGCAAAATATTAACTTCAAGTGGCATTTTTCAGCAGCCAATATTTCTCTATGGATGACACAGTCTGTAGACTCACATTCAGAAATGAGCTCTTTGACTTGACTTGTGAAACCAGGAAGCCATCCAGTCACAGCAGCTACTCCATCCTTGCATTTACTAACACAAAATGACCAATTCAGGTTTCCTGATACATAATCATTCAAAGACTTGAATCGTGCTGCAGCTGTGGTGTTTGTTGTCAACAAAGGTGTACATAACATATGTTCATACAAATTCTCCTGAAAAATACATTGCACAAAAACAAGCATTGTTGATTTGTCAATATTGGTAGATTTGTCAACATGGATTGTATACCACAGTGACATATTAATTTTCTCTACCAATTGTGCCTCAATATCCTCTATTGCATGAATTCATCTAGTTATGACACTAGCCAAAAGAGGAGCACAGGACACCTTTTGAACTGCAGCCTCTCCAGGAGGCAGGATCATTTCCTCACCAACAGTAAAGGGCTTCTTTAGCAATGTGGTTAGCCACTAAGAATGATGTTCTCAGTGCAGACACATTTGATGAAGCGATGGCCTCCAATAACACCTTCTGTTCTTCATGTTCATGCCTTTTTGTTTCTTTTGAAAGCTTATATTTTTAAGGCAGGAGACTTAGTCTCCAGTGGCAAAGCAGTTTCAAAGGTATCCTGGGTATAAGAGCTGCTTGCCACATATGCAAAGTGGGCTTGGAGAATGTGAATCACCTGTTGCAATAAACCCATAATTTAAATAGGACTCTTGGTATTTTCTTTTAAATGCAGCTTTCTTTTGTTGCATTCTTAGAGCTTACTGCTGTTTCATCATTGGGTCTTTCTTGTTTTTAAAAGAATCTTTCCAGTGACATTTGATTTTACTCATTTTAGCTAGTTAACTTGTGGGCTCAGCAAAACTGTGACAGACAAAGAGGCAGGACTAGAAATTGTATATTTAAAAATGGGTGGGCAATTCAACTAAAATCAGTGTCAAATTCCAACTTAAAGCCTACAACCAGGACTGGGGATACAGCTCCACAGCACAGACCCTTCATGACAATCACAAGGTCCTGAGTTTGATTCCCAGTACCAAAAAAAAAAAAAAAACCCTACCACCAGATGCAGTTTATCACTTGCCACTCAATAATAGGGTTCTCAAAGCCAGGCGTGGTGGCCAACACCTGTAATCCTAGCAATCAGGAGGCTGAGACAGGAGGATCATTGCATACTGGAGACCAGCTTGGGCTACAAAGTGAGCTCAAGGCCAGCCTGAACTGCATAGCGAGACCCTGTCTCAAAAGAAAAAAAAAATAATATTAATAGGGTTCTGATAATAGGGTTCTTCTGAAAAATCCCAAATGCAGTTTGTCACTCAATAATAGGGTTCTGCAAGCAACTGATTTATTATGTGCTCTGTGCAGTCAATCTCTCTGCTAACATTAATCTATATTTGCATCAGCAACACTAGCATTGCCACCTCAGCTCCATGCCAGATCAGGCATAAGAAGCATGCAGCCTAGATTCCTTGAATTCACAGTTAACAGTGGATTTTGTGCTCCCATAAGAAGCTAATGCTGCCTCTAATTCTGTGAGGTGTACTGTTAGTAATTTGACTAGGACTGCATTAAATCTGTATAGTAATTTTTGAAGCATGATCCTTTTCACTATATTGGTTCTTCCTAGCAAAGAACAAGGATATCTTTAGATTTTCTGATATCCTCTTCAATCTCTTTGTTCAGACCACTCTAGTTTTCAGTGTAAAGCTCTTTTACTTCTTTGAGTAGATCAATTCCTAAGTATTTCAGTTTTTGTATGCTATTGTGAAAGGTGTGGTTCCTTAATTTCTCTCTCAGGGAGTTTGTTATTTGTGAAAGGAATGCTACTGATTTTTGAGTGGTGACTGTATTCAAGTACACTGCTGAATTTGGTTATTAAATCTAGAAGGCTTTTGGTGGAATTCTTGGGGTCTTCTATGTAGAGTATCATGTCATCTTCAAATAATGATAATTTGAATTCTAGCTGATTTTAGCCAGACCTACTTGCAATGGGACTGAATCAAATATATACTTGAGGTCTCAGACATAATAAGCAATATTTCTGGTCTTTGTCCTCAGCTCCTGGTACAGCTTCAAAAACTTGGAATTTCCTCAGCTATAGCAATATCTTTCGTCATTCATAATGATTTCCCTTTGATAATACCTGAGTTTATGTTAAAGAGATAACTTATGCTGGACAATTCCAGAGTTTTAAGAGTGCCTGGCCATTCTGGAAAGTCTAATCACAAGATCGGATGGTTAGATCTTTCAGCCCCTTCCTTGACTTCCAGATAGGGGATTAGGACTGGAGATTGAGTACAGTCCTGTGGTTATTTAATCATTAATGCCTATCCAATGAAATGCCATATACAAAGTCTGCACGCTGAGGCTCAGTGCATCTTCCTCATTGGTAAAATACTGATATGCTGGGAGGATAATAAACCTGAACTCAATGAGGACATGACATATAAATTCTATGAAACCTTCAGTTGCTTCTCACATCACATGTCTTCTGTTTGCCCCTTTCTTAATTATAAGCTTTGTAACAAAATTATAATTGTAAGTACAAAGATTTCAGAACAATCCTATGAGTTGTTCTAGTGAATTATTGAATTTGAAGGAGTTATAGGCAACCCAGAATTCGTGGTCAGTTAAGTGGCGTGGAGGTAACTTGGTATAATGATTAATGCACTGTTTCAATTTGAGGAGTTTAGAGGCTTAATTAAGTAACTCAATGGTTCTACATCCTGGGGTGTAGAGAACATACCTTAGGGTGGCTGTTTATGCTCTAAGATGTTGTAATGGCTAATTCATTGTGTCCACTTGAGAAGTTTAGAAGCTTAACTACGTAACTCAGTAGGGGCCTGGGTCCTCACTTAGTAAACATCCTCATCCCACACAAGAAGAGGGTGCAGAGATGGTGTGGGTGCTATACCCACCCTAGGGGGAATAGCCTGCTTACAATATAAGGGAGGAAAAGAGGCTTGCCCTCCCCTTTTTTGCTCTTATTGCTTTTGCTGTCATCCTCTGCCGTGAATGGTTGCCCCTCAGCCATAACACTCTGCCTTGGAGCCACCTGATTACGGACTGAAACTTCTACAAACTGTTAGTTAAACGTTTCCTTCCTTAATTTTGGGCTTCAGATATTTTGTCTTAGTAATAGGAGAAAAGTAACTAAGACACTTGGGGACAACTATGACTTACAGATAGATTCTGAAGTACACAGTCTTATGGGTCTAACCACTCAGGTTATGGGATCTGTGCTAAATCTAGGTAGACAATCAGCTTGAATTGGATTGAACTGTAGGACTGCCTGTTGGTACCAGAAAATTACAGTCAGAACACAGTGGCCCATCCAGATTAAGTACAGGAAAACTTGATATTGTACCCATTTTCACATCTAAATTACAGGCATACACATCTCAGCAAAAGCAAGGTGAAAACTAATGGAGTTCAATAAAACAAAATGGCAATATGTGTTTTCCACACAAGGCCAATTATTTAACAAATAAAAAAATAAAGATAGCAGATGAAAATAGTTTCCATTATTAGAGATCATTTTCAAAATGGCTTTGTTATTTTCTAGGTTTTCTTCTTTGTGGAACTGTCCTAGAAGTTTTTCAGAATTTTATTCCACCAAAATGGAATATGAATGTAAGATATTAAAGCAGTGATGTAGTATCCATGTTAAATGTTTGCATTAGGTCAGTAACACCATAAATACTGGTCTGCCATGCTGTTTACTACAGGTTAATAATGAGTTTGTTTTCAGAAGTTAAAAGTTATAGTTAAGATGCATCTTACTAGAGAATATAAATTCATTCATAAGAGTACAGTTTGCAGTGGTATTTTCTTCCTAAATCAAATAAGCAAAAGCAATAAAAGAAGAAGAGAATCTCTGCCAAAGACATTTGAGTTGCTCGTTTGGCAGTTACTAAGTGGAGGCTCAGGGAATTTACTTCAGACAGCTTAAGCACTCTAGAGGGCATTACATATCGGAACTCTTGGGCACCACTGAAAGAGAGGGAATTTGTTGAAGAAAGTGGTACATATGAAAGTACTTTCCATGACAGACTGGTATTTTTAAAGGACTATCCTAACTACTAAGAAATGTAGGAGATACACAGCACCTCAAGTATTAAAAGCACTCCTGTCTTACAATGGTGATTGTTGAAAAAGATCTCAAAAATACTTTTGTAGGAGAGAGTAGAAAAACCTCACCCTCTCCCTGCTTAATTGCCTGGGCAGGGGATTATGCTACACCTTGTTTCCATCTATTGACAAGGACAGAGCTGACAAAGAGATTCCAGTGAGTCATGGGAAGGGCAGGTCTCTGTCTACTGGGATTTGGTAAAAAAAAAAAAAAAAAAAAACCTAAGGAGACCTGAATTTCTTCATGAAGACATATTATTCAGAAAAAGGTCAGAAAAAGACAAGAAAGATTAGATAAACTTTACTGATGCTAATAAAGAAATAAATTACTAATTATTTTTCTTTTATTCTTGGTCACCTGTGTCTACTATTTGGTATTATGTACAACTTAGCAGTCCAGAGTCATTAGGCTTAACAATGGCAACAAAAGAAAACCACCACTGAAATTCTCAGAGGCAGTGACATATATCCCCTCTTCTTTCCTCTCTTTTATTTTCAATTTTTGAAAGAGTTGTTTGTAAACACTGATTTAATTTCATCTCCCAATCATTCAACTCCCTGCAATCTGGTTTCTAATAAAATACTCTGTTGCAAGTTTTTTTTTGGCTTTCTTTTTTTACTAAAGCAACACTTTTTCTGGTACTTAGGACATCTACATGTGTCCAACAATTTTTGCAATATGTTTATACAGGGATCCTTAACTCAAAAGTCCCAAATCCAAAATGTTCCAAAATCCTAAAGTTTGTAATGCCAACATGACACTACAGTAGAAAATTCCATACCTGACCTCATGGTCACTAAAAAAAAATAAGATATGCTAAAAATATTTATCAACTTACTTTTAGGCTATGTATAAGGTACATATAAACATAAGTGAATTTTGTATATAGACTTGGGCCTCATCCCTAAGACATTCCTCATTATGTACATGCAAATACTTCAAAACCCAAAATATGCAAAATCTGACACAGTTTTGGTCCAAAGCATGTTAGATAAAAGATATTCAACTTGTAATAAAAACTTATTTACCTGAAATTCAACTTTATGCTGAAATTTCACAGGATATACTGGTTTTTGTTTTTGTTTTTGTTTTTTGTCATTTCCAGACAGGGTCTCCCTATATAGTTCAGGCTGGGCTTGAGCTCACTTTGTAGCCCAGGCTGGTCTTGAACTCGCAACAATCCTCCTGCCTCTGCCTCCCACATGCTAGCATTAGAGGCATGCACCACCACACTCAGTTTATACTATTTTTAAAATCTGACAATCCTATGACTAACTGATTATTTAATCTCGCCCTTGTCATCTTTTACCAAGTAGTATTTTTCAACACAAAATGATACTTAAAACATATAAACATTTCCTAGTGTTCTTACAATACAGTTTACACTTCTTAGTAAGCCTTATAAGATCTAACAATTACTTACGTTTACATCACTTCCTTTTGGCTACCTTACTTCCTTTCGGCCCATTTCCCAGTTACAATGAACTGGTTTTACTTACCTAATATGCTAGGTTCTTTTTTTCTTCTCATAATTTATCCATGCTACTGCATTTGTGAGAAGACACTTCCCAAACTATTCATCTCACATAAATGGCTCTTTAGTCATGTAGTAAAACTGGATATTCTATTTCAACCAACTCATATATACCAAGTAAATAAAAAAGATTTTGGAAGAGACTGAGTTGTACAAATTCACAGCTACTTTGTTATTAAACAAATAAAAAAACACAGGCCTCAGTTCACCCATCCAGTGACCCTACCATACTACCTTTCTCTCCAGGAAGGTAATACAAAATAAAAGTTAAACAAAGATCAACTACTATACCACTGTAGAACATAACAGGTAGAACTTTACTTCTGATCTTAGAAATAAGAAATCAAGAATGTGATAGTGAGATTTAATACACTGATTAGATGGTTTAATTAAAAGAGGAGAATTCAAATGAGAATATCAAATACTGAAAGGCTAGGACAGATTAATTATGGAAAAGTAGAACATTTTTTCTTTTAAAATCTCTTATAATAGGATTTTCAGCAATTTTTCTTGATATGTATAAGGGTTGTTCCATGTTAACACAATAGGTAGATTAAAATGTTACGGGAATGTGGTGCACTCCTATAATCAGGCACTTGGGGAGCCTAAGGCAGGAGAACTACAAATTCAAGTCCAGTGTAGCCTACACAGCAACTTAATAGATCCTGTCTGAAAATTTATTTTAAAGGGCTTGAGGGTATAGCTCAGTGTGAAGGCCCGGGGTTCAGTCCCCAATATCAAGCATCAAAACTTCTTGTAGACCTGAGTAAAAGTCCGTCAACATTCAACAATTAAAATAATTTAAAAATAGACATAACATTCGAATAGTTTTCTATTTATAATTTATAAAATGGACAAATTAAATAAGTACTTTACTGATATTAACCCTAACAACATGAGATGAGGGCCAAAGAAAATACAAACTGCAAAAAGTGTACCTGTGTAAAGAGAGACAAGCAAGAACAGTGACTGCATCAGAAATTTTTGGGAGACTGGCTTACCACAAACATTAAGACTTTGGCAGGTGTGAGTAAAAGAAAAGTGTAAGTAGCTTGATGGAAAACGGAAGCAGTGCTAAAGAAATAAAATATTTTTAGCTGAGATGATGACATATAGCTGATACTCTGAAAAACATGGTCATACACTGTCCTGGAGCTAATGGGGAGTTTTCTGGTTTGAAATGATTAAGATGACTGGTTGTTTTCATGGCTTACTACTGAAAATGCTTTCAAATAAAAAATTTATGAAATTTTTAAATATTTACTTTTAAATTTTTCTATAAAAACAATAAAAAGGCTTTGGAGATTAATTATTATGATACACTCCTTTAATTCTAAGAAAATATTTTTTACCAAGTTTAGAACCAGCATGAACTGATATGAACATAGCAAAAAACACTATATATATGCATATCTATATGCACATATATATATTTTCTTTCTTTCTTTCTTTTTCCCTTTCTAGACCCGGAGATTGAACTCAGGGTCTTCACGATGAGTTGTGTCTCCAGTCCTTTTTATTATTTATTTATTTTAAATTTTAAGACAAGATCTCACTAAGTTGCTAAGTTGCCCAGGATGGACTCAAACTTGCAAACCTTTAGCCTCCCATAGAGCTGGGTATGCCATCATGCCTGGCTTACTTTTTCGTCTTGAAAATGGTACTTCTTAATTGTTCTAGCACTAAAACTTCTAAGTAGTAGAAGGTCTTATCAGACTAATACTTAAAACAGCCAGAATGAGAAATGTAGAGAAAGAAGGAACACCAAGTTCAGAATAACAATTTAAAACAAAAAAAAAATCTGTGAAAAAAATTTTTTTTTAAAAATCCTGTTGAAAAATCATCCTTTCAACCACACGAGAAAAAGCCTTTTGGAAACTATCACTTGAATAAATTAGATCTCCACCACCATTCCTTAGCCCCATCAATATCCCTTGAAATAGAACTAGGAAGACAAAAATCTAAACACAGCCCAGCTGGGAATTATGAGTCTTCATATAGTAGTCCATTACTAATACCCTGCCACACACACACACAATGAAAGATAACATCTGGTACCAGAAAAAGTACTTTGCATTCACCAGTCTCTGGAAGCCAACAGCAGGGCTTGATAGTGATGCATAACGCAGTCAGAGTAGCATGATCCATCTCCATTTTCTTGACAAAGATGGCATGTCAGGCCATGGTAAAGGGAGTTGGTTGCCTGCCCCCACTGTTCAGGTTGGCAGCATCTACTATCAAATGACTGGGTGTCTGGCAATGGGCTGAGAGAAACAATGACTGCATTATCTCTTGGAATTCAAGAAACTTCAGCACATAAACCAAAGTAAGTGCTGAGTGGGCAGTACTCAGTGACCCATGTCTGAGACAGGCCCTACCAGAGAGTATAGGGCCCATCATCCATAGTCAAAGAGAATCGACCTTGCTATTTTAATGGTGAGGAGGATATTCATTTAGGTTCTCCATGGCTTAGAAAGGCATATCATAAAAACACTGCACCTAGCCTGAAAAGCATTGTAGACAGGGGGAAAAAAAGGCAAACAAAGCAGGTCTTTTGGACTTCCTAATTTTGATGGAGGGAGGATATCAGCAGCTTATGTTCTTCTTAACATTTAGATCTGAGAATCCAAATTTAATCCTGCTTTAAAAAGAACTGATAAAGGCCCAGGAAATAGCCAAAGAGAAAGCCACACGATGCATAAGCTTCCCAAGAATCTTTTGCATAGGTTAACTGAAGCTTGTATGTCTAAGAAAATGATATTAGACTATAGTATCTCTACTTTTATCCAACAAATTCCCATTGCATTTAAATTTTTAAGTTTCATTTCTTATATAAAATATCTAATGTGGCAGCTGTTTCAGAGACAATAACAGAAAATGAATGAGCTATTGATTACTGTATACATACATAATAGCCAACTTAATCTTTTTTGTAATTAAATTAAAATGAGTCAGAAATAAAACAGAATAAAACTGAGAAAAGGAAAAAAACTGATATAATAAAAAAGACTAACAAAGAATGGCTACCCAAGTATGTATATTATATATATTTCCAGTAGGAATGAAAACATTATTGTAAAGAGCAGATATAAAGTATTTTCTGATTCCATTAACCAGTCAATCAACCAAAGGACAAAATTTATTAACCATGAGGCAAGTTACCGTCATCATCCATAGTGAAACTATTAAAGCAATAACACCTAATTGTCCATAAATTTTCACATATGCACAATGCTACAAATTATAGGAAACAAGTTTATTTTTCTACATACAAGCTCAAAGTCAATCATCAATCTCTGACCTTAATGTTTCTCAGATGAAAAGGGCAGAAAGTAAATGCTTTTAAAATTATAATTCAGAAGGATGAGGCTGAGGATAGCAGCTAAGGAATCTACACTTAATGATACTGAAACACTCTACCCAAGAAATTTGCATTTTCAACCACCCCATATTCTTTAACCAATGAAGCATCTATTATTTTCATAAAACCTAGTAGACAAGGTAAAAATGTTTACTGGGATCAAACTTCTTCCATTTATCTCTTCAAATCTTACATTCTTAAAATGGCTCTTTTAATACTAGAGGAGGTTAAAATGCCCAAGATACAATTAGAAAATCATCTATTGGGTAAAGTATCAAAAATATAGTTTAATTAGAAAGAAAGTCAATTCAGAAATTGTCAGGAAAATTTCTCAGTATAAAATGGCACTGCTTGCTACAAAGACTGAACATTTTGAGATTTATTTAATTTCATAAAGAGTCAACTTCTTGTTTTACAATTCATTTCTACTGGTATTTATATCCAGACATCTGATTTTCCAAAAGAAATATACTCATGCTCCTCAGTCTCCTGAGGTTCAGAACCGCTGAGCTAACACTTCATCATAACAACACTCACCTGTTCCACAACTACATCAGCATATCTACCAGCATACTAAAGTATGGTACTTCAGACTTCAACTACGCAGGTTGATTTTCTTAAGCCAACATTATTCAGAAGCAAGAGTACAACAGTTACTTTGAGACAAGGCTCCCTTAAGAAATTATATATATAAAGCTTCTTTTAGAAAAAAAAAAAAACTGACCTTATTGCAATGGCCATTGAATATATAAGCACCTCTGCAGTTACTCAAAGCCTGCCTTCTAATTCCATAAACTCATAATGTAAGTGTCCATGAGAACATGGTATATATAACTATAAAGGAAACTTTTCTAAGTTAATATTTACTAGTTACAAATATTTAGGCATCAAGACAAATAAAGCATTTCACATGCATTATCTCATTTAATTCTATAACAACTCTCAACAGAATGAAAAACATCCACACAATCTTAATAACTTGGAACTAAATAGAAATTTAGAAATCATTTAGATTAACTTTTCCATTTTATAAAAAAAGAGCCCATAAAGAGGTCAAACAGGTTTAATGAACACCAATACCAAAATTAATGCTATAATACAACTTTTAGCCCAGTACTCTTTGTATGACAATGACAATAACAACATGATGACTGCCACTAGTTATTGACCATTTACAATAATAATTATAAAATTATCACAAGTCTATGATATAGGTTAAATTGTATATTCATACTTACAAATGACAAAACTGAAGATTAAAGAAATTCAATATGCTCAAACTAATAAATTAAAGATCCAAGATTCAAAGGTCAATGTTTTCATCATTTTAAGACTATAATTATTACACATTATACACCTGGCATTTGAAAATTTACTGTTAGCTGCAAAGATGGCATTATAATCCACAGAGGTTGGTGGTAAGACCTATTTGCCAGTCATCAACTCTCTTGTTGTGCACCCTTGTAAGAGAATATTACTTTGGATTACAAACATGTCCCAGTTTGTCTTGCTATCTATATCACATCTCCTCTATCCTGAGCTAATCCCTACCTCTGGTTACTTCCAACTTCAGAGATGAACAAAGGGATCCAGAAACTGAGGTAGTTGCTAACCATGTCATTTTTATTAGTTCAGCAAATACTTAATATTCAAATACCATTTGTCAGGCTCTATGCTAGGTGCTAAGGAGGGCAGGACTGAACAGGGCAGACATGATCCTGCTCTAAATAATGCACTTTCACCACTTTGGAAATCACTATGGAGATTCCTCAAGAAACTAGGATTAGAGGTCCCATTTGATACAGTTATTCTCCTTCTGGGTATTTTTTCAGAGGAACTGAAAACATCATATCACAGTGATATATGTGCACTCCTGTTTATAGCAGCACAGTTTGTAATAGCTAAATCTTGGAAGCAACCCAAATGCCCATCAATGTATGAATGGATAAAAACAGATGTGGTTTTTTTATATGACGGAATACTACTCCACTATAAAGAAGGATGAACTTGGACATTTATAGGTAAATGGATATAACTTGAGACCATACTCTTAAGTGAAATAAATTGGACCCACACATGTAAACATCACATTGTCTCCCTCATATGAGAAACTGAGAGAGTAAATAAGGACCAAAATATACAATAGTTATTATGAAATGGGAAGAAATTGTTCAAAAGGAAAGAGTAACTAGGGCGGGGGAAGGGGGAAAGGAAGAATGGGAAAAGGAAAAGAAGGATAAAATGGAAAGAAAGCTTTGTAGTTGAGGGGAAGAGGGATTGAAGGGAGGAGAGCAGATTGGGAAAAAAGAGAAATAAAAATATATACACAGGTACAAATTCCCTATGATCGATATGATCATTATATATATCTAAAATGTATTAATAAACCTAATTAAATTTAAAAATGTACTTTTCTTGGACTTTAGTGAATCCAAATCTTTATTTTATTTTATCTTTTATTTATTTTTTGTACCGGGAATCAAAATTAGGACCTCGCACTTGCCAGGCAGGCACTGTGCCACTGAGCCATATCCTTGGCCCCAAGTATCCATATCTTTACAATAAACTCTCTTTATTCTAAAGCTGGTTTGAATAGATTTTTGTTTTCTGCTGCTGTAGTCTAAATATCTGTGCCCCTTCAAATTTACATTGAAAATTAACCCTCAATTCATCAGTATCAAGAAGTATAACCTTTATGACGTGAGCAGGCTATGAGGATTCAGTCCTTATGAATGGGATTAACAACCTCATAAAAGGACTATAGGGAACCAGATAGGCTGTTTTTGGCCTTTTATCTCTTTGCCATGTGAGGACACAGTATTCAAGGTGCCATCTTGGAAGCTAACGCAGGGCTGTCAACAGACACTGAAACTACTGGCACACTGATCTTGAATTTCCAGCCTCCAGAACTGTGAGAAATAAATTTCTCTTCTTTGTAAAGCACTCAGTTCATTTATTATAGAAGTTATTGGACTAAGGTAGTACCTACAAATAAATATACTCTAAGACAGATTATTACTGGAGAACAAGGTGCTACACAAAAAGAGAACGTAGAATGTTTGGAACTGGATATCAGATGATGGCGGCGAAAAGGGTATTGAGATTTCTGATCATTTTTGAGGACAAAAAGCTAACAGTCAATGGAATTTGACAGCCATAATTAAGGTATTAACTGAAGTCACTTGCGGACATGTTCCCACTGAAAGTGAAGCACTGGAGGATTAGATTCTTCTATTATTTACTGACTTAAAGAGATTGAGAAATATGGGTCATGTAATTGCTTTTAACAACTTGGGGCAACTTAAAATGAAGGCAGAACAATTTTTGGTTCTTCTTAGAGTGTACAGTTCAGGAATCCATGAAACTACAGAACTATAGTGAAGCCGTAATGCAGCAATTCCCTTCTTTTTGCAGCTGGCCTACTAAGGGAGGTGAACATCAAGTGTAAAAATTGACCTTTTAAATTTCAGCTGCTTTTATAATATTACCATATTTCTTTGATGAATACAAAGGTACTAACAGAAACTATGGCATCTTGATCCTTTAGTGTGTCTTGGAATGCTTTGTTTTGTCCCACTCTCCCTTGAAGAGAAACAATGCTTTGCTCTGCTTTATCTCTTATTGATCCCTTCACTAGGATCTAACATGGGGTTGAGATGCTGAGCTCAATAAGAGTAGCGAAGGAAAGAATTACATCCAGAAGTAAACATAAGAGTTTTCTAAGGATGGGGATGTACACCACTTCTTCAAGGACACCTAAACATAATTTTGATTGACAGTGTAATTACCATTGAGGACACCACTGGAGAGGCTTGATTTAATGTACTAGCTAGCACTTTCACAGTTTGCTTGGTTGGCTGAGACAGATTTTGTTTAGCACAGTCTTATTTGTTATGTAAGGGCCAGAACTCCCTTTGAATAGTATAAGTTTCAAAAGCTTGAAAGTAATGGCAGTGTGGATCTATCACACATATTTTCTGCATGTTTCTCACCAGAGTCCTGAGGGCTCTTTTCTCTTCCCTCTCCCTTACATTAGGAAGTTATTGGTAAAGTATGCCTGAAGCCTAAAACGATACTCTCTGTGAGTGTCTCCATGTGGATAATAAACAATATGTAATTGAAGAGTCAAAGATAGCTGGGCTCAAGTAATAGAGAAATTAAAAAGCAAATATAGCTGTCACAATCTGAAAATATGTATTTAGGCCTAGTACCAAGGGTTCAGAGACATCTTTTGGAAAGATTTCTTAGTTCATAAGCCCCCATGGTAAAATCAAAAGCAAGCCTACTAAGATCAGCCTGAGTAATATTCACTAAAATAACTCACTCTGGAGTCAGAAAATGGCCACCTATAGCACCAGTGGAACTGCAGCGATTTTATTTGTTTGTTTATTTGTTTGTATTGGGAATTAAAATCAGGACCTCATGCTGCCAGGCAGGCACTGTGCCACTGAGCTATATCCTTAGCAATTTTAATGAAAATATAGTAAGAGATGGAAACGTTCAAACTTTTTGGGAACTTATAGGTACCAATACTGAACTAAAACTAATTATTCAGGGAGGTAGAAAGAAATCTGATTATTCAGTCAGTGTGGAGTGACTAAGTCATAAATGGTATATTCTTAAGTGACAAATGTGTTCTGTCACCATTTTATATCCTAGTACACTCACAGATACCACAAATTTACTTGGAAGTTGTTTCATGAAGAATTTCATGACTTGCAGTGTGAGGTTGTTATGGCAAGAGTGGTGCTATAGAAGGTTTTCGAGACCTTTGTTCTTTTTCCAATAATAAACCAAAGCTCAATTTAAATAATAATACAAAAAACTAAGAGAATTTGGCAAGAGGTATTCTACTCCTTCCTGTTCAAATAACCAGTATCTTCCTGCAAAATACATGTGTCATGGTCCTGGGAAATGAAAGATGATGCTAAATTTAATAAGTTATGTGACTTCTGTTGCATTCCCCCACAAACAGATATTCCTGCACTTAGGTGAATTATGATATGCTTCCAAAGTGTCAATCTTCTCAATAATTTAGTGAGCTGAGGTGATAACTAAAAGCTGAAAATGTTTAATATAAAAAAGTAAGAAAAACAAGGGCAGATGGATATAGAAGTGATCACTATAATATATAGCAGGTATTAATATTTTATTGCTTAGGGAAGTTAAATAAGTTATTGATTCATTTGCTCCCATGGTTTGAACCTTCACACACACATACTTAAATTCCCAAAGCATGTCTATCATAGGTTACTACAGTAAGTTTCCAACAAGCTTCTCTAATGCTCCTGATAAAAATACAAAAATGTATTTCTAATCAAGTCATTCGTTATTTAAGCTCCACCGTATCCCACTTTATCACCAGTGTCCAAAATATGCATCTAGATCTTTTTATCTTGAATATATACAATTAAAGGTTAGAAAATTCTAGGCCCAGACAGACTGAATATGGTAGTGCATTTAAAATGCAGTAGCTCAAGTTAGATCACAAGGTAAATAGTAGGTAATCAAGACCTCCTGATATTTAAAATCCATTTTCTCTACTAAGATCTATTGCTCCAATAGCCAAACCAAATATAAGACATCAAAATATAGAGATGTAAGATGAAATTTATACAAAGCAGAAAAACCCATGATTTACTGTCAATTCTTAAAGGAAAAGGGTAAGTTTTTCATAACTATGTAACTTCTACCTTATGTAGTTGGCTTTGTAGCCTGTCAGTATTACCTAATGATAATGCTCCTGTTAGATAATGATATCCTAGGCAGTAGTTACTATCTTCAGAGAACAGTTGAACTAACTGACTGATTTCTTACAAAAGCATCAAACTGAGAAATAGAAAATCATCAGTTTTCAATTATACCTTTCAGGACAACCTCAGAAGTTTCACAGAAAACTACCAAGAAGCAAAAGTTAGTTTCTGATACCAAATTAAACAGGATTTAGGAATTTAACTGATTCACAAACTATAGAGTAACCTACAAAAGACTTTTTCAGAGTTGCTAGATATATGCTAACTGCTACTGCTGCTCTGACAATTGTAACAGGACCAACTACTAATTATAGCACATTTTCCAGCCAGTGAAATAAACTCTTTCACACATTTTCAATTACTTCTGACCTGTAATATTAGGAATTATTATTGTTTTTATTTCATAATGGGGCTCTAAGGGTTGAAGTAACTTGCCCATGGCCATGTGTAAAGTAAGTGGTAACTTGAATCAATTCTATCAAGCTAACTCTAAAATCTACATACTTAATGATTACACAATTCTAGCTGAGTATCTCAGGCTCTTAGTGGTGTATATAATTCCTTTATGCATTTTTTATGTAAGATATTGGAAGCCTGGGCCTCAGAGAGAAATACTCAACCAATATTCACATTCTGTCTTGTCCAGAGTTTGATTTCTTTTAGGACCTATACAATTCTTCCAGGCACTCACAGAAAAAAGGGAAAAATCTCTCACACACACACCATTGGGTAGAAAGATGTAAGTATTAATTATCTTGTCATTTGGGGCTGTTTTTATACGCCTCTGTATAGTTACTTGAATTTTATGTATCGTTTCTTTAAGATTTTTTATAGACCACTGAGCATCTAAAGAAAAAAATGAGGAGGGTTGTATAGGGAAAAGACATAGAACAGAATTCTGTCTTTTAAAATAAAATAAATGTCCACAGAAAAGTTTCTTGACAGACAAATTACTGCCAATCAGAAATGAAACATTGAATTCTAAATCAATGAACCTTTGTGGCTCCACAATATATGGAAAGAAAAATTTTCAGTGTGGATATTATGGTTATTAGTGGTACTGTCATGTGCTACAACTTTTAGTTTCAAGTTGATCCTAAGTCTGAAGACCATTTCAAATATTGAAGGGCTCTGCAGATGAAATGCTTGCTCTTTGCAAATGCTTTTACATGGTTAAAAGACTATTGTGTTTTTCATTAAATGTTCTCAAACTATTATGTGTTTCATTAAACTACCTTTTCATTAAATGTTCTCTCCACCTTTGAAAAGCTGGCTTTCAACTAATGATGCTGATATGTGTACAGATCTCTCAAATAGAAGCTGTTAATTCTAAACAAAAAAGTACGTCAAAATCAGCCCATAAGATGAGAATTTTTTTTACTTTTCACTGCTTCTCCCAGACCATCATTTGTCCTGAAGGTACATATATTTCAGTTTACCTTCTTTCATCTCTATTTATCTCTTAGTTTTATCAAATATGCAGTCACGTGGTCATTTCCAATTATTCATCAGGCTTTATTACTCAGCCAGACGTATTGATTAGCTGCCTATCCCAAAGCATTTTGCTTTCTTTTCTTTGTAAAAGAATGAGGTTCTAATTTTTCCTCAAATCAGAAAAGGATGGCTAGTCAATCATTGTTTTCATTCTCCTAGTAACTCACTGGTGAAGACAGGAATGACAAACACTGGTGAGTGAGTAGATGCAATGAAACTGGTGAACAGCTTCTAGAAACAGTTTTGTTGCTACTGGATACTATCATATCTAGATGACATTTCTGAAATTTTGCATATTTCTGAATTAAAAGGTTATAGTGGCTTTTATACTCTTATTTTCCCCCAAATTTTCCAAAATGAGTAGGAATTATTTCTATGATGTAAAAGAAATTTGAAAAGCCTTAAAAGGATATACATTTGATTCTGCTACTGCTTATGATGGACTAACAAGCACAGACTTACCCTTTCCAATGTAAAAAAAAAAAAAAAATTGGAAGGAGGATACTAAAAAGTAGAAATTAGCATCAAACAAAATGGTTTTAGATAATTATGCAGGAGGCAATGCAGCACTGTAATCCTGAAGAGACTATGATTCTGAGAGAGAGAAAACAAACTCAACTGCCTGACTAGAGGCAGTTTCCAGGCTATGTTACAAGGAGGGAAAGAAAGGGAATCCATACAATGTAAGGTTTTCTTACTGAATTGAAAAGAAAGAATCTGGAAGCCAGGAGATCAAACAAACTTGTATTTGCAGGACTATCAGATAGAAAGAAGGTATATAACTGAGAACTCAGGAAAACTATAGATGAGTCCCATGAGATATTTGGTAGAATATTAATTTGTACATAAGTAGGAAGAAATTACTCAAGCCTGGGAAAAGAACCATGAGAAATGAAGGGAAAGAACAATTTGTGAAGCTCTTACAAGGTTAGGCATACTTTGTGTTTCCACTAGCAACAATATCTCTAGATACCCAGCACATTGGCAGAATATTCCAAAGGACTTTGCTTTAGAAGGGAATTAAGTTAAATTAACTGGGTGTCGTGGCACAAAACTGTAGTCCCAGCACCAGGGAAGCTGAAGCAGAAGAATGGCCCTGAGTTCAAAGCGAGTCTAAACTACACAATGAGAGCTTGTCTCAGAACAAATAAAAAATAATAGAACTGAGGCTAAATTATATCTGGACAAAAGGTTGCTACAGACCTACTAAGAACTTAAGAGCAATCTTCAGATGTGGCTAATCAATTCTATATAACATATGCATAAAAGAATAAAACTGAACAATTTTTAAAGAAATGCAACAAAATATAGCATTGAACAACATAAAATTTTAAATGTTAGGAATCAAATAAATCAGGACAGGAAATACGAAGAATTAGGAAAATAAGACCCATAACCAGGAGAAAAAAATCAGTAATAGTAATAGATCTGGAAATACATAAAGATGTTGGAAATGGTAAAATAGGACTGTTAAAATAACTGTTAGAAAAATGTTGTATATGCTGAAGAAGGTAGAACATGACCATTATGAGAAGATAATGGAAGATATAAGAAATGGCCAAAAAAAGTTTGTACACGTGTAAAACAAAAGCAATACTTGTATAGAGAATAAATTTAAATACATTAACAGCGGATTAGGATATACAGAAAGTTCAAATGGTTTGAAAGTACAGCAATAGAAATCATCCAACATGAAACACATAAAGAAGAAAAAACTTTAAAAATATTGAGTTGATCTTCTGATAATCTGCAACCTGAAAAATTTGCTCTGGATAATTTGTACTGCTACTGTTTTAATAAACTTGAATTGAGAAAAACAAAACAAAACAAAACAAAATGAACACAGCATTGGTAACTCATGGGATGATGTCAAGTGGCCTAAAATATATGTAAACAGAATTTCAGAAAGAGGGATACAAAAAAAATTTGAAGGAGTTGCCAAAAACTTTTCAAATTTATGAAAACTATATATGCAAGCTCAATAAATCCTAAATAAAATTAACCTAACAAAAACCATAAAGAGGTATAACAGAATGAAATTACTGCAACCAGTGATGAAAATGTCAAAATAGTTATGGAAAAGAAGACATATGTACAGAGAAACAAAGATAAAGACAAGAAGAATGACAATAGATTTTCATTAGAAACTATACCTGCCAGAGCAGAATGGGCAGAAATCTTTAAAGTTTAGAAGAAAACAAAAATCTGTCAACTTAGAATTCTTTGTCTAATGAAAATAGCTCTTCAAAATGAAAGCACACTAAGATTTTACTTAGAAAAAAATAAGTTCAGAGAGTTTAGCACAAGTGGAAATGCATTAGGATACATGTTAGGGAAGCTCCTCAGCAGAATATGTTCCAGATGAAAATCTGAATCTACACAAAGGTAGGAAGGATGTTGGATAAAGTAAACCTATGAATAAATATAAAATAATCATGCCTGGGTATATTTAAAGGATAAATGACTGCTTTAACAATGAATTGTAGGGTTAAAAGACAATATCAATATAATGTGTCAGATAGCAATGGCACAAAGGACAAGAGACAGGGATAGAAAATTGTACTGCTGTAAGATTCTTACACTAATACAAAGTGACACTGTATTACTTTAAGTTATTTCTTTTTTTTAAGGTATTTCTTTTTAAATAAAATATATATTTTGTAGATTCAGTAGCAACAACTAAAAGGTAAACAAAGAGTTATAGCTAATAAGTCATATACCACATAAAAAATTAATCTAAAGGGAAATGAAAAGAAAAATGGAACAAAGATTAAATGGGAGAAGTAGAAAACAGCAAAATAGTAGACTTAAATACAATCATATTGCAAATTATATTCAATATAAATCATTTAATCACTTCAATTAAAATCAGAGATTGGCAAATCATATAAAAATGGAAGATCTGACTATACACTATGTACAACTTTAAATATATTTTCACATAGGTTTTTTTAAAGAATAGAAAAGAATATTCTTATGCAAATATTAATCATAAGTTGGGAAGGACTGTATTAATATCACCCAAAGTAGATTTTTCAAACAAGAGATACTCAGAAATGAAGAGTGTCATTTTATAATAATAAGTGTTAAGATATTATGGGTACAAAATAGTCCTAAGTATATATAATAACAGGCTTCAAAATAAATGAAACTGATAGAACACAAATGGAATTGAAATCTATGAAAATAAGTGGAGATCTGATCAATCTTCACAAAAATTGATAGAGTAAGCATACAAAAAACTCAGTAAGAATACTGGAGAATAGAGTAAAATTATCCACAAAATTTACCAATTTAACAACTATAAAACACACTACACAGTGAGAGGAGAAGACACATTTTTAAAGAACTGAAATTATACTAAGTATGTACTCTGACCAAAAAGAAAGTAAACTAAAAATCTTTAATAGAAGAATGATGGAGACCACTATGAAACAGACCTGAGCAGGACTTAAATTAACCAATTGGCTTTTCATGTTCACTTGTGAATCTGTCCAAGGCCTAGGCTCCCTGTCTGGAAATGGTGGATTCATAGTAAGTGAACCCCTGTGAGTCACTAATCCCTATTAAAACCTGTAGTGGTGATGAAGGTATAAAGCCTGAAAGGACAAGACAAGATCACAGTCAAGGACACCTGGATCCGATCTAAACTAGATAAAGACTATAGCCTCAGGCATCTCACTCCTGGGTGGATTAACTTAATACCTTACTTGGAGAAGTCTCTTAGTGGTTCTGCCCTTCTTGAGTACTCCCTTCCCTTCTTCTGATAACCAAATAAATTCAGGCCACCCAGAAAAGGTCATTTCTTAGCCCTAAGAGAATCTCAAATTCTGTGAGAGCGCTCTGATCCTCCTGGAGCCCAGAAATCATTCCGTTTGCCTCTTTTTATTTAGCTTTCGCCTGTACACTCCTTCAGGAGACTGCTGACCTGATGAGCTCACAATAACTAAGGAATATTATTAATCCGATAGAAGAATATCTACAAAAATTTCTAAATATTTGTAAAGTAAACAACACATGTCTAATAACCAACACATCCAAAAAGAACACATTAATCAGAAAATATTGAATTGAATAAAAATTAAAAGCAACATATTCAAATTTGTGGGCTTCAGCTGAATCAATATTTAGAGAATAATTTCAAAGACAAAACGTTCACATTAAAAAAGAATAAAATCTCAAATTATCTAAATTTCTACCTAACATAATTAAAGAGTAAATTAACAGAAAGTAAGTAAAAGAAAGAAAATAATAAAAACAGAAATCAATGAGACAGCTGGAAATTGGCTAGGTCTCACTCTTTGTTGATATATTCTCAGGCTTTGTTCATGTGGTCTTTCCCCCTAAGCCAGTTTGGGCTTCCTCACACTGTGAAGGCCACGGGGTAGCTGGATTTTTTACCTTCTCTTATGACTGAGCCTCACGTCACAAAGGGCTACTTTTTATTATTTATAATCAAGTACTTAGCATGGCCAGGTTCAAGGGGAGGAGAATTGGGTACCACTTCTTTTTTTTTGTTTGTTTGTTTGTTTTGGTTTTTCTACGGTACCGGGAACTGAACTCATGACCTTGCGCTTGCCAGGCAGGCGCTTTGCCGCTGAGCTAAATCCCCAGCCCCTTGGGTACCACTTCTTAATGAGGTATCATCAAGGCTCTAAAAAAGGATGTGACAAGGAGCCATTTTGGATGTCTTTGAACAATTCAATCTGCACTATATGTAGGGGTCAACATAAAATATAATTTCCCTCTAACTGGAAAATCTACCTTCCATATTTGTTGTGGGGCAGATGTTCTAATGGCAAAAAATCTCAATTTATGGTCATTTGACAATTAAGAATAGTTATGATACATAGCAAAAAATTAAAATTAAAATTTTTAAGAATTAAAAAAAAATATGGAGTTTTAGGCCAACATTTCCTTTTTTCTTTAAGCTCATTAATGACATTTCCTGTCTTCTTATTTGTAGTGTTTCTGATAAGAAATCAGCAATAACACTTACATGCCTTTTCTTCTTTGGTTGATTTTTTTCGTCACTGTTTATTTAGCAATTTGACCACACTATGCCTTTATATGGCTTTCTTTGTGTTTATCTTGATAAAAAAATTTAAAACTCCATGAATATGTGGTTTAATAATTTTCTGAAAATTGGAAATATTTGCAGTCAGTCATGCATTATGTCCATCTTACCTTTCAAACTACTAATTATGTTATATTAGGTTTCCTACATTTTCTGTCTACAAATGTTCAGTATCTGCATTAACAGTGGGTCCATTTCCATAGCCTATTTTTAATAATGGTATAAAACACATTCTCTATATGTGAAATTTTAGGGGTTTTGATATAAAATTGTAGATTATATGTAGTTGAGAGTGTGGGCATTTTTTTTTTCCTCTTCCTGCAACGACTGTTGAATTTTATTTGGAAGACATTTCTTTTCCTAGCAGCGTAGTTTTATCTTGTCAGTTCTTGAATTAGGCTTTCTTAGATTAGAAAAAGAGTGCTATTGGGTTTAGTATAAAAATACATATACAAAAAAACAACTTCACAGTAAGAAAACAAATAACTGCATAAAAATTGGACAAAAGAGTTGAATATACATGTCTTAAGTCAAACAAATAACCAATAAGTACACATACAGAAAAGGGCTAAAACTTACTAATTAACAGAGAAATGCACATTTAAACCACAACAAGGTATCACATCACATGTATTAGAATGGCTACTATCAAAAAGATGACTAGGGATAGAGGTCCCATTTGACCCAGCTATTCCCCTTCTTGTTATCTTCCCAAAAGAATTAAAAACATCATACCACAGCAGTATATGTGCACCTATGTTTATAGCAGCACAGTTTGCAACAGAAAAATCTTGGAAACAACCCAAATGTCCATCAACCTATGAATGGATTTTTAAAAAAAGGTGTTTTATACACTGTTGTACTACTCAGTCATAAAGAAGGATACACTTGAGACATTTATAGGTAAATGGATAGACCTTGAGATCATACTCTTAAGTGAAATAAATAAAAATGTATAAATATCACATTTTTTTCTCTGGTGTGAGAAACTGAAAGTGTAAATAAGAACCAAAATGTGTAATAGAAATTATGAAATAGAAAGTTTTCAAAAGGAAAGGGAAACTAGGCAGGTAAAGAGAGGGAAAGGAAGGAAAAAGAAAAAATGAGACAAGAAGGAAAATATGGAAACAAAGCTTTATAAATAAAGAGAGGGAGAGGGGTTAAAAGGAGAGAAAGGGAAAGGGAAAAAAAGAAGTATCAAGATATATCATGTCCAGGTACAAAACTCCTATGATAATGTGATCATTATATATACCTAAATTGTACCAATAAACTTAATTTTAAGAGATGAAAGATATGAACTGGAGAAAATGTGAAGAAAATGAAAACCTTGTACATAATTGGTGGAATATCAAGTAGTATACAGTCATCATGGATAACAATAAAGAAGTGCCTCAAAACATTCAAAATTAAACTACCTTACAATACAGCAATTTTGTGTGGAGTGGATGAAGCTGAATATGGATCACAAGTGCAGGGCTAGAGCAAGGCCAGCCTGGAGAACATAGAGTGCCTGAGGCGAGCTACATGATCCAGCCCTACAACACAGGATGTCCAAGGTGAGTCAGATGAACAGGTTGTTCCATCCCTGTGAACATGAAGCACCCAAGGAGAGCTAGGCAAACAAGTTGTTAGGTGGAGGGGTTTCACCTGACATCAACCTGCCAAGTGCATAAATAAATATGCTGCAGCCACTGGGTGGCTCTTTTCTCCTTCTGAGAGAAGGCTCCACCTGACTTCAGCTTTCTGCATTTTCACTGTTGCCTTCATTTTTTTTTGTTTGTTTGTTTGCTTGTTTTTTGTCTTTTTGAGACAGGGTCTCCCTATGCATTTGTTGCCTTCATTTTTTCATGGTCCTCCCAGCCAAGAGTTTCTCAAGAGCTGCACTGGATGCAACATAATTTCACTACTGATATATATCCCCAAAAAATAAAATCCATTTGTCAAAGAGATATTTGCATTCTTGTGTTTAACACAGCATTATTCACAAGATACAGAATCAAGACACATTTCCATCAATTAATGAATGCACAGAGAAAATGTAGTATGTATATACAATGGAATACTATACAACATAAACCAAAAAAATAAAAGTCCTGTGATTTATAACAACATGGAAGAAACTGGTGGGAATTATGTTAAGAAAAATAACCAAGGCAAAAGAACTGTTTATTCTTACTTATATGTAGATCCAAAAAAAATTCGTAAGTAGAGAATAGAATAGTGGTTATCACAGATAGAGATTGGGGAAAGGCATTGGAGAGGTATAGGTCAAATTACACAAAATTTCAAATAGACAAATAGTTCATGTGATTTATTGTACATCATGGTGACTATAGTTGATAACAATGTATTATTTTCTTAAAAATTGCCAAGAGGGAATTTTAATTATTTTTGCCATAAAAAAAGATGTGAAATAATACACAGGTTTATTAGGCTGATTCAGCCATTCCAGAATGTATACTCATTTCAAAACAACATGTAAATAAATGATAACTAGTGAAGGGTAGAGTAGCTCTTACTCTAGAACTTGAGCAGCACTCTTAAGACCTAACCTGAGATTTTGATGAATGAACCAGATATTTAGCTGGATGGTTAGGATACTTTGCTGTCCTTTTGTTAGTGGCCCATGATAGAAAGCCAAGGTGAATATAAAGCTAATACAACATGCTTTCTGTCTCTGATGGACTGCAACCTACAGATACTGTCCAAAGCATGAAAAAACTGTTTCACATAGTTTATCCAGTTTTATACATATTTACAACAAAATGGTGACTTTGATACTTTTTACTCTGTAATGGCTGCAACTGGATAGTTAAAATTAAGTTAAAAATAGCATAGCTAATGAAATCTTAATTTCTACCTATCAAAAGGTAACTTAGGGAAACCAATAAAAAGTAAGAAGATAGGACAGGGTTGTCAACATACTTATATAATTTTTCATTATTTCAACTTTTTCAGAATTAGAAAGAAATTCCAGAAATCTTATCATTTTCTTGTTCATTTTAATTTTTCACTGACAGACCAGTGAACAATACAAAATTTTTCATTCCTTCTTAATCAAAGTCTAACTTTCTGTTCAACCTGAGTAGACAAATCATGATAAGTCTAAGTCAAATATGCCAATAAGGACTTCTCTTTTAGTTTGCCAGATGATCTCGCAGACTTCCTTGGAGCTGGAAGTGACTATGAAGGAGTGTTTTCATCAAAGACATGCAGGGAAGTGTGGTATTACTCCCCTGAAAAAGTTTCTACTGTATTTCTTTAAAAAAAGAAGTGAGGCTGGCCTTTATTCCTGTCTTAACTGTGGGTCTCTTCTGACTCTAATATATCAGGATAAAGTCCATACTCTAAATAGTGTAAAGAAGAAACAAATGAACTTGGCACCATAAGGACATCACAGGACAATTAATACATGAAATGATTATCTCTGAGAACTAATTTTTAAAACCATTCTGTATTAGGTTTTCTGTTTCCCAGAATAAAGGATTTCTGACTGTTAAATATTTTGTTCTTTAGACTTCTTCAGAAGAGTCTGCAGATATATCTAGACATAATTAAAAAAAGACAAATAGAATCTAAAAAGGAAGTGGTTGGTAACTGTATTTCTTAATATCTTTGCAACAAATCAGTTTTCTATGGTATCTACTTTACATGCCATTCTAAAATAAAAACATCATTGTAGACTGGGATTTTTCTTGGTTCAAAATATGGGCCTAGAGACTTTTGGGTACTCAAATTAGCTTAAGGATTAGATTCTAGTTCTAAATGTCCTATAAATTATGTCTGCCATCTAGGTGTTCTTTGTCTTTAACAGGAATAATGACACTACAAATCTAAAACATTTTCCCCATGGAGTATGCAAGGAAGACAAGCAAAAAGATGGTTCATTGTCTTACGTTCACATTCTCTGACGTCCAGGTTGAACTGTTGTAAAGCTCCTAAGGTGAGCTGCCTTACTTCAGCCTCCAGCAAAAGCTGCATCAAGGATGTGGCTAAATGCTTGCAAGCTGACATACATGCTGTCTGAGCCACCTTTCCCTGAAATATAAGAGTGTAAATCAGAAAGTTAATTGATTAAAATGAAATTCTAGCAAAATTAAAATTTCTCATTTTTCAGTAGAGAATTTCTCTTAAGGTTCTCCCCAAAACAACACATTTGGTAATCATGTTAAATATTATTAGCTCCACGCTGGGCATGGTGGCACATATCTGTAATCCCAGCACTCAGGAGGCTGAGGCAGGAGGATTGCTGAGAATTTGAGGACAGCCTGGGCTACAAGTGAGTTCAAGGCCAGCATGAACTGCATAGTGAAATTCTGTCTCAAAAGATCAACAAAACAAAACAAAAACAAATTTCATCACCATAAATCATAGTAGCTATAACACTAAGTTATAATCCAGAAAGCACAGCTACATTACCAAAAAGCACTTTTTAACTGGCAGTGAACAGACATTCAAAATCTTAACTAAACTTAGACTATTCCTCAGAGAATAAATTTGAAAAACTTCCTTTAAAAAATTCTCAATCAATCTTTATTTATACAGGACTGGGTCATCAAATTCAGGGATTCTCACACACTACACAGGAGTTCTAACACTGACCTACTTCCCTTAGCTTCCTCAAAAATAACTCTTCAAAAAATAAAAGGAAGGGGTTGGGGATTTAGCTCAGCGGCACAGCGCCTGCCTGGAAAGCGCAAGGTTGTGAGTTCGGTTCCCGGTACCGGAGAAAAACCAAAAAAAAAAGTAAAAAATAAAAATAAAAAGAAGGAAGGGAAAAGGAAAAAAGAATACAAGGAAAAAACAGAAACAGATTTTGTAAATGCAGAGGGAAGAAAGACTAAAAGGAGGGGAGGGGAATGAGGAAAAAAAGAAGAATCAATATATATTATGTACAGGTACAAACTCCCTATGACGAATGTAATCAACATATATGACAAATATGTACTAATAAAAAATATAAAGTAAAAATAAATGGAAATAATAATCTCTAACTTATCTAGAAGTAAATATTTATGCGTTATGATTTAGAGTGATTTAAAACAAAAGAGTTACCTAAAAGTAATCAAAAATGAATTTTTTCTAAGACAGTGTCTCACTATGTACTTCAGGCAGGCCTTGGACTCATTTTGTAGCCCAGGCTGGCCTTGCACTCATGGCAATTCTTCTGCTTCAGCTTCCCAAATACTAGGATTACAGACATGCACCACAACTGCAGATGTGATCCACCGCTTATTTTCTTAAAAAAAAAATGTGATTTATGAATATAAATTTTAAGTTTTTTCTATATGATTTAACATTAATGTTTCATTACCTTTGTTAAAGGAATCAAAGCACTTTACATTTACTGAACTAAATCTTAGTCCCAGGTCTGAATTTTATATCATAAAAAAAGTATCTATTTTTCCCAGACATACATCAATTTTATTTATACGTTATTTGTTTCTGAATATATATATTTGTAGTAGTTTTTTCAACATCTAGAATTATACATGTTTTTAAAAGTCTGGATTCTCAAATTACTCACTGACTCCTCCTTTTTTGCAATTATGAACTATTTTAGCCATACAAAACATAGAGTCATATGATTAACACCCACGTATTTGCTAAATATCACAAATACAGTTTAAGCTCACATGTGACTTCCTTAATCATTTTCCTTCCTCTCCTTAGAGAAGACTATTAGGTACTTAAAAACTACTATAAGTATATATTCAGAAACAATGGTCCTCCTGGTGAATTCTACCAAACATTTATAGAACTAATATCAATCCTTCTCAAACACTTCCAAAAAATTGAAGAGGATGAAACCGTTCCTAACCATTCCAGGTCAGCATTACTCTGGTACCAAAGCCAGAAAATGATACTAACAAAAGAAGAGAACATATATACAAAATTTTCAAACAGAATTCTGGCAAGTTAAATTCATGACACTGACATAGGCAATGGTATTTTGGATATGACTACAAAAACACAGACAATAAAAGGGAAAGTAGACAAATGTGATTATCTCAAAATAAAAAGCTTCTACGTAACAAAGAAAACAACATATATAGAGTGAAGAGAAAATCTTCAGAGTGGGCGAACATGTTTTCAAGTGATAACTCTGATAAGGGGTTAATATGCAGAATATATTAGAAACTCAACTAAAAATGGATAAAAGATCCAAACAGATATATCTCAAAACAAGACATACAAGCAATTGACAGATAGATAGATAGATAGATAGATAGATAGATAGATAGATAGATATAAAGACTCTCAAAATCATTAATCATTAGAGAAGTTCAAATTAAAACCGCACTGAAATATCACCTCATAACTATCAGAATACACATTATCGCAGAAGATGAAACATAAGTATTGGCACTGATGTGGAAGCAAGGGAATGCTTGTATACTGTAGGCATGAATGCAAATTTTTTTTTCTTT
>NW_004955424.1:13110108-13125666 GCF_000276665.1 Chinchilla lanigera | reverse complement strand
GAAGCCCTCCTTCCGGGAAACCCTGAGGCCGGGAGTCTCATGAATGCAAATTAATAGAGACCAGTAAGGGTGAAACTATGGCACGTGTGCTGTAGCTGGCTGTTTGTTATCATTGAAAGCTCTAAAAGGTTCACCATCACTGCTGTAGACATTATGTAAGATGCTACGGAGGTATCTCAAAAAATTAAAAATGTAACTACCATATGACCCAATAATCCCATTACTGAGGATACATCCTGAGGTCAATGGAATACCTGCACTCTTATGTGCATCACAACATTAGTCATAATAACCAAGATATGGAATCAATCTATATGCCCATAAATGGATATATGCATAAAAATATGGTATGTATATGCAATGGAAAAGTATTGAGCACTATTAGTGTACACTTGAAGATTGTGGAGTGCAAATGATAAGTACGTAAGGTAATGCACATATTAAATCGATTAATTTGGCCATTCCACTATACATATACATATAAACATCGTATCATACATCATAAATATATACAACTTTTACTTCTCAATTAAAATTATGAACTTGTGCTACATGCATAATGTGAATGTTTCTTACATAACTTTTAGCCAAAGAAATCAGATTTGTAGTCAGATGTATAATTCCCTTTATATAAAGTTTCAAAACAGGAAAAATAACCATCTTTAAGATGTGTTATAAAACTCCTTCTTAAAATCCCTTCCATACTTATATGATAACTCACAGGAGTATTCCCTGGCTACTGCTTAAACAGAATGTTTCACTTGTGAACATGCATCCAGCTTTACACTCACCATTTGTTCACTTTTGTGCCTATGTTATACTTCATTAGAAAGCATATTTATAAAAAGAAGTATATTATTTGTAAGGAAATAGGCTATGGCTTTTTTTCTGTTAGTATACTTAAACAAAGTATAATGCAAGACTGGGAAAAGTAGGTGTACAACTGATACTAACTTTGTGTCTAGCACATACAATTCTCTAAAGAAGACATCATTTGATATTTCTTAGCCAAAACCAAAATTAAACACAATCAAAATATAGCAGACCCTTGACTTATGAATTCAATTCATTCACAAGGGCTGGTTGTAACTCAAGTTAGTTGTAAGTCAAGACTGTTTTTTCTATAACAAGTAATGAAAATACCCATAATGCATTCTGAATCTCCCAAAGCACTCCTTAACTAAACTTTTCATAATAAAAAAGGGAAGTATAATGTGTATAATTTAACAGAAAAGCCAATAATTTTCCAAGTATATTCACCAAAATGTTATAAAATATGCCTAATTTACTAAAATAAATTTCACTTTGGCCATTTGGAGTCATTTAGATAAGATCCTTGATGATCTGGAATACAGGTTCTGTTCCCAGCAGGTTGACAAAAAGTGTGGGTGGAGTCAAATCTAATTATCTTCTGTGAGTTACGCATTCTTCTGATGCTTCCAAGGATGGGGAAAGGAAAAAACATTTTTTACATAATGATTACAGTTATTCTAGTTTTTCAGATTTGACTGAGTTTTGTCCTTTTTATTCCTTTACCCCAAGACATTGAGCAACCAAAAGATGCAGCACCTGTTACAAGTGCCTATGAACCTATCAAAAAGAATTAAATAAAAATAATCTATCCTCCACAAGTAGATTCTCCTACAACTGAACCCATGCCTTGTTTCAGCAAGATTTATCATACTGTTCAAAAATCTTTTTCTTTTCTTTTTATTTTTTACCTATTTATTTTATCTATAGATTTATATTTTTTGATGTGGTACTAGGGATTGAACCTAGGACCTTTGCACTGAGCCACTTTTTAATTTTCTATTTAAGACTTAATCTATGTAAGACAGATTTTCACTAAATTGCTGAGATGCCCAGGCTGGACTTGAACTTACAATCCTTCTCCCTCAGCCACCCAGATTGCTGCGATGACAGACATACCCTACCACACCTAACTAGCACTTTTAATCTCAGTTAGAGACTATATACAAATACCCATTCATTAAAAAGAATTAGCCATTGTAGATAAATAAACGTTTCACTAATAAATGCTTCCTAACAGGTAAAATTAAGGAAACCCAAGGATAATAATGCTGAAATACTCCAGGAAAGATATGGGATATTATTAATTGATGGTGTGGGTAAACTGTACAATAGGTAGTAAAGCGTCAGTAAATAAAAAATGAGAAAAATGAGCAATATCTAAGCTTGTGTGTCTAATATATTTCACTTCATATTAGAGTCTCCAGGTGCACCTATTTTCCTACAAATTTTCTTTACTCATTCATCTTTCGATGGACATATAGGCCACTTCCAAGATTTAACTATTATGAGTTGTGCTGCTATAAATATGGGTATGCAGGTATCACTGTATTATAATGTCTTTAGTGAAATAAATCAGACACACAAGCTTAAACATCACATGATTTCTCTTACAAGAGACCTAAAATATACAGAAGTTAAAGAGCAAAATAAGAAAAGTAGAAAACAGGGAGATCTTTTGCAAAAGGGAAGGAGACCAAGAGATAGAGGGAAAGGAAGAGAAGTGGACAATGGTGAAAAAAATTAAGATGTGTTATGTCCATGTACCATCCCCACATGATGAATTTAATCATTATGTACTGTAAACATGGGCAGTCTTTTTTTAAAAAATCTTCATAGTTTTATTGTATTGCATACTGGCTTCTGTCATTTTGAAGGAAAGTTATACATTTTTACATTTTTCACATAAATGTGTGTTTATTGTCAGGTGCTTTTAAGCTTTCTTTTCCTTCATATTTAATATCAGCAATCTGATCAATATGTAGCTAAATGCAACCTATACTTAACCTTTGTGGGTTTGGTGAACTTCCAGAATTTATGAGTAATGCGCTCAAGTACAGAAAAATTTCAAGTATTTTTTTTATTAGTACATGTTTGCAGTACATAATGATTACATTTATCTTGGGGAATTAGTACACATATATACATAACACATCTCAATTCTTTTTTCATCCTCTATCCCTTCCAACCTTCTCTGCTCTTCCACCTGCTGGTCTCCTTCCCATATAAAAGCTCTATTTCCATTTTCCCCCTTCAGTTCTTTCACTTTTCCTATCCCTTTTTTTCTTCCCTCTCTATCCCCTCCCTCCATCTCTCACCTCCCATTACAAAAATATCTCCCTACTTCCTAATACTGCTTTTGTACCATTATCTTTTCCTCCTCTCCTGGGACATCAAGTATAGACCGGCCCTGACAGTCTGCTTAGGATGTCATACCACTTAGTATTTTTAAACACTAAGATGGTATGAAATCAATATACATCCAGTAGAAATCATACCTTGAATTTTGTACTCTTCTAGGGTGAGTGATATGTAGCATAATACTCTTTCACAATACTGGGAAGCATCAGCAAGCCACACCTCCCAGGCAGCCATCTGATACTGAGAGTAAAGGAATAATACTCCATAGTTTCTGGGTTGCTAAGCTATGATAATGGGTAAATTAAGTATATTAAACACAATTCAATTTACAACATTTAACTTACAATAAGTTTATTGAGATGCAATTCCATTGTAAATTGAACAGTGTTTTAAAATAAATTTTAGCCTTCTGAACTGTACGCCATCTATCTCATATCCGCCATTTCATTCTTAAAAGTTTTTTAAAAATTCTTTTTTCTCTGTAAAGGCTTCAGTTTTGGTGCTTTCAATAGACCCATCTTTGGGTTCACTAATATTTTATTCTACTTTGTTGAGTCTGCTATTAAACCTATTTAATGTAATTTTTAAAAATTCATGTAATGAGTTCTAAATCACAGATATTGTATTCCATTATTCTAGAATATACACTTCCATCTTAACTTCTGTTCAAATAACACATATTTTAATGTATTTTGCACATTCTTTCCTCTTTTCTTGAACATAGAAATTATAGCTATTTTGAAGTCATTGCTAATACCTGGGATCATCTCATGATCTGTTTCTGTTGGCTACAGGAATATTTTGTTATGGTCAGTTTTTCTGCTTAAGAGCATGCTAAAAATGTTTGCTTTGTACGCCATGCATTACAGACCAGATGCTATAAAGTCTCTACATTAATTTATTAGGCTTAACAGGAATTTGAGTTTTAACAGGCAGTAAGTTAGTGGATCATTTGATTTTCTTAGGTTTGTTTCTACATTTCATTACAGTGGGTCTACATCAATTTTATGCTTACTCTTAGGGTTTTGTCAGTAATCCCTGTGTATAGCCTTGCTGCTATTTAAAAGCCATGGTGTTTACTCTTTCTGTGGCACAGTCCTCAGCATCTTGTATCTAGTAGTTGTTGTCTTCTAATCCCACAGTGTGTGTCCTAGGCATGTAATTCGGGAGTGGTCCTTCTCTGTCTCTCTTTTCTTCGTTGCTCTGGCTCCTTTATGTCCTACTCATATTGACAGCTCAAATATTGACCCCTTCTCTTATTAGATAATACTGTGATTTTATATTTTCTTCAAGTTGTATGGTTCATTATGAAAATAGGCTAAGTCTCTTAATAACTCTACAAAAATGTTTAACTTACCCGTTTGTACAAGATTAGGAAAAGAATCTGTAACAGCTGTTTAAAGAATTTCTCCCTGGTCCATAATTTTCTATCACTCAGTACTGATTCCCATCATCACTTCTGCAAACATTTCTGCTTTATTAAAAAATGCATATATGTGTGTCTTTTATTTACAAGTTTACCACAAAGCATAAAGAATGCCATTAAGTGGCATATGTATATTTCAAATAAAAAATAAAACCACTTAAAAAACCTTAAAGAGTTCTATTGTCATGGAATAAAAAAAGTCACAGAAAAAAAATACAAAAAACTAAATGAAGAAATTAGGCATATGTCTTACTTACATTTCTCTTGTTGCTGAGACGAAATACCCAACACCTCAGATTAAAGAAGGAAAGGTTTATTTTGTTGGCAGTGTATAGAAGTTTCAGTCTATAATCAGGTGGATGCAAAGCAGGGTGGCATAGCAGCGGGGCAGTAGTTCATGGAAGCAGAAGCCAGCAAAAGCAAAAAGAGCAAAGAGGGAAGAGCAAGCCTCTTTTCCTCCCTTATATTATAATCAGGATACCCCCTAGGTAGCACTCAAATTGTCTCAGTGCCCTCCTCTTGTACAGGCTCAGGATGTTTACAAAGTGAGAACCTTGTATCCCTGCTGAATCACTTAGTTAAACTTCTAAACTTCTCAAGTTGACACAATGAATCAACCATTACAACATCCTAGAGCATAAATAGTCTCCCTAGGTCATGTCCTCTACATCCCAGGATGTAGAACTACTGAGTTACTCAGTTAAGATTTTAGACTTCTTAAGTGGATACAATGTACCAACCATTACAGCATATATGGTTTAATGAAAATGAATATACACCTTAGATATGATACTCTAGAACACTGAATATTAACCTTTGTCTCATTTTCATTGCCTGCAAAATTAGACAGTTTTAATGGTTAAATAAAATAAATCCTATGTAGCACAGTACTAGTTTATATCAAATACTCAGTAAATATTCTATGATGTTTACTGTTTTTATTTCTATGATCCTAAAAATGGAAAACTAGAAGATAGTGCATGTGCTTACAATGTATGTATTTTATAAGTAAATAATATTTTACTATTTATTACTTATGAAGTTATGATTTCTTTTATGACCAATAATTCTGTGCAAAAAGGTAGAACATGTACTTTCTTTTCTGAAGAAAATCAAGAGAAATAGGCAATTGAGTAATAAATTGAGCAGAATAAACTCCTAAGCAGTATGATTGTAGAAGAAAAGGTTATAAGGCCAAAACCGTTACAGAAGTCTTCACAAAAGTGGAGGCTCCTGCCGGATGATCCTTATTACATACCAAGAAGGTACAACATAGACACGGCTGCCAGTATGAAAAGGAAATGGAAGTAATATAAAATGCTCTACAAATAATAACAGTTAGCATTATAAAAAACCTCATTCTCCTAATGAAAAATAAACACTCTCTTTCCTCAACTCCTGTTCAGATTACAACTCAATTTTATAGAGTCATCTCATTGCCACAGAAATGTCTTTGAAGGTGTTCAGCTTTTGCAGTGTTTGACATTCACCAATCTACAACCAAGATGCCAATGAATCATATTCAAATATTAATGAGCAAAAGGTCATGATGAGGTAATCTTCAAAGCTCTATTAGTTCTTGTTTTCTGACCCTATCAGATTCCTCCTGCCCTTTCTCCAGTTCTTTCTTACTACACACTTTTACAATCACTGATTCATTTTTAAGACACACCCTCTAAACTGTAATTTCATTTGAAGTGCATTTTAAGTGGAGGCCTCCCAGATGCCAGATCCCAGTTCAAGGGTGTTCGGCAGTGATACAAAGTTAAAAAGAATCAACTAAATCCAATTTTGATATTTAACTATGGGAACAAAACAAGAAAAAAATCCACCTATTTCAAACTTTCCAGTAAGCTATTTAATAATGTGACAAAGCATATTAAAATATTAACCAAAGCTTCCAGGAAAACCTGTATAATTGCAATTGTTTATTCAAGACCTTTATAAACCTCATAAAAAATTAAGTGAGCCTGGAAAATACACACCACAGCCATCGGAGAAAGTTTACAAAACACAATAGTACAGACGCCTGACTGTCTGCTAGCCAGACCCTTTTAACTTCCATGTACCACTTATTACTCAGTTCCTAACTGGCTAATACCCTAAATAAGGGCATCTCTCCTCCCAAACACCTCATTAGCTTGAGTTATGTTTTTTTTTCACTTTTTATCCTGTAGGTGCTTTGGTTCATTATTCTCTGCCAATGGCAAATGCTTCACTTCAGAATATTTAAAACCTTAGGTTTCTCTGAGGAAAATCATTTAAGATATTCTTTACAAGAATGTAATTAACTCTTTTAATTAATCTCACTATGGCAGAACAGTACATAAACCATCATGTACATTTTATGGGCCAAGGTAGTAAAAACAAGGCAAGCCTAGAGAGGAAATGACAAAAAAGAGAGCAAGGATTTTGGTTCCCTTCATGTAGCCTCCAAATTTGGACACTTTCATTTATTTGACCTTTAGGATATTATTTAACTTTGGTTAGACTCATCAGTAAAATATAGATAATAATACCAACCTTACACAGACTATGTAATAAATCATTAATGTTATATAGAGTCCTTTACAGTGTGGAAAACAGAGGAGGTAAAATGGTAGCTAATTTATTATAAAATTTCCTTTCTTTTGAAAAGTAAAATGGTAAATGGTAAAATGGTAGCTAATTTATTATAAAATTTCCTTTCTTTTGAAAAGTAACTGTCCAAAGCATAAGGGAAATTTAAAATGAAACTTTAGAGTGTCCCAGGTAGAATTAAAAATTCTACATTTCTGGAAAAGTGGTTATAAGAAAATGCAACATAAAATTGTAATGTCAGCTACTCTCATTCATCATCAAATTTTATACATCTAGAAATCTACTTTGAATTAATGTTATGGGATACAGAATATAAAATATGAATATTTTTCATACTTTGGGAAGAGAAATATTTTTAAATTATCGGTATCCCAGGAAACAATTCTGCATATTCTCCTCCTTCTTCACCCCTTCTGAATAGCCATAAAAGTTATAAAAGAGGAAACTTTTCATCACAGTGTATCTGTGGGAAAGCACCAAAATATGTTAACAATTATAGAAGAGGAAACCTGAAACACTGCCTTGTTAATTAAGGAACTTGCTATCAAAGAACTCATTAAAAGGTAATAAAACCAAATGGCCATTAAAATAAATACCCACAGGAAAAAAATGTCTGGCTAACAGCCCCTCCATATAGTTTGGTGTTTTTGTTTTTTTTTTTTTTTTTTGCAATAGTGCCAACAGTAAAGCCTCAGAAAAAGGACAGTCAAAATGCTAACATAAAGGTTGACAAAAACGAGATAAAGTGATAAAATGATCTTAAGAAGAAAGCAGAAACCATATTGCAGAAAATTTGCCTTGATAGTAGAATATGTGACATAAAGCATGCTTACAAAGCCCTCTACTACCTATCCTGCATTTGGAAAGTAAAGCAAAACAGAAACTAAGGGCTTCACCACTCCTAGCCATCAAGTTAAAAATCATTATTCCTATAATTAGTTTCTATCTTGCTTTCCTAGCTATTCGAATTTTTTTAAGGAGTTGAGGGATGAACCCACGACCCTCACACTGAGGTATATTCCTAGCCTCCCTTTTTGAAAGCAATTTTATTTTGGGTCAGAGTCCTGCTCAGTTATTAAATTGGCTAAACAAGGCTGGAACTTGAGATTCTACTGCCTCACCTTCCCACTGTGGAGGGATTACAGGTGTGTACAAAAGGTGTCAACTTCTTTCTTTCTTAAACATTTGGACATCAAAGGTGCAAAATCTTCCAAAGTGGATATTATTGCAGAGATATAGTGCCCCTGGCAATGTTTTCTAAAAAAGATAACGAAGTGAAGAATCTTTGTAACAAAACATGTTAAAAATTTATCACATATTGTGCTCAACATTCTCAGGGCATTTTTAGAGTGTCAGACATTTGTGATAAGAAAAAAATAACATCTAAACTGAAAAAAAGAACATACTTTTCAGAGTATGTTGGCCATTTACTGTCCATACTCTCTTTTTTTTTTTTTTTTTGGTTTTTTTCTCCGGTACCAGGAACCAAACTCATGATCTTGCGCTTGCCAGGCAGGCGCTTTTGCCACTGAGCTAAATCCCCAGCCCCCTCATACTCTCTTTTATCTCAAAAATATTAGCCCACAGCAATGTAAAATTAGAAAAATTCAAATTCTCAACTTCTGAACAAAATGGGAAGTGAAAGATTTGAAATGTATGCAGTGATGTATGCAGAAGACCTTTGACTGCTTCTTCTTTGTACTTCCTTCTTTATCCTACCTTGGATGTGACAGCAAGAATTCTAGATTTCTTGAACCTTTGAGAAGATGGTCAAGAGAATAACAAAAACCTCAGCACTAACCTTACTCATTCTCTGAGCTGATATCATTTCTGAAGATACTATGTGACAAAAATTAGGGTTCTATGTTCAAGCCATTTGAAGTTGGTTATTCATTACTGTCATGTATGTGAAAGCCAACAGAAATAGGAATCAGATAAAGAGATGTGCAACATTATGTGTAAATGAGATAAGATCATCATGAAATGGGGGGGAACAATGAATGCCTACTCGACTTGTTTGTTGACAAATATATAGTCTACACAGATTTTGTCATTTCGGAGGTAAAGTAAGGAAGGGAGTAAAACATTAGCATAAGGAACATGAAAAAGTATTGCAAAACAAGAGAAAGCATATACAATACCTGAGACGGCTACTTTCACATGTCAATTTTACTGAGCCACATAGTGCTCAGATATTTGGTCAAACATTATACTGAGTGTCTGTGACCATGTTCAGAGTTGAGATTAACATCTGAATTAGAAGACTTGACTAAAGTAGATTGCCCGCCTCATGCAATCAGTTGAAGGCCATTCACATACTATTTCATGTCCTCTAGATGTATCCTTAGTAATGGGATTATTGGGTCATATGGTAGTTAATATTTTTAATTTTTTGAGATACCTCCATCGCATCTTACATAATGTCTACAGTAGTGATGGTGAACCTTTTAGAGCTTTCAATGACAACAAACAGCCAGCTACCGCACACTTGCCATAGTTTCACCCTCATTGGTCTATATTAATTTGCATTCATGCCTATAGTATACAAGCATTCCCTTGCTTCCACATCAGTGCCAACATTTATGTTTCATCTTTTGTGCTAATATATCTGTTTGGGTCTTTTATCCAAAAACTATAAGTTTATACATTATATACACAATGTTGTACTTATTGTTTGCACTTGTGTTTTTTCAGCCACACAAAAATAAAATATATAATTGTAAACTAAAAATAAATATTGACCTATATATTTCCCATGCAATTACTTTTACTAGGGATTTTTATTTCTCCATAGTCCTTGAGTTACTGTACAGTATCCTATTACTTCCACATAAAGGACTCCTTAGCATTTCTTGTAGGACATGTCTAGTACTGATACATACCCTCATATTTGATCTAGAAATGACTTAATATCCACCTCATTTTTGAAAGCCATCTTGACCAGATATACAATTCTTAGTTGACAGTTTTGTCTTGGTTTTTGTTCTGAGCATCCTGAATATATCAACCCACCTCCTTCGGTCTTCAGGTTTTCTGGTCAGATACCTGCTAATAATATGTTACGGTTTGTGTAATGATTGTAATGATTCTCGATTCTTTGGTTTCTCACACTTGTACTTCTTAGCACTTCTTCGATTTGTCAATTTATAGCTTTCATTAAATCTGAGAACTATTCAGCCATACGTTCCTGAAATATCCTTTCTGCCCCTTTCTCTATCCTTTTGGGATCCCATAATGTGTATGTTGTTTGCTAAAGAGTATTTCATAAACTCTTCAGGCTATTCATGTGGTTCATTCTTTATTCTTTCTGCTCCTAATATTTGATAATCTCAATTTTTATTGAAATTTGTCAGTACTTAATTATGACTATTCAAATCTCCTGATGAATTCCTCTAGTGAATTTTTCATTTGTATTATTGTAGTTTTAGATTTTAGAATTTGTTTTGTTTTTAAAATTTTTTTTTCTAATTTAGTTCATACGTCCTTTACTGAGATTCTTTAATTCTTTGCATATGATTCCCTTTTCTTCTTTCAGCACCTTTAGACATTATTTTTAATATATGCATAGCTAAAGTGAACACAAGATCTGTGTTTTAAAGTCATCATCTGTGATAATTGTTATAAATACTTTTCCTCATATAAGGCATATACTCTTGTCTTGCATATTTTGTGATTTTTGTGATGAATATAATATTATAGAACTACAGGGGACTGAGGATATAGCTCAGTGGCACAAGTGCCTGCCTGACAAGTGCAAGGTCCTGAGTTTGATTCCCCATACCAAAAGAAGAAATGAAAAAAAAAATTCTAGAACTCCAATCTTACCTCATTCAAAGGTTTGTTGCTTGCTGACTGTTATAATGCACAGTTTAGTGACTATTCCAAATTACTTTTGGCAACTCTATATTGCTTGTCATGTGTGGTTATGAATTCTCTGTTATTTTACCTTTATAGAGCTAGAGTTTTGACAGACATTTCCCTGAATATTAGGTGTAGAATGAAAGAAAACAAAAACCAAATAAATAGGAAAGATAAAAAAGCAAAGCAAATGAAACAACCAAGTACCTGTCCCCTTCATTGAAAATCTGCTTTCTGTGAGGACTGTTCAACACTTATCCAGGTTTACCCTATGTTCAGCGATTAGCTTAAGGTGAAAACTTAGGGCTTTTCATATCTTTCTTCACCTACTGCCTGGAAAATCTGTATGGATTTCACAATTTCCCAGTATAAGCTACTTTTAAATGTCTGAATTCCCCAAAGAATCTCTCCCAGATTTTCCTCTTGGTCTTTAGGTGATCTATGGTATATCTGCATTATCCACTGACCTGTAGGTTTTTAGTTCACCTTATATTATATTTTAGTTTTGTCCTGAGTTCCAAGGTCCACAAAATAAAAACTATTGTCTTCTGTCAGGTAACGCTAAATAAGCTGAGGAGATATACACTATAATTTTGCATGTAAGACATGCTTTTTCCCCTGGAACTAATGAAAAGGGTCCTACTATAGACATGTAGAGTAGTAGTACTTCAAGACTGCCACCACACCAGAGTAAGAAATACATGCATAATCATTTTAAACTATTTCTAAATTGCTCTTATCTTGGTTTAATGCTCATTTGGTTGTAGTAAACCTCTATTTTCGAGAGTATGAGAAAGTTGATTCTGACTATTGCTGCTTATTTTTTGATTTTCTAAGTGGGGCAAGAATTTAGAGCTGTATACTGTGCCATTTGCAAGCATCATTGCCAGAGGATGTTTTCCTTCATTCAACCAGTCATGCTACAAATGCAGTTAGCTCTGAATATCCATGGTTCCTTAGTCCATGAATACAATCAACTTCAGATCAAAGAATTTTTGAAAAACAAAATTGTATCTGTTCTGAAAATGCACAGACTATTTTCCTTGGCATTATTCCTTAAACAGTCTAGTATAACAAATATGTATTTACATTGTATTAGGTATAATAAGTAATCCAGAAATTAAAATATACTGGAGAATATTTGTAAGTTATATGTAAATCTGAACTATTAGGTAAGGGACATGAGCATGCACAGACTTTGGTATCTATGTGGGGTACTGGAAACAATTCCCACTGAATAACTAGAGATGATAGTATATGTCACAGAGAAGAGATAATGAAATTCATTTCCAGAGGTATGTCCTTGATGGGACATTTCTAAAAAGTTATATTAGCTCTTTTTGATTGTCTAAAAATATAAGTATAGTCTGTTTCCTCAGAATGCTTCTAAGAGAAAACTACTGTTTTCTTTTCCACAGAAAACTACTCTGTAATTTCAGAACATCAACTTGCATTGATATTTACATGAAACTTGGTATCAAGTAAGGGACATTTTTCCACAAGCAAAGGGCTACATACACACTGTCATAACAGGTTAAATAGACAAAAGTACAAGAACTCACATATCACATCCCTAAAGCTAATAAATATTTATGTGGGATATACCAATATAATTTTAGAAAAACAATGACTTATTAAGCTAAAGTCATCAATTTAAATTTTATTGGCTTTACAGTTTAAATTCCATTTAAATTGTAAATAATTTTAAGTTTAAAGTCATAATAACTATATACATATATATATGGTTTATATCTACTCCATGTTTACTATATACATGAAGAGAATACTACTGAAAAATAGAAAAAATTTAAAACACCAAGGAATTGTATTATTGGACATATGATACACTAAGCTGACATAAAATACATAAGGTATGAATTAAACATAATATTTTAACAATATATCAAAGCTTGAAAGAGAAGAAAATCTATATGTGCTACAAATGAACATGAAAATAAAAACTAGAAGAGTAAGTTCCTGTGATGCTTAATTGAATGTGTCAACTTGAATAAGTAAAGGTGAACTAAACTGTCTCAGCATAGTTCTGACTGTGGAACACCTACCCTAGAGAGGACTATTGCCACAACTGTATAAAAAGCAATAAAGAAGAAAGGCTTGTTTCTGTTTTTCTCTGAGGAGTTCTAGTCTTTGCTTTCAATTTGGACATCATTTCTTGGCTTCCAGAACAGACTTCATCTTCCCGCACTGACCATTCTGGTCTGTATCCTTCTGGTACAGACCTGTCATCCTTCCACTGCAGACCCTTTGGCCTCCTGATAGGGACTCACACACACACTACACAGAGCTCCAGGCCTTCAACTGGATCCTTTGGATACCCAGTGCAAACACGGACCTTTGGAACCCTTCCACATCCAACTCTGTGGACAGCCAGTAAGCCACTCTTATAAATTCTTATATATTTGTATATCTTGTATTATATGTTTTTCTACTAAGCACTAACTGGCACAGATCCTGAATTGCTTTGGCTCACATTTCAAAGGGACATGAGTCCAGTATTAGGTAATAACTATATATCAATATATAGACATAAACCTTGGGTAATAAAAACAAATTACTGCATACACTTTCATTAAGAAAAGAACAGATGAATTGACATAGAAGCATTGCTTCTGTATAGTGTGGAGTGGAGAAAAACTTCCCAAGAAGAAATCACATTTTAATGATGTCAGAATTGTCAGAATTTGATATCAGAATTTATAATAGCCATACAATTAAGGAAATGTGAAGCCATAGCATGAATAAAACTGGTCCTAGATCAGTGAGGCCTGAGACAATCAGGAAGAACAAGTATAAAACAGCCCAACAGGAACAGTTTTATAAGAAACTTGAGTTCCTTATAGGAAAACAATCCTCTTAAAGATAAGCTCACAAGCAAAAAATTGAAACTTCTTAAAGGATTCCTCACAAAGCAGAGTCTTTAAGATAAAATTTTTTGAAAAGATAAATACTAAGAATAAGAAACACAGCTAAAGGAACTTTTTAAAATATGTTTACAATGAAAGAAAATTAAATCATTACAAATCAATAGTATACTATAAAAAGGCAGATAAGAAAAACTGCCAAAAAGGATACCTAGAAAACTGTAATTCAAAAATCGATTGATGGGTGCCGAGTGAGCGAGTGCTCCGGGAGCCGCTGGATCCAAGGTTCGAGTCCATGCTTGGCTCAAACTGCCACGGTTTCCAGCTAGAACTCGCAGACACAGCCAGGTATTTTCCATCTACTTCCTGAGAGCAGAGCGGGTGACCTAGGACTCCGCTGCCATTACAGACTGAGTCTCTTCCATCCCTGCACCCGTGGCAGAGAGGAGGTCCTCAGTCAGAAGCCCCAGGGACTTCTCTGGCTGGGGGCAGGGCGTGTAGACTCTCCCAGCCACTGTGCGCCCTGAGCTGAGTGAGCGAGTGCTCCAGCAACTGCTGGACACGCGGTTCGAGTCCGAGCTTTACCTTTGGCAGGGCCCCTAGCGAGTCGAAGGCACGGGAAGTCTATGACTGCTACCCATCCGGGCTGCATCTGGTTCCTGTATGTGTCCTGAACTGACTGGAGACACAGAATCAGGTGGTTCACAAACTGTAGACCCTGAAGTTTGTGTCTGCATTATACCTGTACCCTGAACTGTCTGGGGACATAGGTACACTGGACCGGGATTGTCACACCAGTGCAATCCAAGTCTGGGTCGTGCATGTACCCTAAACTGCAAGGGGATGCTGTATCAGATGGTCGGCCATCAGCTGAAACCAGTGACCATGTCTGAGAACAGGGATAACTAGATACAAAACAAAAACTACTGGAAAACCTGAGACTGAGTAGTGCTTCTCAGAGGTCACTCAGGGGCAAACCTGACCAACACGAAAACTAGGGACACTAGTGGTCTTGGCTGAGCAGCTACTGTACAGGGAAACTGAGCTTTCTGCATCTGGTAGCAAACATGACAAAATGAAGGACTGAAACACAACCCCAGAACTGCATCCCAATCAGAACAAGTCCAGGAGACATCAACATAGGAGAACTTTGTATACACATGCCTGAAATAGCTGAAATGATTGCAATGGAAGTAAAGAAACAACTCCATGAGGCCATAGAAGAGATGAGATCAAAAATAATCTCTCAGGCAAAGTGAAATAACAATAATAATGAAGGAAATGCTCAAAAAGTCTGAAGAAGAAATATATAAGAAAATAGAAGAACAAAGGCAAGGGTCAGAAGTGTTCAATGAAAAATATAGAAAGGACTTAGAACGCATGAACCAGATTCAAAGAGACTTCCAGGAGAACAAAGCTGCCATTGAAAGCTACCAAAACTGCTTGAATAAAGCTGAAGATAGAATCTCAGACCTTGAAGACAGCATGGCAGCTAGCAACTGTGAAAGAAAGGATCTCCTACAATCAACAAGGATCCAGGAAAAGTCAATTCAACAGCTGCAACATGAGGCAAAGAGGAATGATGTACGACTTATAGGAGTCAATGAAACAACAGGAAGCAACACAACTGACATTAAAAGA
>NW_004955424.1:13047819-13106049 GCF_000276665.1 Chinchilla lanigera | reverse complement strand
TTATATAATGGAATATTACTCAGCTATAAATAAAGATAAACTCGAGGGTTTTATACATAAATGGTCACAACTAGAGACCATACTCATAAGTGAAATAAATCAGACATACATGTGCAAGCACCTCATTGTTTCACTAGTATAAAACCTGAAAGAGTTCATTTAAACTAGGAGGTATGATAGACATTGTGAAATGGTAGGAAAGCACTCAAGGGTAAAGGGCAATTGGGATGTGGGAAAAGAGAAGGGAAAGAAGGAGAAATTTTGCATGTATGTATAGACAGGATAGTTAACACAGTTGTTCTACTGTCTTCTATTTCTTTGCTGAAAGAAACTGTCAATGCGTCCTTGATTGATCAATATTGCATGTCTCTATCTGTTTCCATGAAAAACCATTTTGAAGATATCAATATGTAATACAACAAGCATTGTTAATTTCCTACCACTTTGTAACTCTGTATTGTCTGTACTGCTCTTTTGCTATTTTGTGAAAGGTTGTCTGTCTGTCAATGTTTTTGTCCTTTTATTTTTAAAATTAAAAAAAAGTAAAAACCAACAACAAAAAAACCCAAAAATCAATTGATGGAAGCTAAATGTGGTGGCACATGTCTATAATCCCAGCACTTGGAAAGCTGAGGCAGGAGGATCTCCATGAGTTCGAGGCCAGCCTGGGCTACATAGTGAGTTCAAGCCCAGCCAGAACTGCATAATAATACCCTGACTTAAAAAAAAAAAAGGAAAAGAAAAAAATATAGATAGATAGATAGATAGATACATATCTATCTATCTATATATAATATATATTGTTAGACTAGAGGAGAGATCTCAGGAATAACCTAAAATGTAACTCAGAAACATAAGATGGAAAAAATCTTAAAAGTAATGACAGGAATACCTACAAAAAATACTAAATAAGACTGGCAGCAAAAATAAGAAGCTGGAAAACAATGAAATAATTATCTGTAAGAAACTAAGGAAAAAACCTAACTGAGAATTCTAATTCTAGTTACAAGTGAAAGGAAATTCTAAAAAATTTTTCTAGTAAATGGGGCTCATACTTCAACCTAAGAACACTGCTCTTAACAACATTCACTGAGACAACGCATGCTCATTCAGTCCTAAGTATATCCTCTCAAAGTGAAGACTTCAGTAGAGGTCATCTGATTCAATTCACTACGTGAATTACTACCACAGCATTGCTATGAAGAGGACATCTGTCAACAACATAAATGCATCCACAGAACAAAACACACCAAATCCTGGAGACAGCATATAATACATTTATCAGAAAGTTTATGACTTGCTATTGTACATGCTCAAGCTAAAATAGCCCTTTAGCTAAGTGAAGGTAACAATTACAGGCCTCAACACTTGCAGTTATTTTTTTTTCTAACTAAATAAACCAAATTTATTTGGAGTATCTGTTGAGGACTAGGCTGCATAATTCAGATCTCACAGTCTCAGGTTGGTGTTATCTTGCTTCAGGAACAGGGAAGTATGCAGAAGGCCACATGCCTGTTGGATATGGGTGGAATGCTGATAACCCAACATCCCTGCAGTGATATAGCATCTGCTGAGGGCATTTGTCAAAATACAGGTATCTGAGTATAGGGAAAACCTGGCTCCTCATTAACTCACTCCTTATTTTTTTATAGTTGCTGTTCCATGAAATACATGATACTCTTCCCTCTGTGTTTCTTGCTGGCTAATAAAAGGAGGTCAACTGTGGAGGCTGGCAGCCCAGTCCACCAGAGATGGATCTCCTGCTGATCCTCTTGTACATTGAAAATTGTCTCTATTTTTCATTATTCCCCACTGTTCCCCACAACAGGTAGCTAAGGGTCTGATTAGCCCTCAGTAAATATTCCCAATGGATTTAGCTTTTCCTCATTTCTATATTATAGCATTTTCTTTTTCTTATTTTATAAAATAAAATCTAATCAATTCAGGAATGCTCTAACCAGAAAAAAAGTATAACAAGATTTTGTTCTAGATCAGTAGCGTCAGACACAAAGTGGGCACGACTTTCCCAGCAAAAACACTGTTTTGTAAACTACAGCTCCCAGATAGCATGCTGCCATCCACAAATGACAGCAAAATGCAAAGGAGTCTGTTGTCCTGGAACAAACAGGACAGGATATAGTAAGGGTACAAGGTAAAGAGATAACACACAATGGAAGACCTTCACCAGAACACCTGATAACATCTTTACATCTGTGCCAGACATTCTGAGAACACTGACCACAGGTGTGCTCAGACCCCTTAACATGATACCCCTGCCTAATCTCCTCACATGATCCTCCCCCCATAAAAGCCCTGCTTTTCTTTGTTTGGCACTGACAGCCTTCTCACCCTCAGTCCGCCCACACCCAGAAGCTAAATCTTCTGCTGCACTGCTTTAATGCAAGCCTGCTCAGGTGGTCTCTGGTGGTCTCTTATTCGTGCCATTCATTACAATTAGTTATCACACATCAAAATTACCTGACGACTCTTGAAAAGATAGAATGCTGGGCCAAAACCTTCAGTACTGATTCAGAAAGTATATATGGGGCCTGAGATTTTGCATTTTAGACAAATTCCACCGGGATATTAGCCTTGTTGTTCCAGAGACTACACTTTGAATACTGCTAGATAAAATTCTTTTATAGCATGACGTAAAATTAATTTAGCTTTCTGGCAGACTTAACCTTGACTAAACCTGAACTTGCAGTCAATTCAAATTACCAAGTCTTTTTTAAAGCTTGAAATTAAAATTGATTTTAATAACCTATTTAATATTCCCACTTTTATTTTATAACATTGAGAAAAATCAACAGAAGTATTTTACAAATGACAAATTATTAATTATATATATATATGAACATATGTTCTTCTTTATAGTATTTTAGCTTGAATTCCAGAATCCTGTCACCTCTAATATACAACTGAACCAGTTTTTGAGATCTCTTGGTATCCTTCCCATGACGTTAAGATAACTCTAAGGCTTTGAACTCAGTATTCTACAAATTATTTTCTAAAATTCCAAAACAACAGCAGAACTGCTAAGGATGACCAAAAAACAATGAATCAGCCTCATAATGCTTTCCAAAAACCCTTGAAAAATAATCACTGACTCCTTCTTAACTATATGAAGTTTATCTAATTGTCTAATTACTAGATGTCTTATAGTTACTCAGACCTGTAAAAATAAATTTAGTTTCAAGTTTGAGTGCATGACTCTAGTTAGCTAATGTGACAAGAAAATAAAGAACCTGTCATTTTCATGTACATGGACAGAGGCCCTTGGTGCAAAAATATTAATATGCTAAGAGAACAGCCTTTCAAGGAACAGATGCACTCAGTGTCATCCAGCCGAACTTTAAAAATTAAGCCATCTTCTTGAGTACTAAAGTTCATTCAAGCCAGCATGTTACTTATGATGAATCCAAAGAAAACATTCTTCAATTCTACATAAATTAATTAGTTCAATGAAAGAGCCTAGCTCTAGTCATACTCCAATTCAAGATGCTTTGGGCAGCAGAGGATCAAGGGCTAGACAATTAATGCATTATAATATAAATGATATGACATTTCCTTCCCTACCTAATTTAAGTCACTGTCCACTTGTCCACTGCTATGGCTAAATTGGTAATCAGTACTTTTTGTCATTGATTGGGTAAATGTATTTATGCTAAATAATATGAACACAAATTGCTACAGTAAGTCTGAGGAATACTTAAGACTGAGGTGTAAATGTATATTTTTCAAGTCAGGAGAGACTGTATCTTAAAGCTATCAGCTAAATTAAAGAAGCCAAATCTCCAGAATGTAGCTATGAAGTTTTGAAATCAAAGGACATACTTTCCCAAAGGAAAAGATGCTGAGCCTGGAATCTTTCAAAAAATATTCTGATGAAAGACAGAGTTGTTGTGTCTACGGCAAAAAAGTAATGACGGAAAAGAAACAAAGTTTTTTCAATTTAAAACAAGCAAACAAAAGCCAAAAATTCTGTCTGAAAAGCATCCTGAAAATACTTTTAAAATTCAGTGACACTGTAGTATGAAATATATGGAAGCCATTATGATTTTTTTGACAATGAAATCAATCACAAACAGATGACACAACTTGGGTCTCCAAGTGTCCAAAGTATGAGAAACAGTTAGACCCAAGCATCTAGATTTAATCATGCTATTGTAAAAGCCCATTGGTCAATACTGTTGTAGAATACTCTTTTGCTATACTAATGAGGAGGAATAGGTAGTACAAGGCATAATTTGTGACTAGTGCCACGACCTTATAACAAAGCAAATAAAATCTTGGTACACATAGTCTATCTGTTACATATGAAATATTGCCATATAATAATTATTTTTATCTTCCATTAGCAAAGTACAGGAAAAATGTGATTTCTAAGAGATGCTGGAGGATTCTATACATGAGCACAAACATTCTGAGTAATACTAATATCAGAGCTTAAACTAGCTCATGCTGCAGTAATAAACAATTCCAAATCTTTGTGACTCACAACTACAAACACTTATTTTTTGCTTATGTTACATCTCAGCTTCATGTCAGGCTGAAGAAACAGCCTTTTTCTGGGACATGTTGTTATCATGGAAGAGAGCAGACAGCTATGGCAGAGCAATGTGATGTCTATAAAAGATTCTGCTTGGAAATAATGTCTACCCCTTGTATTCACATTTCATTTGACAAATGAAGCTGCATGTCTAATGTTGATGCCATTGGATAAAAATTCTCTCACAGACATCTTGCAAACCATTGGGGAAGACAATAATACAATAATCAGCCAACGGATCAAAAATATTTGCTTTTCCCACTGCATAAAAGAATACACACACCTTGATCCTAAGAGAGATAACTCTCAACTCCTCTCCAGTTATGGCAGTAGATCTAAAAAGTGTGTGATCTTCTCTATTTAAAGTGCAGACAAGGCATCTTTTATTTGGAGATTTATACACTAAGAAGACAAATTAGCTCCCTCTCAAATATCCAACATATCATAGACTACAGGAAGAAAAATGAGAAACATTACTGGAATAAATCTCCAAACTTAAGTGACTTACACCTGCAAATTCTGAAATTTTAGTATGCAGAACTTGCAGGGGCTTCTGCTGCTTGCCTTGGGAGTAAGGAACATTTCTGTACTGCACCTGAGAGAAATTTACTAGATTACTATTTTCTGAGGCTGCTGATTCTGTCCCTTAGGAGATCCTTGTCCTGGATCTTCCATCTATAAACAAGAGATTACACAACATGTTCAAACACACAGCCATGAAATTTGTGGCTAAGCAGCTCTCACAGGGGCTGCTTCTTATTCATAGATAAATTGAGGCACACGAGTCATTAAAAATTACAGTCCATTTTACTCAAACTTAGTGATCCACTGGGCTGAACAAATCTATTATTAGTTTGCATTTTATTTGTTTGGTTGTAGTCATCTTATATGTCTCAGGTATACTCATATATCCTTCAGAGATGTGATTTACTTTAGGTCCAAAGTATAAGTTTCTAGGGGTAAGCAAGTTTCTGTTGACAGCTATACTGAGCTTTGTTTTTTCCTTCCAGAGCTATTTCATACAAATGAAAGGATTTATTGGGTACTAATTTCAAAGGCTATCTGGTTGCTGGGTAAATACAATGGGCTTCTGTACATTTAAATAATTTTCAATTATATTTATTACCAGTTAAAACCAACATGGAGTCATATATTTTGACACCTCAAATCCTAGAATTCCTAGGTTTGTCCTATTCCGCTTATATCCTGCTTAAATGTGGACAAATTTATTTTTTATTTTGTAATACCTAATCAAATAAAATCAATGGTAACAAAATAATGGTGGTAATATTTTATTTCTCTCACTTTTTGTCTGATACCACATACTCATTTTCAGGCCTTATCTGATTTCTAGTTATCTCAGGTGACAATATCAAAAATTCTATTATGGGAATCATCATCTGCCCAATCCCAATGTCAATGTCAGATATCTTAGGTGTATTTTCTGTGTGTGTGCTTATTGTAAGAGTATCCCATTGTGGTTCCAATTTCTATTTGAGTCAGTATTATTTATCATAAATGAAATAACAATTTCTAAATCTAAGTGGTTTCCAAAACAAGTACAATCCTTACTCAAATACTATTGACTAGGGATCTAAGACCCTGCTTCAAGTCATTTTATTTTTATAATTAAGTTAGAAATAAGGCCACTCCTTTGTGGAAGAGTGCATGTGCATGGTAGAGGAAAAAGCATAATAGAAGAATCACAGAATGACTCTTAAAACTTCTGAGAAATAACATATAAACTCATACTTCCATTTTGCTAGGAAAAAGAAGTCTCATAACCAAGTCTGACACAATAAGGGCACTGAGTAATGGAGAATAATAAAATCTACAAAAAGAACTTACCAAAACAGATTGAATGCAGAAGCGCACATAAGAATTCACCTGTCTTTTACTAAGCAAGACATTAAAGAAATTTGTGAAATTGAAAAACAATGCTATTCTTACACCAAAGTATTTGTTTTGGAAAATACTTTTCTCAAGTGCTATTTATGTTAATATATATGGGGTTATTATTGCTTCTACAAAGTAATAAGTATGTAAATGATTTTTTTTTTTTGGTTTTTCTCCGGTACCAGGAACCGAACTCACGACCTTGCGCTTGCTAGGCAGGCGCTTTTGCCGCTGAGCTAAATCCCCAGCCCCGTAAATGATTTTTAAGATTTAATTTTTAATATGGTATTTTTAATATGATATAGAAAAATATAACACAAACATGAGGTTTTTTGGGGTACACAATATTTTTTAGGCATGGAAATGCTTGTGAAACCAGTAAATTTGAGAACTGCTGTTATAGTGCATAAAGAATACAAATCTAAGAATTGGCTGCTTTAAAACAGATTTTAAAAACGCACAGCATTTGGCACAGAGTTCTCACTAAAGAATGTTTTTGTTACCTATAGAGACAAATAGTGGCATGAAAATAAGAGAAGATCCTTTTATGATCATAGTGTTAAACTCTTAAAGACCCACATGGGATGCAGGAGCACAGAGGAACTGCAATTCCAACATCCCAGCGGGTGGCCACCCTTGGACCCATCCATGAGGCAGGAACAGAGACACCTTGCACTAGCACCACCAACAGCCCAGATGTTGCATATCCGTGCAGGATGTAAGAGGTAAGCAGTCAAACTACCAAATCCCAGTGAACTATGCTTCTGTGATATACATAGTAGAGGATGGCAGAAGTGAGAACCCAAGAGTGACCTGAATGAAGAGGAGACTAATATTCGAGAGGAAAGCTTCACTCCGGGACTAAAGTGATACCATACCGCAGAGACCAGGTGAGAAACAGCCTGGAGCAAGGCTTAGAGATGGTGATTGTAAAACAGGGATCTTCTGGGGTCCTCTGGGAGACTTGGGCTCAGGCCAGGAAGATCACAGGGCCTATATTCTACTGTGAGGTCAGGTTTGGTAGGTATAATCTTCAGAGGTGGTGGACCTGAAGGACATGGTTATTTAGTCCAGCGGTATGCTTAAGCTCTTCCACTAGTGCCATAGAAATTAGTGGTCAGATTTACTATTGGTCAAATTCTGGGTGACCTAAGTGTCTACACTGAAATCATAGACCTCTTCTTCTGGTTAATAGTAGTTCATGGTACAACTCTTGAAGCTAAAGGCACAAACAATGACTTTTTGAATGAAAAACCAACGGCATAAGAAATGATACTGAGAATCAACAAATAGGATCATATCAAATTACAAAGCTTGTAGACCTCTTTTTAATTCTAGATTATAGTGCACTGCACAATTTTGAACTCTATGTGATCAAGTACCTAAAAATTTGACTTTGTTTTGTTTTTTGTTTTTTGTTTTTTGGTTTTTGGTTTTTGGTTTTTTTTGGTTTTTCTCTGGTACCGGGAACCTAACTCATGACCTTGCACTTGCCAGGCAGGCGCTTTTGCCGCTGAGCTAAATCCCCAGCCCTAAAAATTTGACTTTGGACTCTATAAATGATAGAGAAGATCACAATGATTTTGTATTTTAATGTTCCAGGAATATTTTTCATTCTACAGTGTGTTCTACAATATATCTTCATTTTACAATTCTGAGTTTGTTTTCCACAGGATCTAACATAAAATTTTAATATTGCTGTATATGTTTTTCTTAGCATTTCTGAAATATTTTCATCTACTCAAATGTAGCATGTTTGGCAAATAACATAGAGATGCAATTAGTTTTAAATCTGAGACTCTTGAGGTTTAAAAGAAACTATTTTCACATTTAAATTGGTTAGTCATGTTAGAATTTATTAGCATTACCTAAATTTGTATTTTTTTATTTTAACAAACTTTTTCTCTTATCTCTGGTAAAATTTTCCTATTATGAATATTCATCTGCTATTGTACATCTTTCATATGAAGATACATATATCATTCCTCTAAAGTTTATATATGTTCACATACATATATACACACAAATTGTAACTCTAAAGCTATTAAGACATTTAAAAGATATTTCAGTAGCACTTATCTAAAGTTCAGTGATATATTGTACTAAATAAGCTACTCTTTTGCATGTATCTATCACCACAATCCACCTCTAGAATACATTCTGTCTTGCAAAATATTCATTTATGCTCATTAAGTTTTTTCTCAACACCTGGCAACCTCCATTATACTTTCTTTATGAGTATTTTAACCATTATAGAAAGGAAGGTGTGTGAGGCTCCAACTACGATTCTAAAACTATTTATCCCAGTAATTCTAATAGTTTTTGTTCCATATGTTGATGGTATAATACTACTATATTAAAAGTTATGATATCTATCTGATGAAATGAACATTTTCTTAGTACATATTGACTTCGTTTCATACATTTTTTAAATGTAAAGTTTATTTTCTCTGATATCAGTATAGCGATCTTTGCTCTTCTTTTTATTATTTGCATGGAATATCTTTTTCTATCCTTTTTCTTTCAGCTTGTACTTCTGTGACTGGGTGTGTTGATTTGGGGGATATTTTTGCAAGGGGGAACAATATAATACAGGACGCATATTTTATAAGATTATTTATAATAGTCACCCAAAGAATGGTATACAAAAGAGTACAGGAAATCTGTCCACACACTGAGACCAAGGAATCCAGCTAAGGGCCACGATCCCACGATAATGGCCTGCATGAGTCCAGCTTAAGACCTAGAGCTCATAATAATGCCTCCCACAAATCCAACTGGAGCGCAGAGCCCTAACAATATCTCATGCAGGCCTGGTTCACACTGTGAGGGCCCAAAGGTCAGTGTAGGAAGTCTGTGCCAGCGGGATGAAGGATCTGTGCTGGTCGGCTGAGGGATCTACACTGGAGCCAGGAAACAATGCTCAAACTAAGAACCACAGCTCCCCTGAAAGGTGCCACAGACATCCTCAGCAACAGTGAGGTCCCGAGCTCCTCCGATGATCAAGATGGCTGAGTTCCCATCAGGGAAGCCAATGCAGCAAGCTTCTTCAGGAGCCTGAGCTGTGCACCTTCTTCCCCAATGGAGCCAGGAAGCGATGCTCAGAGTGAGGAGCAGAGCTCCCCAAAGAGAACTAAAGTCATTCTCAGCACAACAAGGTCTTGAGCTCCTTGGAGGATGAAAACAGCCAAGTTCATCAGGAAAGCCAGCATGATAAGCTCCTCTAAAAAAAACCAACAGCTCCTTACAGCTTCCACCAGCTCCAACAGCCTTTTTCCGCTCCCAACAGCCTCTCTGCTTCTTCTCCAGTCCTGCCTCTTATGCTGCTGGCAACAGTCCCCAGGTGGGCCTCCCACACCCAGCACCACACTTACTCAGTTCAGCTGGGGGTATAAGCTGACCACCAGTTATCAAGCCACTACATTGAGTGGAAAGTTAGTCACTTATAGACACCATAAAATTTGATGTTAAAAAAAAAACCATTCTGCCAATCTTTGCCTGTTTATTGGAAAGTTTCCCAGTTACACTTAAAGTAGTGACAAGAAGAGACATGCCATTTTATCTTTGTTTTTTAAATGTTTTATAGCCTTTTTGTTCTTTCCTGCATTATCACCTTCCTTTTTGTTTAGCTGATTTTTGAACTAAAACATTTAAAATCCATTTTCATTTACTTTTGTATATATTCTATGGTTATTTTCCTTCTTACCATGAGAATGAAATTTAATATCTTACAGTTGTAACACTCTAATTAGAATTTATACTACCTTTAATAAGACACTGAATATCTGGTGTTTTACAACTATATCCCCATCCTCTTTCAGTTGTTGACATCAAAAGATCCAACATTATACATTGTATATTATGAAATTAAGTAATTATTTCTAACATTTTCACAATACTTTGATTTCTTCTTCCATTTTTGAAAGAAAATTTCTTCTTCCATTCTTTCATTTTTCTAAATGTAAGAATCCTGTTTTAAGCACCTTGATATAAGAGCCCACTAAGTTCTGGCCTCCAAAAGTTCTGATGAGAGATTTGTTCCTAATGATATTGCGGATTTCCTCTATGATGTATATAATGTCCATGTAGCGAAATATGTTCAGCATCAGGCTAGCTATGGCAGTAATATAAAGAAACAGGCTGCCATAAAGGCAAAGATGATTACTGCTATATTCTTATTGAACAGCACATGTAAGAACTTTAATCAACACTAAGTCCTGGATTCCAATTTAGAAGTGATAACATATGATTGAGAATGTATATGTTCTATTCTATATACATGTGTGTCTTAAGTATAGTATAACCAGATACCCAGGAGAAGGTCTGAAATAGAGACCATCACTTCTAGTGGGAAAAGTGGCACAAACTAGAGTTTATAATACACAGAAGGGCATATGAACAATAGTATACAATTACTCAGGCTAATAAAAACATGTTATCAGTAAATCCAAACTCAGGAAACTTTAACTTTTTCAATTAGCTTTATAATGTTTTATTGTCATTGGTCTCTTTTTTAAGTGCATGCTATGGTGTTTGGAGGGTTGCCTTTACCCCCTGCTAAACATCTAGAAATAAATTAAAATCTATTATCATGCAAATTATCAGTGAACACCAGACTTGGATAGGTAGAACCAATATAATCAAAATGGCCATATTTGCAAAACTGACACACATATTTAATAGAATCCCAATCAAAACACCAATACCATTCCTCACAAAACAAAACACTCCTAAAATACATATCAAACCAAAAAGACCTGGAATAGCAAAAGCAATCTTGGGCAACAGCAAAGTAGGAAGCATCAAATCCTGCATCTCAAATTATACAGAAAGTTACAGTGATTAAAAAACAACTTGCTACTGGCACAAAAACAGATATATGGGCCCATGGAACAGAGGTTGCAGAAACAATCCTATGTACACTCAGCTATCTCATTTTATTTATTTATTTATTTATTTATTTATTTATTTATTTATTTATTTATTTTTGAGTTTTTTGAGACAGGGTCTCGCTAAATAATCCAGGCTGGCCTCAAACTCGTGATGATCCCCCCGCTCCATCCTCCTGAGCAATGGGATTACAGGAGTGCACCACCACATTCGGCAGCTATCTGATCTTTGACAAAGGGACCAAAAACATATGCTGGAGGAAAGATAGCCTTTTCAGCAAAGGTCCTGGAGAGACTGGCTATACTTATGGAGAAGGTTGAATCTAGAGCCATATCTCTCACCATGTATGAAACTAAACTCAAAATGGATCAAAGATCTAAATTATTAAAACAGAGACAATCTGCTGGAAGATAAAATAGGTAAAATGCTTGAAGTCATATAGTTGTAGGCACATTGAACAGAACCATAACTGCATAAGAAATAACATTAAGAATCAACAAATTGGATTATATCAAATAAAAACACTTCTGCATAGTAAAGGAAACAACAAACAGAATGGAAACATAACACAGAATGAAAAAAAATATTGTTAGCTAATCCCTGGACACAGGACTAATTTCTAGAATACATAAAGAACTCAAAATAACTAGACTCCCTAAAATAAAAGTCCCAATCAAAAATAGGCAACTGAAATGAACACATTCTTCTTAAAAGAAGAACAAACAGCCAAAAAGTGTATGAAACATGGTTCCACATCTGTGGCCATCAGGGAAATGCAAATGTACCATCAAGCACTCATATAATAACAAATGCTGGCAAGACTAAGGGAAAAGGGGAACTCTTCCTCACTGTTGGTGGAAATATAAAACAGTATAACAACTATATATGGCAATATGGAGACTCCTCAAAAAGTACAACTAGAAATTCTGTTTGACTCAGCTATTTCCCATTTAGACATCTTTCAAAAAAAAAAAAAGTTAAAGGCATCATATTTCAGTAAAACATGGATACCCATGTTTATAGCAGCACAATTCTTAGTCCCTAAATCTTGTGAGCAGCCAGTAGGTCTATCAACTAGTGAGTGGATATACACAATGCATATACACAATACTACTCTGCCATAAAGAAGTATACATTTGTAGAATGAGTCATTTGTAGGAAAACAAATGTACCTTGAGACCGTAATGTTAAGAAATAGATACACAAACTTAAATATCACATGATTTCCCTTATAAGAGAAACCCACAGTATAAAGAAATTAAAGAGCAAAATAAAGGATAATAATAGGAAAGAGAGAGATAGATCATTTGCAGAAGGAAAGGACACCAGGAGATGGGGGTAAAGGGGAGGATGGGGAGGGCAAGGGGATGAAAAACAATTAAGATGTTTTATGTACATGTACCAACTCTTCATGATTACTGTGACTATTTTGTACTGAAAATATGTACTAACAGAAGTTAAAATTATAAAAAATAAACAAATGAAAAACTTCCTTATAGTGAAATCAAACAAATCTGACCTCCCTTCTACTTCATATACCATCAGAGGGGTGAAAATCGCATGTTCCCCTAAACCTCTGTACTTCTATACCAAAAAACTCTAACATGTTAAGTGTGGCTCATGTGAAACAGAGCAGAAAATGTAGCAGCACAGCCCTAATGTCAGAAATTGCATTTCTATTTATTTCACCTAAATTTATATTGGCTCTTTTGCAAGCTGTATTTCACCAGGGACATCTATTGAGTCTACTGCATTCCACAAATTTAGTTGGAAGACATGATACTAAACTATGTTCTCCTGTAATTGTACTTATAAAATTGATTTTTGGGTCCACTTAATGGTTTATATTTAACATTTCTTGCATTCACCTTCTCCCCTGAAACTCTACCAGTGACAATACAGATCACTATCAACCACCTGAAATATTAGCACATTTGCTAAATGATTTGTCTGCCATCAATCATACTATAGAGTAATTTACTCATTAAACTGCAAAGCAATTGTACATAAACATGATATGATTACTACTTTTCTGTATTTCTATTTATTTAGGCTTTTACATCATTTTCAGTAGATAGCCCAATTTCTAGCTGTGATATCTAAGATTCTTCATGTTTAGGATCCTCATTTCACATTCTTTAACACTTCAACATATACTCCCATATGCTTTCTAAAAATCTCCATGATTAATTTATTTCTTATACAAACTGCCTTATGTCCTTTCCCTTCACTTTTACCATTCATCTACTAAATGATTATATAGATGAATCCTTCTCATCTTTTAAGACAACACAATTATGTTTGTCTATCTCTAACTAGAGAAGAACACATGTCATTCTCTGTTCACTTAAGTAAATGGTGTTCAAGTTATATGATAAAGCAACTACATACATGTACCAAACTTACTTTACATACATATCTATGATAAAAAGTTTAGTGTATGAATTAGTAGGACACTAACAAAGATAATTAATAATATACAGGAATAAGAGTTATGTGAGTCCCCTCTCCCTTCCTTCTCAAAGTATCTGTACTCATCCATCTTTTGATGATATAACATAATGCCTATGTAACAAGCACTGAAAGGCATGTCCTAAGCCTTGAGATCCAGCATTCACCAAATGACATTTAAACATAAGTATATGATACTCCAGTAGTTGATCTGATAACCTTGTTGGTTACTAACAGACTAGTGGGCAAGTGATGTATGGATATCGTTGGACAAAGGAAGTAATTTTTGTGCAGGCCTGGACAGAGTGCAATACCATGAGATTTCATCACAACTCAGAATGGCAATGCCATTTAAAACTTACAAATTGTTTATTTCTGGAATTTTACATTAATGTTTGCAGGCCATGGTTGACTGTAGGAAACCAAAACCACAGAAAGTAAAGCTGCAGATAAGGAGGCAATTATGTACTTATAACAAACTGTGGTAGAAAATTGTTAAAATGTTGTTATTATGGGAAACCAAAATAAATGAATTAACTGTTAAACACAGCACTCAGTCAACTAAAGAGATGCTATGTAACATGAAAATATAATAAGAACATTAAAAAGTGATTAAATATTATAGTATAGAGGTAGTTCCCATGATTTTGACATCTGGCTGAATCAAAACGTTCAAGCTTAACTGGCCCAAATCTAAGTTCTGTATAAATACTGAGTACAGTACTGTGTAAGAGCTATTAGACAGGGAATTAACTGTGGATCAGTTTATTTCAGTGTAAGCTTCTCCTGAACTTTGGATAAGACACTGCTATTGTCATAGTTGCATCTGGAAGGATTGCTAAGGCTTTGGAAAGATACACAGTGTCATCAATAGTCTTTTACGTAGTCACAAGTTTAAAAGAGTCATGTAAGATTTCATACTATCGGACAGTGAGATAAGAGAAAAGCCCATAATTGCAAGTTTTTAATTTCACTTAAAAGGAAAATAAACCTAAGCTCATATTACAAAGCTTTTGGACAGCTTATTCATAAATTTGTTTTAAATCATATACCTTTGGAGTGTGTGGTCCTTATATTATTTTCCAATATATCTTATTATCACTTTCCCACTGCAATAATCGAAGGATTAAATTATAATGATGTCTTAAGAGTTACCTCTCTCAGTTATGTTGTGTAAATATATTGAATCAATATATTTTAATAAATAAATAATATAAGAACTGTAAGGTGAAAATTCTTCTAAATTGATATCTTGATCTAAAGCTATCTTCATTAGTAGCTTAATTTCTGATATGCCTTTACATTTATTGTACTGGAAAACCTCTAAATATCATGCAGATACTGTATCAAACTATTCCTTACATATGGTGAGGTGGAAGCACAGGAATCTCAAGCTTGGCTTAGTGTTCTTCTTCAATACTGCCCTATGTGTGGACTTCCTTTGTAACATCATCTCTACAAAAGTCACTTATTTTCTCTTACAGTGCTGCTCATAAATTAACGAGCTTATACTCTATTTAAATTTGGCCTAGCTTCTACTTTTTTTGGGGGGGGGGCGGGCAGGGGACAGGGTTTCACTATGCAGTTCAGGCTGGCCTTGAACTCACTTTGTAGCCCAGGTTGGCCTTGAACTTGCAGCAAACCTCCTGCCTCAGCCTCCAGAGTGCTGGGATTACAGGCATGTGCCATCATGCCCAGCCTCTACTTCTTTATCCATACAAGGTCTAAAATATCTGCCATGCAACAACTTTTCTCATCACTTGGCTTTCACGTTTGAAAAAGAAAAAGGACCACTGAGTATTCAAATCTTACTCTATATGAAAGATAGAATTAATGGGAAGACTCATGAACAGTATTCATAGCAACTGGCTATAAATCCTTTTTTCCATAATAATTTAATACTCTATACTTTGGAGAAAATAATAAAAATTGGTACTCCAGAAAATTGTACCAGGGTCCTCTGTATTTCAATATCTTATTAATGTAGTGAGAATAAAATGAAATGCAAAGAGATCAAAAGAAAGTGGAAAATGATGGTAAATTCTGGTATTTGGACAGACAAGATGATTTTCTCAGACTGTCTCTTAGACTTTTAGACTGAAAGCTTTGAAGCTACTTATGTACTCAGACTCCAAGAAATCAGAGATTTCTTGATATACATGGCAAGTATATCAGAGGGGTCAGGAAGACAGAGGTCATACACTGTAGAGGGGATAGACACATTATCAGGGAGAGTAGTGGAGAAGGAGAAGGAGAAAAATTAATTACATGATAATAAGTTAGTTAGATACAAGTAGAAATTCTTGTGTGCTATTTCATAGAAACGTGACTGTAGACAATTATGTACTACATAATTCAAAAAGCTAGAAGAAAGGATTTTGAATGCCTTCATCAGAAAGAAATGATAGATATTTGAGGAAGTAATGAAATTTTGCCTGATTTTAGAATTACATACAGTACACAAAAATAGAAACATCACATGTGATTATGTGTATGTATGTGTGTGTGTATATATATACATATATTTTTTTTTAATATAAAGAGTTGATTTTAAGGCTGAGGCAGCAGGATTACAAGTTTGAGCCCAACCTGGCCAGCTTATTGATCTAGTGAGACCCTGTCTCAAAATAAAAAATCAAATGCTTGGGATGTAGGTCAATGTGAAGGCCCTGGGTTCAATCCCTGGTGTACTAAATAAATACATGAATTAAATAATTTTGCCACCCTCCAAAGTTAGCCACTTGGCTTTCAATTTTTTTTAAAGTAAAGGAATTAAAGACCTTAATTGACTTTTTTTTAAAAAAAGAAAAAAAAAACCAATAAAGTACAGGAATTATAGAAGGTTACTTGTTAACAAAGCAAAACAAGGCTAGCCACGTGTGTACCTATAATCTTAGTGCTCTGGGAGGCTGAAGCAGAAGGTCAGAAGTTTGGGCCCAGGCTGGGAATCTTAGTGACTTAGCAAGATCCTGACTTCAAAATTTAAAAAAAATATGACAAGGGGTTTGGGGATATAGCTCAGTGCAAAGGCCCTAGGTTTGATCCTCAGCACCACATACATACACATACACAAAAAGGTCAGTGTGAGCCTTATGACAAATAAATATTCATTAATTACTTACAAATATAGCTTAGTAGTTTTAGGTAGAGTTAGTTTATAATAAAAAACAGATCAAGCACTATATACCATAACTATAGGAACTCTTAAATCAGATAGAATGTCACTAAAGTTCCTTTTGACCTTCAGTTAGCACCAATAATGCAACTGTTCCTGGTCCAGTAACTCCCTTCAACAAAACAGTATATGAATTAGTGCTTACAGCTCTATCATTTGTAGTAGACTGGGGCCATAAACTAACACCAGAGCTGGACTAGAGCTAGAGTTTACAATATTGAAGATATGAAGCTTATGCTCATTAGACTCATACCCTGCCTTACACTTGGAAGCCAGGTTCCACGAAGAAGATAGATAAACAAAAAATACTGGAAGGATCCCCATGGACCATTGCTAAAGGAATGGGAAATCCTAAAGCAAGATCAAGATTATATGTTTCCTCCAGAAGTGATACCGTGTACCTCCTTTAGCACCTGCAGTGAAGTCCACCAACACTGTTCCTTTAACAACTTCAAAATAACTGATGTCAAATATCTTACAGCATCCTTAAATTTTAATATTTGTTGTATCTGTTACAAATATTACAGCTAATATTAAATGCTTCCTACATGTAATGCAGTGTTATTATTTAGTACATATAAAGTTTTATTGGTCTTAAATTAATATTGAATACTCATTTCCTGAAGGAAATTATTAATAGACCTATAATAATTAATGAATATATATATATATATATGATCTCAAGGAATCTAACTCCATGTAAATATTTGAGATTTACTCTTGCAATCTTTCCCTTTTCCTCACCAACTTATCAATTAATATGCTTCAAGTTAATGGAAGTGTTCAAACTATAAAGCAAAAATAGTTGAAAATATATAAATGTTATGGTTGATACACTGTGTCAACTTGAGGAGTCTAGAAGGTTAACTAAGTGACTCAGCAGTTCTACATCCTGGAGTGAAAAGGACATGCCCTTACTGCTCTAGGATGTTGTTCACTGTGTCAACTTGAGAAGGTTAGAAGGTTAACTATGTGACTCAGCAGGGAGCCAAGGTTCTTACTCTGTATTCATCCTGAGCCTGTGCAAGAGGAAGGCCTGAAGATGGTGTGGGTGTAAAGGACCACCCGTCTCAGGGGTGGGTAGGCTGCATACAATACAAGGGAAATGAGGTAGGCCTGATTGCTAGTTCTCTGGAGAAGCTCCAATCTTCGCCTTCAGCTTGGTGGTCCTCTCCTGCCTTCTGGTGCAGACTATTTGGCTTCCACCTGGGACTCTTTATCCTTTTGGTGTAGACTCTTAGGCCTTCATCGTGGATTCTTCAGCATTATGTCACAGACCCATCAGCTTCCTGATACAGACTTGCATGGACACTGCAGTGAGCTCCAGACTTTGGACTGGACTCTGCAATCTCCAGCATGCAGACACCCTCTGCACACTTCCTCATCCAACTCTGTGGCTGACCATTGTAAGCCAAACTAGTAATTTCTTGTACATTTGTACATCTTGTGTTATATCTGTTTCTCTAGTAAACCCTGACTGATATAATAACTAAAGAATGCAATCCTGCATGAAGCAGAGACTACATACACTGAAAAGATAGAAGGGATATCGCCACAGTGCTAGGGGAAAAAAGAAAGGGACTGGGAAACAAGAGTGACACAAAGGAGTAGGAAGTTGCTGCAGCCAACTATTTGTATCACTGAAAGTTTTGACAGGTTCCCCATTACTGATCTATACAGTAGATGCCAGGGAGACCTTTAGAGCCCTTCAAAAGGTCCACAGGGTCAAAAAGTTTCTGTACTAGCACAAATGTTATTTGCCTTTTCTATTGGACTGACATTAGTATTGATTGTGAAAAAGCAAGGATGGTCAACTAATAGTGCCTTAGTCTGAATCAAGGTCATGGCATCCAACTATCTTGGTAATCAAGCCTTATTCACTGCCAGGCAAACAAAGTAAAACAAATTCCAGCCTGCATGTTCATGTACAAATGTCTTTGGTTAATCAATACAAACTATTAGCTTTATTAGTCACAACAGTAGAGTACATCTCATTTTAATATCTCATGTGAGACTGAGAAGGGTGCAAAAGGCATTAATGCCACAAGCCCAACTATGAGATTATCTCAAAGAAAAGTATTTGTGTGACTGAATTGCAAACTCAGCCACATTTTTCCTCAGGGAACACAATGTTTAACTGAAAGGATAAGAGACAAGTTATGATTATTAAGACTTCTGTATTTGGTAGACATTTTCTTAAAAATAAAAAACATGAGCCTAACACTTCAAGGAGAACATATTCACTAGTTCTCCTTAAGTTAACTGCAAAATTAAAACCTACAAGCAAAAGTCAGCACTTTGGGAAACTACTATATGCCATCATGAGAAGAAATCTTCCAAATACTTGAAAATTTTTCATGAGAGTAGGAGTAATATTATATAACGTGACTAAATAGTATAGGATAAAACATCAGCATGTGGAGATCTACATAAGTCAGTGAGCCAATATTTTTTAAAAGATCAATGCATGTTACTACAAAATCATGTGGTTAAAAGTTCTACTTAAAGTATAAAATATTAAAAATCCTTTCTCCTAGCATCTTAGAAAATATACATACAGTAGATTATCATTCTCTTTACTCACCTTACTAGAGGATTTTGGATATTTCCACAATCAAGAAATAATGATGTATGAGGATATCAATATATTTACCGTGATAAGAACATTACACAATGTATACATGGGTCAAAAGATCACATGATATCCCATAACTATGTATAATTTATATGTATAAGTTTGTAAAAATTACAAAATAGCTGAATAAGGTACTTTTAAATTAATGGAGTACAAAAAATTTACTGATAAGGTTTCAGATTCCATATACAAACTAATGTTTAAGAAACTACCATCTATTAAGTTTTACTATAATATGAAATTAGAATACCAAGAATTAGTCACAAAGGCTGTTAAAATACTCCCCCCTTTATGCAATTATATATTTTCAAGATTAGATATTCTTTTTCATGTATTTCAACTAGTGCAGTATATTTCAACAAACTGATGGAGACGCAAACCCGACACATATCTTCTATTAAGGCAGACATTAAAATTATATACAAAAACATAAAACAAAGCCACTCTTTTCCCCAAATTTCTTTTGTTACTTGCAAAAGAATGTGCTATTTGTGTTAATAATGGCTATTTACTGTTACTTAAAAATAAACATATATATGTTTGCCACACATTTCATAATTAGTATCTAATATTACTACATATAATGAATTTAACAAAAGCTCTTTGGAGGCTTAAATAACTTTTAATCATGTAAAACAAGTCCAAAAACCAAAAAGTCTCAGAACAGCTATGTTAGCTTATTACTGAAATAAAAAATTAGAAATTAATGGTTTAACAAGACCCAATGGATTCAGCGCTAAATTCTACAAAAAATTTAAGGAAGATCTACCATCAATATTCCTCACGCTCTTCAATGCAATCAAAAGGGAAGAAGTATTGCCAAACTTATTACTGGAAACTAGCATTACCATGATTCCAAAACTAGACAAGGAGTCATAAAAGACAGTTATAGGCAATCTCTTTAATAAACCATAGATGTAAAGATCCTCAACAAGATACAGGAAAAGAAAATGCAACAAATCACTAAATCACTAATCATGACCAAGTAGGCTTCATACCAGGGATGCCAAGATGGTTTAATAAGGAACAATAAATATAATACATCACATAAAGAGAAACAAGGACAAAAATCACATAATCATCTCAATAGATAGGAAAAGCCTTTAACAAAATCCACTATCCATTCATGATAAAAACCCTGGAAAAAAAAAATAGGGATAGAAGGACCTACCAGTATCTCAATCGGATAAAAGCCATTTGTGACAAACCTACTGCCAATATTACATTAAATGGGGAAAAATGAAGAGCTTTCCCTCAAAAAATCAGGAACAAAAAAACAAGGTCCAATATCACCACTATTATTCCATACAGTATTTGAAAATTTAGCCAAAATATTCAGGCAGGTTAAAAAGGACATGGATAGATAAAGATGATAACAAATTATCCTTATTCATAGATGATATGAGCATTACATAGAAGAGCAAGTACATTCAATTTCTTGATTGTTGACAAAGGGGCCAAAAACATCCACAAGAGTAAAAAATAGCCTCTTTAATAAATGGTGTTGGGAAAACTGGTTGTCTATATGCAGAAGATTGAATCTACACCCATATTTCTCACCACAGAACAAACTAAAATAAAAGATGGATCAAAAGAATTAAATGTTAAAAGAGAAACACTAAAACTGCTGGAAGAAAAAATAGCTATAACTCTTGAAGTCATAGGTATAGGCAAGCACTTTCTGAACAGAACCCAGATTTCACAGAAAATAGTTCCCAAGTGCTGGGGTTACAGGCACGCACCACCATGCAGGGCTCACTACCTCCCTCTTTAACAGCCCTTTTACAGTGAGTCCAACCTGGTAACACATGATAATCTCCCTATTTCAAGACCCTTAATTCAATGATATCTACAATGTCCATATAACACATGTAGAGCATCTGGAACAAAGCAGATGCTTCTTTTGTTGGTTTTGTTATTGTTGATTTGTTTTTGAAATAGGGTCTTGCTCTGGAGTCCAGGGGCCCTGAACTCACTCTATAGCTCAGGTTGGCCTTGAACTTGAGTGATCCTCCTGCCTCAGCCTCCTAAGTGCTGAGATTACAGGCATGTGCCACCACCCCTGGCCTAGCAGATGCTTAATTACCACCTTTTTTCCAAAGACACAAATGAATGATATATCCTACCCAAGGTAAAAATAGGCTAACAAAATAAAAGTGTCACAAAGAGGAAGGTCATATTTGGTTAGAACTAGAGAAGGTTATAGAAGGTACGGTACTCAAAACGGGCCTTGAGGATGTGTAAGATTTCAATACTACAGTTTAAGCAGTAAAGCTAGATAATCAAGGCATAATTTTTTTAAAAAGACTCAGGGTTAAGTGTACTTGACAAAGTACATTACTTCAGCTTAGCAGGAGTACCTTTAATATACAAGGAAGACAGCAATGTACACAAACAGGTAGTTTGAGGTCCCATTTAGGGAAAATCTTAATAGTTTCAGAGAATATTTTGTACTTAATAAGAAACACTGACAATTTCTCAGTAGCAGAATCATTTGGTAAGTCCTGAGATGGCAGCAATTTATAAAATTAAATGAACAGATAAGAAAAATGTCAGTTTTAGAACGTTTTTAGATGAGAATTTTGGAAACTTACATATAGAAAATAACTTTTTCTTAAGTATAGCCTATCAACTATGTAGAAAATAACGCCAGAGATAGGCATCATTGTATTCTTAGACCAAAACAAAGCAAAACAAAACAAAACAAAAAAAAGCTAAGAGAATTTCCACCCTTAACCTACATACTAAGGTGGGTTATGAGAGATCTTGCCTCAGGTTATACAAATTAACAGAAGACAGAGAAAACAACTTCAGGATTCTCTTCTCTAGGTCTGTCACCTGGACAGAATTTCTTCTTCTTCAAGCATTTCTGTGAGATAATAACCAGGATAACAAAGATGAATTCTCAAAAATATGTTGCTATGTTGAGCATGCAAAATGGGTTAGTATGCATGCAACTGTAAATTAGACAATTGGAGCCTGAGAAAAATATTTGTGGACTTACCTAATCTTTTAACTCAGGGAACACAAGAACACTTTAAAATTAACTCTGGAAAGCCTTATAAGAGTCATATGTGGATGCCTCACAAAAAAAGGTTGGCAGTCCTGGCCACCACAACTTCCAAGGAAACAGCAGAGTTGCAAAATTTAGTAACCCCCCACCTCGCCACATTCACTGTCTAAGTGTAATACAGGATGGAAACATACTAACACTTATTCTCTCCTCTCTCCCCATTCCCCTCCCCCTCTCCCTTTCCCTCTCCCTCTACCTCTCTCCTTCTCTCTCTCTCTTGCTGTCTCTATCCCTCCCTCCCTCCCTCCCTTCCTCTCTCTCTCTCTCTCTCTCTCACACACACACACACACACACACATTGGAGATGTTGATCTATCCTGTCGGCCCTGGTGCTACTGTGATGTGACAACAAATTATACCTGAGAACTAAAAAAATACAAAATTTCAAAATGTAAGAGAAGCCAGTCTTTGTCTTTTTCTTCTCAGTTCTCTTCAAATACATATTGCCTATCATTTAATCCCTCTTGAAAGGGAGCCATTCCTGCCTGGGAATTTCAAATATGAAAAGAAAATATTCACATTAAATCAAAGACAAATGATCGGAGTTCTTTCGCAGAAAACGTTCCTTTTATATTGTTCCTTCCCTAGGAGCAAACATTAAACACAGCTTTGTTTTGTTACTAACATAGGATCTCATGAAGAAATTATCTAATATTATGGGCAACATGAACACAACTGCTGAACAACCTATTTTGCTGTCTGTAGAAAATCTGAAGAGGTAGTTTCACACGCCATACTTATCTGATTCTATGGAATACAATGGTCAGTCAATCCAACTAAATTCTAAAAGTTTAAGAAAAATAGATCTGTATTTTACACAAAACAGAAACATGGCATTTCTGGAAACATTATTGATAATTAAGGGGTGTCAATTATTCCCTACCTTGATTCTGAGAGGTATATAGTGAAGTGGTTCTGTAGTATGAATGGTAGGATCAATCAACTCACACTGAGGGTTTACACACTATTTACATAGACATAACAGCTTAGGATAAAACAAAAGAGAGGGAAAAATCTCTAGGAGGGTCACAACTCACAGGTGGAAAAAGCACACACTCTGAATTAAACAAATAGTATAATCCATACTACTGCTTTTAAATGATCTAGAAGTAAAGAGAACAAAGTATGATGCTAACATATGATAGCTAATGCTTAAATAGGACCACTCTACTCCATGGCACCTATAAACAGTGACACACTAGGGTATCATTTTCATTTTTTAAGCACAGAAACACATCCTCACCCACATAAGAAGATGAGTATAGGAAACAACCATCTAGAAGGACTTGACTTCCCAATATTTTTTTCTTATGACACTATTCATTTCAAATGAGTACAACCTTATGCAGTTCAAATAGCCATACAAACCCAAGAGAAACACAACAGCCAAAATCTATTGGTTATTTTCCCTCCAAAAAATAAAATACATTTAAAACACATGTCTTCAATAAAAGTATTATTTTTAAATATAAAAATCGATTGTCAAAGATGGAATAATTCCTAGGATGATGAATATAATTTTAAATAATACCTCTCTTCTGTCACCAGGATTCAAAAAGCAGCAAATGTTTCATAACATGAAAAACATGTTAAAATAGATAACACAGGGAAAGTAAAATCTGTATAGAGATAAGCTCATCTAAACTACAGTGTATACAATTCTAAACTATTACTATATACAATATAAAGAAATATGTATATATATTAAAAATGAGATTGATAGGGCAAGAGAGACTCCACTTTCTGTTTTTAACTCCATATTAAGAGAAGTCACTTAAAGTTCACTTAAGCTATAGTTCACCCCAGCCGCCTTGGTATTTACCAACCCAGGAGAGCAGAGTCAGCAAATGGGAACAGAACAAACAGGATAAATTGGGAAGTGGGCTAAAAGTTAAACTGCAATGGTCATTTGGAATTTAGCTGTCTGACCTTCTGTGAGAAGTCAACTTCGTGATAATTGTGTGATAGTCTTATAAGATTCCCAAAATGAGGTAGTGGTTACTATGGAAATCTAAAATGTACTTTAACCAAATGTGAGACCAAGATCAGGGCAGACATCTTCTGGTTTGTTACTGTCCATCAGCTGACCCAAAAAACGTTTTGTTTGTTCCTGCCTTTTAGGTTTTCTTGCCAGTAGCTTTCTTGATGAACTCACTTGCTGTATCAAGATCATGCTATATAAACTACTCTGAAATGTTCTCCATTTAAAATAATAAAGACTTTTTAAGTGGTTGTACACCTACATTAAAGAATGAATGATATCAAACTATACTAATATACATGGCAGTTTGTTAATATTTATTAGATGTTTTATACCAAGTCTTTACTGTACAAAAGAAAATACTGTGTTAAAACATACTTATATTTGAATTACATAATACACTCATGATTGTTTCATTATATTAGAATTCCAAAAATGGAACTACATGGTAAAAGGTAAGCACATTTTAAAGGATTTCTGAAGCATACTGAAAAACTGAACACCTAAAACACTATACCAATTTAGGCCTTCACAAACAATTTATCAGAATACCTACTTCCAGGAATTTTTCACAAATATAGAATGCTAACATTTTTACTTTACTTTTGCCAAGTTTATAGCTGAAAGTATTCCATAGGTTTACTATTTGTCTTATTAGTAGAGGTACACATTCATTTACATTATCTTCAATCTTTCTGTTTCTGACTGCCTAAATATAATTTTTTTCAAATTTTTCTACCCATCTGTGTTTTTATATATGACAGATATTAATCTATGGAAACATTGCATTTACTTTTCATCATGAGTTTGTATCTTTTTTTCATAAACTCCTTTTTTAAGTAATGCAGTATTCATTATTGGGAGTTAAATGATCAACCTTTTCTTTAATGATTTCAATCTTTGGTATGATCTTCAGAAAGATGACTCAAATTCAAGATTATAGAAAAAATTAAGATTTTATTGGTTTCCACAAAATTTCTTTGTTTTCAAAAATGGAAACATTTATTCACAACAGAATTCATTTTGATATATAAGACATGGACTTTATCTTTTCATCCAAATTGGCAGACATTTTATCAAATGCCATTTTTTTTGAAAACTCTTGCATAGACTTTGAAATATTTTTATAGTTTGAATTTTAATGCTTCATTTGTCAGTCTATTCCACTTTGAGAAGGATGTTAAAATATTTTGCTTTATAAGATTTTAATATCTAATTGGAAAAGACCAAACTCATAAATTCTCTTTTCCATAATTTTCAAGAAATACTGTCCATTTTTGCTTCCAAATCAATTTTAGAATTATTCTGCTAATATAATTCTCCCAACAAATTCACTTGGTACTCATTATTTTGGTTAATCTTCGAAACACTGGTTACAGTATACAATTTTCCTATTCTGATCCACCATACACATTTTTGTACAATAGAATCTCTTTACATCACTCTGTGATATATTCTTCTTATTATTTCTACTTATTACTTGCTAAGTAGATACATGGAGAAATTTCCACTGTTTATAAATTACCCAGGTATTTTGTTATGGCAACAGAGACTAAGCTTTGCATGGTTCAATATAATAATTATAATGTATTCTTTTTTAATCTTATTTGATCAAACTTTTCAGCTGAGAAGCATCTTCACCCTACTCCTCATGTTAATGTAAATGAACGTGTTCCACTGTAAAATGTCTAGTAAGTACTAAATTTCAAATAAATGTAATTTATCATGGTGTTGATAATTATACAGTTTATATTTTACTAAGTTTTGATTTTAAATCAAGAAATTAGGCTGGGTCTTATATGATATACTTCTTGTACATAACAAGATACTTTATCTCCTTTACCCACTAATGTGAAAAATCATATTAACAGATTTGTAAACATCTTGAACTATCCCTGGATTTCTACCATAAAGTCTATTTGGTAATGCTAAATTACTTTCTTAAAAAACTTCGATTGACCTTCAAAATTTTATTTACTTTTTATTCATAATTATGAGGTTAATTTGTAAGGGTTTTTGTGCTGATTTTGTTGAGTATTGGTATTAGGATAAAACTAGAAGTGACATTTTCTGCAGGCGAACCCTCTAAGAAAAATTAGAAGATGAAATATACATAAAAAAAGGAAGACAAAATTTCTTTATAGACACTTTATAGTGCTATAAAGCAGGAGGCCTACAGGGAATTAAAACAGGGAGGACAGAACATTCAAATGTAAGCTTAGGATCTGCAGCTATCCCTGGGAGCTAAAGCTTCACATGGGATACAAACAGAATTGGATCTAGATGAAGAGTTGCTATTAAGAGTAAAGAAACCATTGGTTTTTTGTTTTTTGGTTTTTTTCTCTCTCTCGGGAAATTAAAGTACTCAAATCAGAGATCTGAAGGCCAGTTTTCTCCTCAAGGCATTTGCTGAATTCAAAAGCTACACAGCTGAGAAAAATGAGGACTGAAGAGTTAAACCCTTTGAAAAGCAAAGTAAATCTCCCACAATCACACAGTGCCTCAGAGAAAATGACCCACTAGTTGAAGAATGCATAGGAATCTCAAGCAGAGCATTATCCATTAAGGCTGCAATAAAAAAAAAATACCATGGACTAGGAGCTAATAAACAACAAAAATTTATTGCTCACAATTGTAGAGGCTGGAGAATCCAAGATCATGATGCCAAGAGACTCAGTGTCTGGTGAAGGTCTACTTCCTAGTTCACAAAAAGCATCTCCTTACTGTATCCTCAGATGTTCGAAGCAGAAAGCTGCTCTCAGGAGCCTCTTTTATAAGAACATTAATTTTATTCATGAGTGTGCTACCCTCATGATCTGTCATACGCCAGGACTCACTTACTGTTATTATCAGATTGGTACTTGGCCTTAAAATATGAATTTAGTGGGTATACAAACACTGATACTATAGGAAGCCCTGAACACTCTTGAAGGAGTAAACTGATACTAACATTTTTATCCTATTGTTAATTGCTAATCCGAGTACTGCTAAGACTCATTCTAAAGACAAATTTTAAAACTAGAGAAGGCAGGAGGCTGAATAGATATAGTTGCTCTGAAAAATAGAAATTTCTAGTCTTTGGTGCTGAGGAAAAGATAACATGCCAGGCTCTCACTGAAAGCCTTGAAGAACCACACATAGCAACAGGGACAACCAGAGATACATTACAAGTAAAGCCTAAGCTTCATCCAGATCAGTCCATGATTGATTGGACTAAGGTGATCACTCTCAAACCACAACTCATCTGCCCCTTATAATTACTCACTAAAAGAAAAAGTGAACCTTTTCTAGTGGAAGATATTATCACCAGGGATTTGTACCTTAAACACAATGTCTAATATCAACCACAAAAGTACTAGAAAAAAAACAGGATTACATGACTGAAAACCAAGAAAACATCAGAAACAAATCAACCAGTAAGTGTAAATAAGCCATAAGAATCAATGAACAATGACTTTTAATGAGTATGATTAATAGTCTCAAGAAAAACAAGACAAATTAGATGAAAAGATTTTTATTAGAGAATTTTGGTTTATAAGAAAAACAAAAGATATTTTAAAAGTAAAAGATACCTGAAATGCTAACTCATAAGTTTCTTTTTTATTTTTACCAAGGTTTTCATTATGTCTTTGTGAAATTGTCTTCAAATTAGCAGGAAGACATGATAATAGGAACCACTTTCAGAATAAGCACATTGAAATAGTCAATGAAAAAATAATGTTCTCTAATTATTAAAGTTGATAAACATAATGTGAGCTTATATCTACCAAAGAACTTCCTGGCTAGTTAAATCAGAAACTGATATCTTAAACCAAACTACAGTTTAAGGAAACACTTTTCTATTGAAAGGCAAAGTAAGAGCGACTGTCACTTACAGGAAGGTGTGTGAATACAGCAAAGGTGCTACGCAGAAAGGCAATGAGGTCTATCAGGTAATCACTAGCTTTGTTGTCCAAATCTCCTGTCATCCAGTCATAGTCTGCCAGCTGTAGAAACTGGTCAATCTTCTGGTTTAAATTTGTATAAATCTCTTCTTCAGCTGCATGCCTCGCATCCTGTGAAATAATATGAAATTTGAAAACATTATTCTGATTTTCAGATTTCCACTATGAAAAATGCAGAAATTTATGTGCCTTGGAGCTAATTCACATTTATAACCATCAAGTAACACAACTGGGGATACTGAGGAATATCACACTCTCCATTAATTTTTATTTTCCAAAAGCAGTATAGCAGTGTGAGGCCTCTCTTCTTTCTCCCTCCCCTCTCCTCCCCTTCTCTCTTCCATCCCCACAGATCCCTTCCCCTCCTCCTCTTTCTCTTATGTATTCATGCTATTCTTTTGCTTCATTAAAAAGGAAAACTACCTTCAGTGCTCTCAGCAATCTGCATTCTATTTCTTCTCTGTGTTCAGAACTACACTTACTCCCAGGACCCTGTGCATTTTCAACTTTTCTATCACTCTAAGAATTCTCCTTCCTGCTAAACTCTATATCCACTAGTTTCTTCACATTGCTTGTAAATATACTTCAGTTTCAATTTAATATTATATATTCTCACTGGTAACTGTCAGAGCTCTCATTCTTTATAATCAAACTTTTTCAAACACTGATACATTGTGATGATGTTTAAAATACTCCAGATGTAAAACTAATTCTGAAAGATGTTAAAATATACCAAAGAGTTCCCAGATCATTTCAGTGTGAGATACCCTGTATAAGCAATTCATGATGAATACTAGCTCTAAGAAATGTTAGTTGTTTTCACAAATATATACATATAAATATACTCATCTATATATGTGTGTGTATATATATATATATATATTTGTCTTTTTAAAAAACAGCACAGATGTGTCCTGTGGACAGTCAGAATGCTAATACCAAAAATTTTACAACAGGGACAGCTTCAGAAGCCATGAACTACTTTGATACCACATTCAATGTTATTTTTTAGTCTGATCTTAACAGAATCTTTATTAAACATTCTCGACTTAAAATTCTGTCTTTCTAAGCTAGGAGTATAGCTTAGTGCTAGAATGCTTATGTGGAAAGTGTATGGCCCAGCATTTGATTTCTAGCACCAAAGAAAAAACAGAGGGAGGGAAGGAAGGAAGGAGGGAGGAATTGAAGGAGGGAGGCAGGGAAGGAAGGAGAGAACGAGGGAAGAAAAGAAGAGAAGAAAAGAAAAGGCAAGACAAGAAAAGAGAAGAAAAGAAAAGAAAACTCTGTTTTCCTGTAACTTTTCCTGGGAAAGGTTACTCATAGCTATGTTTTTATTTCTTTAGTCTCAAATCTCATTTTTTTCTGGGTGGCCTAATGCTACATGAACATCACTGACACCAAGAAACTCTGAAATCAGAAAGCTGGGATCTAGATTCATCTTACTATTCACTATTCAGTTAAGACAAGTGTAAATCTAACCAATACACTAGATTCCATTCTGTCCTTCAGTCAGAAAAAGGAGGCTTATAAACTCAGCCTCCTAAATTTCACTTGTACCTTGCTTCACATTTTCACTTATTTAATATCTATGTAATTTTGCAATACACATATACTATAATAAAATTAATGAGCATGTTTACTTACTATATGTTTTAAAATATGCTTTTGACAAAACTATATATTTATCATGTACAAAATGATGTTCTGAAATATGTACATATTGTGGAAAGGCAAAATGGAGCTAGTAACAGGTTGAGCAAATTAACATACCTTAATCAAGCTACTGAACATGTGTAATCTCTCACATATTTGTCATCTTTGTAGTAAGAACACTTAAAATTTTCCCTCTCAGAAATCTTTAAGAGCATAAGAAAATCATTAACAACTATGGTCATTATATTATTCCATAAATTTCTTGAACTAGTTCCTCCTATCTAAAATTTTATGTCCTTTGATTAAAATTCCCTGACTCCTCCCCAGCCTCTCCCCAACTCCTTGGAAACAAGTCTTCAGCTCTCTTCTTCCATAAGATCAATGTTTTCAGATTCCACACAGTATAAGTGAGATCATGAGGTATTTGTCTTTCTGTGCCTGTCTTACTTAACACAATGTCTTCAAGGTTTGTCCAAGTTGCCACAAATAAGATTTCTATTATCTTAACACTGAACAGTATTTCACTGTGTATACATACCGTATTTTCTTTATCTGTTTAACTACTGATGGACACATACATTATTCCTAGATATGGAATCAACATACTGGGAATAATGCTTTAATAAACATGGGAGTTTAGGTCCCTTTTTAACATACTGATTTCATTCTCTCTAGATATATATCTAGTAGTAGGATTGGTGGATCATATGTTAGTTCTACTTTTAATTGTTTAGGGAATTGCTTTCTACCAAGTTTAAAGTGATAGCTCATTATAATATTCTTTTGCATTTCTCTGATGACTAGAAATGTTGAGTATTTTTTTCATATACCTGTTTTATGTCTTATTTTGAGAAATGTCTATTGAGGTCCTTCATTCATTTTTTAAAAATTGGGCTATATGGTATCTGGCTACAGATGTGTCTGAGTTTCTTATTAATTTAGGATTGGGGTTTCTTCCTTTGGTTGTTTGTTTTGTTTTTTATCATTGTTTGGTTCTGAAATGGGGGTCTCACTACACTGCTCAAGCTGGCCTTAAACTTCTGGACTCAACTGATACTTCCTGCTTCAGTCTCCTAAGTAGCTGTTACTACAGGTGTACACCACTGCAACAGCCTAAACTTTGGATTGATCCTTTATCAGATATAAGACATGAAAATATATATTTCCCCTTTTGTAGGTTTTCTCTTCATTTTTGTTTTCTTTGCTTGGCAGTACCTTTTTAGTTTGACATAATCTCACCTATTTTTACTTTTGTTGCCCATGTCTTTACAGTCGTATATAAAAACATCATTACTCGGGCCAATGTCATGGAGTTTTTCCTCTATGTTTTCTTTGCAGTTCTTATATTTAAGCTGAAATCCATTTTGACTTGACTCTTAATATGGTGTGAGATGCAGAAAATTTTAATTCTCACATACATATGGTAATTTGTCTTCTCAACTCTAATAATTAAAGAAACTGTCCTTTTCTCTTTGTGTGTGTTTTGACTACGCTGTCAAAAAAAAAAAAAAAAAAATCAATTGACCAAGCCAGTCATAGTGGTATATACCTATATTCTAGCACTCTGGGAAGCTGAGGCAGAAACATCACAAGTTTGAGCCCAACATGGGCAACTTAGTCAGCTCCTATCTCAAATAGAGAAGGGCTAGAAATGTAGTTCAGTACATACAGCATAGCACATTTTTATATACTTATCTCAGATCTGTATGTCTTCTTTGGTGAGGGATTTGCTCTGAACTTTTACTCATTTTTAATTGGTTTGTTTCTTTTATTATTCTTGAGTTTTATGAGTCCTTTGTATATTTTGAATACAAGTCTTTCGTTACATGTGTTTGGCAAATATCTTCTTCCAGTATATGCCTTGTCTTTTGTTTTTTCTTAACAGTAACATTCTCAGAGCAAAAGTTTCTAATTTTATTGAAGTCCAATTTATCAATGTTCTTTTATGGATCATGGCTCAGCACTGTATCTAAAATATTGCCAAATCTAAAATCATCTATATTTTCTCTTATGCTATCTTCTATGAGTATACCTTTGTGTTTTACATTCAGAGATTATGTTTTCAGTAAATTTTTTATGAAAGATGTAGGTCTCATTCGAGTTTGCTATTGCTTTGTTTTGTTTAGTTTGGCATGTGGATGTCTATCTGTTTCTGCAGCATTTGATGAAAAGTTCAACTCTATTCTCCAGTAAGTTGTATTTGTTATTCTTAAGCTTTATTTTTTTAAAACATGATTGCACTACAAAATAATTATATAGCACATTTAAATTCTTCTTACATCTCTTCCTTTCTCCTCCCTCTGCCATCCTTCCACCTCTTCCTATTTCTAAATGCCTTTCCTTCTTGTTAAATGCTACATTTGTATGGGTTTAGTTTGGGGCTCAAAATTCTGTTTCATTGGTCTACTTGTCTGTTTTTTTTCTAACAATACCACAGCTTCATTTTTTTTTTCCTCTACTGCTATTAGTCTTGAACTCAGGTAGCAGCAGTCTTCCAACTTTGCTGTTCTTCACTATTTTGTTGACTGCTCTGGGTATTGTGTTTCCATGTAAATCTTAAGGATCCACAAAATAATCTGTTAAGATTTTTGAAAGAGATTACATTAAATCTACACATCCAGTTGTGAAAACTGAAACTTTCACAATATTGAGTACTTCTGTCTATAAACATGGAAAATATCTCCACTTATTTAGATCTTTGATTTTGTTCATCAGTTTTATAGTTTTCCTCAGATACATCCTGTATTGGGTTAGACTGCTAAGTAATTTTTTGTTGATTTTGTAAATTCCATTGTGTATTTAATTTCAAATTCCCATTGTCCGATAATAGTGCAAACAAAAAAGCTACTGAATTTTAATACTAACCTCCGAACTTCAACCTTGCTATATTTACTTCCTATAGTTACGTTTGTAATTTCTTTGCAATTTTTCTACACAGTCTATCACATTACTTGTAAAACAAGTTTTATTTCTGATATGGACTAGTAGCAGTGTAAGAAAAGAGCTTTGCCTTGTTCCTGATTTTAGCTATAAAACATGTCACCATTAAATATGTTAGCTATAGATTTATTTTACAGATGTTCTTATCAAGTGGAGAAAATTAGCCCTCTAGCCTACTTTGTTCAGTTTTTGTCACAATTGAGTGCTTTCTACATCTGCTGATACACTTGCATAACTATTTCTTCACTTTTTTGCTATGATGGATTACAAGAGTATACTTGAATGTTGAACCAGTCTTGCAGACCTACAATAAATCCCACTTGGATTTATATCCCACTTGGATGTGGTATATAGTGTCCCACTTGGATGTGGTATATAGTGTCTCATACATTATTGGATTTAATTTACTATTGTATGAAGATTTTTGAAACCACTTTCATAATATATAGGGTATAATTTTTTCATCTTGTACCATTTGGTTATGATATAGGGTAATGCTGGCCTCATGAAATGAGTTCAGAAATATTTTTCTCTACTATTATTTCACAGAAAACATTTTAGAGAATTATAATTTCACCCTTACATGCTTGGTAGAATGAGTTAGCCAATCAAGCCTAAAGCAATGGAACCAATCAGTCATGAGGTGAAATCTCCAAAACTGTGAGCCAAATAAAACTTTCTTCATTTTCAATTGATTATCTCAGGATTTAGAAAAGCTCATTAACACATAATCTTTCATGCAATTGATCTATTTTCACAGGTTTTCAAATTGTGAGGAATCATATAAAATATTCTTAATATTCTTTTAGTGACCATGAATAGAATCATTAGTGATAGTGTCTCTTTTCATTTATTAGTATGTTGGTATTAGCAATTAGTGTCTGTTCTCATTTTACCTTTGTTACCTTAGCTCAAAGTCTATTTTTTTTCCCACAGAATCAGCTTTTGATTTTGGTGATTTTCAATATTGTGCTTTTATTTTCATTTTCATTTGATTTATACTATTATTTTTATTATTTCTATCCTTTTGCTCATTGGATTTAATCGTTCTTCTTTTTCCTGTTTATTCAAAGTGGAAGCTAGGGTTATTGAATTTAACTGTCTTCTTTTCTAGTATATGTTATTAATGCTGTAAATTTCCCTCTAAATAATACTTTCATTCCATCTCAAAAGTTTTGATGAGTTTTATTTTTATTTTCACTTAGAGGAAAGTATTTTTTTTTAATTTCTCTTGTGAAATTTTCTTAATCCTATATTTTCTCGGGATCTATAGATGTTTACATAAAAACACAGTATCCTCTTAGTATCTTTCAAAATATTTATTTGTTTTTCTTTTGATCTTTTAAAGCAGTGAACAGCTTTAAGTATTTTTAAAATATTAATCATCTTTGCATCCCTGTCTTTAATGCTACATTTTTGAATTTTTCTTTGATTTTTTATTTATGACTTTTACATCAGTATTTACCTTTAATTTTTTACATTTTTGTGGTTTCTCTGTATTCTGAATTATGTATGCTGATTATAGTAAAAGAGAATTGAGATACTTTTCTTCTTCCTCTATAATTTAGAGTAGTAATTATTTGTTTTTTAAGGTCCTAAAATAATCTACACCTCATACACTTTTAAAGTCTTTGACAATGTTTTCATTTCTTACATGGATATTAGTCAATTTAGAGTTTCTATATCTTTTCAAATCACTTTTTAGAATACATTTTCCTATAGATCTCAAATTTATTGTAACAGTTATACAAAATATTCTAGGTACTTAATACCTTGTCATTCTAAAAATGATTAATTGTGGGTTGTTTATTATTTCTTTCTTTCTTCTGTTCCTGTAATTATGTTATTCTTTTCTAAATCTATCATTGTTAAAGTCCTATAGGCCTCAATCTTTTTCTCTACTTATACTCAATTCCTAGAAGAAAGCAAATCCTACATTGAATATATCTCTACAATGATGAATTCTAAATGTTTTCCTACCACTATGATTTTACTGTACCTAATTAACACATCTATGCAGATGATAAATAAATACCTCAAACTTAATATATCAAAAATGAAAGTCTTAATTCTACCTCAATTTCCTAAATCTACTCTTCTCCTAAAGAATAACAAATGTTCCAAATCTCAGTGAATAGAACCATCGTTCAATTAGTTTGCTCAGTCAAACAGTCTTGGAATTACCTTTGATTCCTCTCTTTCTTTTGAAACTTCATATGCAATTCACCAGTAAGCCCTACCATCTCTACCTTTAAAAATGTTTACCACTTCAAACTCTACCACTTTAGTACAAGTGATCATTATCTTGTAGTTGGACTGCTACAATGGCCTCCAAATTGAACTTTCTTCTTCCACTCTTACTGGTTTGTTTCTGGGATATTGTTGTTATTATTTTGTTTTGTTTTGTTTTGCTTTTTTGTTTGGTACTGGGAATTGAACTCAGGGCCTCACACCTGCCAGGTAGGCACTGTGCTGCTGAGCTACATTCCTGGCCCTATGGTATATTCTTTTCATGGTATAGATTTACTATCTTGTCTCTTACTATGTGTATCAGTGACAGATAACAAATATCTCAAGCTGAATATGCCAAAAATCAAAGTCTTAATTGTACCTCCATTCCCTAAACCTACTATCCCTTAAAGCATAATAAATGTTTCCCATTTCAGTGTGTAGTACCATTATGCAGAGAAACATCACTGCTAGAATAACCCTTTGCTATTTTTTCCACTGTACCATTCCATTTGGCTGGAAAATACATCTAGTGAAAATCCAGATGACTCAGGGTTTTTTATGTTATTTGGGTCAGTTTTTCCCATGTTCTTATCATGAGCTGACATTATATTAGATGTTGGTTTATTATGTATCAAATCATCAGGATATAAGGTCAGTAAAGTCAGGAGACTCACTTACTTTGTTAATTCCTATAACATTGCCAGGTATGTAGCAGATGTATTATAAAAACCTGATGAGACAGTAAATCCATTTGATATATTATTCTACTACTTATTGCATAATTCTTTATAGAACTTACAGTTGGTTTACTTCTCTATAGATCATAAAGTTTAAGAGTAGATTGTCATATCATAGATATGAAAGCAATATGTCTAAGAGAATAAATTAATAAACATCATCATTCTCTTTTGCAACAAAGTAAGGCAAAGTTTATGAATAAGAAAAGCTTAAAAATGTCAGCTTGATTATGTCGCATATGGAAATAGCAAGAGGGAACTCTGCAAGAAAATACCTGGATGACCTTATTTTTTTGACCCTTTTCCAGCATAAAGATTTCCATCTGTGAGTGAAAGTTTTCTAGAAACAGTAGCTTAAGAAAATATACAACATGTAGCTGTTATAATTGCCATGTTTATATTGAGTTCTGGGTTAGCTAGTCTGAAACGCCATGGTAAAAATAAACTTTCATTGTGTTTTAATCAATGAGTGTTTACAATAAGCACTGTAAAGAGGACCTTTAGTAGTTCTCAGAACTCCATTTTTAAGCCTTTAACTAGCTATTCAATCCCTATGGCATCCTGTCTAGCTTACATTTTCAGTTAGCACTTTAAATTTTGGAACAGCAACAAAACACATAAGCCATCTTCTGAGAGGATTTCTAAACATAATTTGAAAGATACTAAACTGGAAAAATCTGAAACATGTTTGGGAAAGAGTATCAGTAAATACAACATATATCCCAGATAGTAGGTAAGTATAATGAACCTAACCTTCTAATGCCATACCTCCCTATTCTACTTAGTGAATTACTACCCCTTTAACATTTTTTTCCTAGAGCAATTCTGGCTTTCACAGTAAATAAAAACATTTTTGGAAAAAATTATTACCCATGCTCCATAATAACGCTACTATTCAAGAGTAATTATAATTCTTAATAGATTAAGGCCATTCTTTTCTCTCTCTCTCTTTTTTTTTTTTTTTTTTTTGTCTTTTTGAGAAAAGGTCTCTCTATGCAGTTCAGGCTGGCCTGGAGTATACCTTGTAGCCCAGGTTGGCCTTGAACTCGCAATGAGCCTCCTGTTTCAGCCTCCCAAGTGCTGGGATTAAAGGTGTGCACCACCATGCCTGGCTCTAAGTCTGTTCTTAATGCTGTTTTCATATTTTTGTATGAATCTCAGGAACTCTTTTCTCATTAGAAAGGGCAATAATATTCTGTATCTGTAGGATCCTAATCCGTGGATTCAACGAAACAAAGACTGAAAATGTTAGGGGAAAAAAAATGTGTATGTGCTGAATTTGTAGAGATTTTTCCCGTGTCATTCATCCCTAAAGAATGCATTATAGCAGTTACAGAGCATTTACAATGCATAGGTATTTATAGATAATGTTGAGATGATTTAAAGATGCAAGAAAATATTCAAACAAAATACTACAACCATTTTATACAAAGGACTTGAACATCAGCAAATTTTTGTACCCATGGGAGGTTCTGGAACAAATCTTCCATAGATACTAAGGGATGGCTGTAATTAGACATTATTGAAAATTTTAAAAAGAATGACAAGGACATAATACGATGCATAACAAATTTTAAGAAATTTTATTGGCTATTTGAAACAATCCCCAGTCACCTAATGAACAGGTAACTCCATCTAGTAGCTAATCTACACATGTATACAAAGGTACACAAAGCATATGTATAGCTCAACAATGCACATTTTTATACCAGAAAAATATTGTCTTACCAAGAGTTTTAATTTCTCCTATAATGTAATAACAGAATAAAGCAAATTTGATTTGTACACTTGTATCTGCTCTCAAGTAAAGGCACTAACAAATAGAGAAACAATATATAAAGAGTGAAAAAATAGACATTAGGGGACATAAATGACGGCTATAACTCTAACTGTATCTAGTTAACAGCAGTTTCTGGGCTTCAAAAGGATGACACAGTTGATGTTTCAAAACTAAACCAATCGATTAACAACAATAATAAAACCTCAAACCTCATAGGTTAGTTTTTATATTAGAAAACATCCTTTTAGTGTTTAAGATACTTTTCTGCTTAATAGCAATTTAAAGCTCATCTGGCAATATTCAGGAGTTTATGAAGGCAAAGTTAAGATATTTACCCTCCAGAAAGTCTACCATTAATCTATGTTTTATTCTAAAAGAGTATCATTTTGTTCATTTGATCTAACACTAAATCAAAATTAGTACTTTGGCCTTATAAAATTGCTAAGTATAATAGCACGGGATGGGAATTTCTCATTAAAAGCTAAGATTTTAGAATTTAGACACAGAGAAGAAGTACTTGAGTAGAAAATTTGAACTGATATTGATGTCAGCCATCAGTGAATACTTAGGCCACACATTCAGACTCTTGAATGTGGAGGCATCAATTTAGAGAACTGTTATTTTCTTGCACAACATACAAAAAAGAGTCTAGACAGGGTCTGTAATCCCACCAATTGGGAGGCTGAGTCAGGAGGATCACTGCAAGTTCAAAACCAGCCTAGATTATAAAGTGAATTCAAGGCCAGCCTGAATGATGTAATAAGACCCTGTTTCAAAAATAGAAAGAGAGAGAGAGAGAGACAGAGACAGAGACAGAGACAGAGACAGAGACAGAGGGACAGAGAAAGAAAGAAAGAAAGAAAGAAAGAAAGAAAGAAAGAAAGAAAGAAAGAAAGAAAGTTAGTTTACAGGACATAGTTACATATTTTGAGTTTTCTAACTTAAACACCAAAAATTGCTATTGGCATTTGTTTTTCTAAGAAAATAAAACCCTTAACAAATACCTATATTCAAAACCAATTATAAATTATCCTGAAGAAACAAAGTCATGACAGTAGACTGCTCAAACTATGTACTGCACTCAAAGCATTTCCATTGTACAATATGGCATCTTACCTTAAAAGTTGTGGTGCCATAGAGCTTAGTGGTATGGACTGTTTCTGGAAGCACATTAGTGATATTGGTGATGAATTCTTCCAAATACTTACAGGATTTCTCCAAATGTGTTGTATTGATAATAATCTGAACAAGCTAAAAAATAATAAGCACATATAAAAATCATTTGACTATTTTCCCCAGAATGAATAATCAATATGAATCTGTTAGTACAAGACAAAAAAGGTGTAAGAGCAGAGCCATTCACATTCTGCAAAGTATATGTTAAGACACTGGCTTACTGCTTTCTCCAAGAAGACTTCCCTGACCTCACAAAACATTTTGTATTTCTCCTTATATAGCATTACTTTTCACTCTATTTAAACACATGTTTTGTTCTGTTTTTTAAAAAACTACATGAAGAACAAATGCAAATCCTCTTTAGCATAGTGCCTGCCAATACATAATTGGTAGATGTATTAAATAACAAGAATAACAGAAATAGCAATAGAAAGTTTCAAATTTAGGCATGATAGAGAGAGAGATATTAGGAGAAACTGCAGTATATTAACAAACTATATTGGTAAGAGGAAAGAAAATGGGCATTGAAGTCAGAAAAAATAAGGGATTAACAAATTATTGGTTTTGAGAAAGCTTCAAAACTTTCCTGAGCCAAATTCCTTATCTGTAAAAGGTTAATAATAACTGCTAACTGAGAATTGTGAAAGTCTAATATTCTGTTGTTAATATTATTTTTCTTTTCTTGTAAAAGAGATCCTAAAAAAAAAAACAATATTGGAGGCCAATGAAAGAGTATGTGCTTAGCATTTGCTAGGTCCTGTGTTCAAACCTCAGCACACACACAAAAAAAGGACATTAGCTGGAGATGACAATGTAGAAAAATGATTTTTTGGTCTATATAAAATTGAAGTTTGTTAAGAAATTTAAAACTCATTTTCTTATGCTATCTTCCCATAAACCTGGAGAAGCAGATAAAATGGGCATAAACATTACATCTATTTTACCATAACTGAAATAAAAATGAAGTGATTTTCTATTAATCCCATAACCTAAACACAATCAAAAGGGATCAGCCTGAAGGAAGATCTTAGGGAAACAGCTACATTCAAAACACAGTGATAAAGAATAAAGACACGGAGGTGAAGTAGCAGGAAATTCTCTTATTCAGGAAGTTAGGGAAACAGTGGGGCTAGATCCTTACATTATTTTCCAGATCTTATCAGACAAGTTCATATGCATGAGCAATGCCTTTCCATCCATCCAAAGTATGAACCCAGAGATTCTGGGCTTCGGACATAAGACTACTACAGTCTTCTATAAAATTATTGAAAACATTAGCTTTTTAATTTTTGAGCACCTTATGGAGAAAAAAATCCACCAAAATAAACAATTTATCACCTTCTTCCTTTCATTCTGTTTCTCTTTCAGGAGACAACTAAAATAATTTTTAAATATTTAAACTGCCTAAATTAAATCACTCTTCTTCTGAGTAGGAAAGTGGCTACAAGGATGCCTTGATGTTGAAGTCAGAAAAGTAAGAGAGTTGATTTGGAGAACTGGAGAATTTCTATTTTAAAATCAGCATCACCTATAGGGAACACATTATGTCTATCAAAAGAAATTCTAATGATAAGGAGGAATCATGTCATGTTAGTGAAATAAAAAACAGAGGCAGTCAAAGAGAAAATTGTCCTGTTTTTTAGGATATTGGCAGCTAAAGAGAAAAAAAAAGGAGGCGGTTTCACTGGGTAGAGTAGTAATTTCCCATGACTTTTTAAAGATCTGTCAACACAAAAGATCACCATGAATTACATCAATTGGCTGTCAGTCACTTTTGAAATGTTTCATTGCTGAGCATAGAATAGACTATTTAAACACTGCAGGATTACAGCAGATACCATGTCATTTTCAGAGGGAATATTGTCTGTTAATGAGGGCAAAGTGATCTCTACTTGTCAATGACAGCTACCAAAATCCTTACAAGGACATTTACCAATGTAAAACTAGATGCTTTGGGGGTAGTTCTGAACTTAAGGATGAAGTGAAGGAAATTCAGATATCAACCATCATAGTTTGAGCCTCTCTGATAATATTTTAACCCCCAGTTGCCAGTCCAGGTTGTACTTAATATAGTTTCAAGGACATAGAAGAACAGAATAGATATTACTTATCTCTCACACAAAATTGCATGAGAACTGTCTGGAAAAAGAGAATTTTAGAAGGCAAACAGTCATGTCTCACAAGTAAATGACTGAAGCCACTTAGGTTAAAAACCATTAGGAATTAGAAAATTTATTAGTCTTCTCCCCTTCTTGATACCAGAGATAATCTACTGAGAAAGTCACTGAGTACAGTGTGAAGAGCACTTCTCCAGTCCTGCTCCAAACACTGCAGAGAAAATGAAGCCATGATGACAGATGTTCTATTCTTGACAAATTCCAGAAAACAAAATGTCTGAATCATTTCCAGTAGTTTAGAATTAAACTCTAAACCTTAAGAGGTTTATATTCCCAACTATAAATTAATTCTACAATACATTTTATCTGCCTATATTAGAAATGCTGTTAACTTACTTTCAAAACAGAGAATTCAGTACATTAAATTCTGAAAAGATTAACCTGAAGTAAACAAATAACAGCTCACATACTACTAATGACTCCAAACTATTGGACTTGCCTGAAAGCAAAGAACTAAATGATGGCATTTGTTCTGTTTTACGAAAATGAGTTGTCTTTAAGACTGCAAGGTATTTTATCTCTTTTCTACTCCGGTCATGGTACAGAAAGCTTTATCAACTATCAATTTTGTAACATCTCCAAGATTAAAATACTAAAATACATGGAACTACTTGTTCTGAATTCCAAGGTCTGATATACAATTTCTACTTCTCAAGACTTAGGTATAAAATTTCTTAACATAATATGAGCAGTATCACTGCTGTTAACCATAAGGGCTAGAGATCTCCAGGAGGATGACAGAGTGGTAAATAGCAGAGAAAGAGCTTCTCCAAGATTTTGTGTCCAGACACTGGAATGCAGTAATATGAGGAAGACAAGGGAAGAAGGTCCCCGGGATCCAGCAAGAATCTGAAGTGAGAACTAAAGCCCACTGGGAGATCAAAGAGAAAAATCTCAAAAAGAAGGAGGTAGAAAGCAGTGCTTCCTCCCTGAGCCCTGGCTTGATACATGAGAGGGGTGGCTCAAACTTACAGACACATTAGGATTATAGAAGACCCCAGAGGCCTCCATGGAGAAAAGCACCAGTGGAATGGAACAGTGGACATAGTGGGCTGCAGTGGCTGGTAAGTTATTTGCATTCCTATGGCCCCAGGAGATGATGATTGGCCAGTTGTTATCCTGGAGAGGGGACAAGTGAGCTGAGAACTCAGAGCAGCTGCAGGTTGGCTCCAACTAGTGGCTTCCAGTGTCAGGGTCAGGCAGAACTGAGTTCAAGTAAGCAGGACATCAAAGACTTGAGTTAAAGCTGGTAGGAGGCACACAGAGTAGTGCAGGCTCAACAAATCGGGTTCCAGCCTCACAGCCATAAACCAACCTGAACTTTGGTCAAACTAACAGTGCAGATTTCCTGGGATTGTCCACTACCCAGGAACAAATCTACTACTGGCTTGTTGGGATTAATCACCACAGATCTGGGCTTTGTCTGCCCACTCTATCTACCAGTGTGAACTCTACCAGTGATGGCAGAGACATGTCCTGAAGTGGATATTTGTTCATCTTCTTTACATTTTCTTTTTTGTTTTTCTTGTTTGTTCATTTTTTGTAGATTTTTTATGAGTGTGAGCATTGCTTATATTTTGGTGTTGTTCTTTTGTTCTTATTTTTATTTATTCATTTTCTCTCTTTCTATTATCTCCTTCACCAGTTTCCCAAAGTTCACATAATCTTCCATTTTCCTCCAGCATTGCTTCTAATCTTTCCTATTCTTCTATTTTTCTATTTTTCCCCCAAGGCCTTTTAAATTGTAAATCTTATTTTAAAGCTTGTTTCAAATTTGATTTTAAAGCTTATTTTAAACTACTCAGTGGGTGTCCTTAAAGTTATTCATATTTACTATCTTTTATCATTTTAAAACTAAGATGAAAATGTTATGCCAAAGAAATAGAAAATATATTCTAAATAAGTAGAAAATAATAATATAAATAAAATACACATATAACATATACCTAATGCTACATTGAGTGATATTGACTGATTTATCTTATATCAATTGGATATCTTATTCTAATATTTTGATTTCTTTTAATTATACTTTCAATTTTTGTTCTAAACAATGTTTGCCTGCCCAATCCCCATTATAGTAACAATAAGTATGTATTTACTATGGTTCAGACACTCTTCAAAGTACATAAAATGCTCAGTTAATCCTAACAACAATCCTAAGAAATACATGCCTCTATTGTCCTCATATTACAAAAAAAGCCAAGTAATTTGCCCAAGAAATTGTTCAGGGGAGGACTTGTATTGGAACTCAGTCTGCATAAAAATATATACCCTCAAAAAGAACTCAGCTGTTCCCTGCACAGACCTGAAGAAGACAGTCTGTTACGACACAATAATTTCAAATAGTAAACAATTGCTCTTTGTACAAACTTGAAGGAAGCAGCTCCAAAAGAATTAGCTAGTCTTGCTGAATGAACTAGAAAAATCACATAAAGTTTGAAAGAACAAGTTTTATAGGTGCTATTTCTACAGGTGTTGAATTTGGTCAACATAGGAAAGCAAAGAAACCATGAAGAAAAAAAAAGCCAGTGTACAGAGAAAAAAACAGAAGAGCATATCAATAAAGAGAGGAAGAAGATAGCATGTGACCCCAAACCAAAATAGGGAGACAGACATTAGTTTATGGAAACAGTTAAATCCTAAGATAATTATCTGACATCCTGAAGCAGGATTCTATGAGTGCTGTATACTTATAATAATCCCATTGTTTGAATGGATTTCAGCTCTCTGACATAAAGTCATTTCTAACCCAAATAATTTCCATGTTACCATGGACCTCCTGTAAAATCTCTATCTTGGTTAGGATGAAATAATTAAATCAATATGAAAGGCAGTGCAATACAGTAAAAATGAAAAGATGTGGGAAAAAAACCCAGACTTAAGTCCCATTTCTACTTTTGCTAGCTGGATGACCTTGGGCAATCTCCCTGAACTTTAATTATGCATTCTATAAAATGGGAATAATAACACATGCCATGCCACTTCAAATGTTACTGTATGAAATGAAATTGTATTTGTGAGTAGGCTTTGAAGAATATAAACTGCTCCACAAATGTTACCAATTATGATGATGCTTCCAGATGTGAACACCCTTTAGGTACTTATAAAGAATATAATGTTTTCTCTTTCTAGAGGTGAATAATATAGCTATTCAAAGATTTTCTGGTTAGTAAGGAAAAAAGCATTTTATATGATGTGTCTATACATGTACACACCATAACAGCCAAAAGAACCTAATATGTATGAATGTCCCTTCATTCATAAGCAAAGATACTGATGAGGACATTACACCTGTAAAAACCACTCAACGACTTAGAACAGCAATGGAAGAGTGCCATGAGTTATTATATGATTTCCTGATAAGCTCCCCTTGATTTTTCCTATTATTTCTGGATTTGTATAGTACCTTTGCAAAAGACATTAATAGAGAGGAATGCTCAACCCAAGAAATTTGGCCTTTCTCTTAAACTGTCACAGTAAACAACTGGCATAGCCACAACTAAATGCAAGAATCTTCTGAAGTCACAGCTGTTTCTATCAGATCATGTCCCTGCAAGTCTTCTTGTTCTAAATTGGTTTGTAACAGACTGCTAAATTGAATAGCATAAAAACATATATATCAAGTTTGATAGGGCTGGGCATGTAGCTCCATTATAGAGGCCTTGCCTCACATTTGAAAGCTCCAGTACCTCAATCCTTAGCAGAATGAATGAATGAATAAATAACAAGCAAACTTTCTGTCCCAGTTGGGAGTCAGAAAAGGAAAACAATATATTCTAATAAAAGCAGGAGGATTTCCTAATTTTCACTCCCACTTTTTTTATAGACTTCCTAATTTCAAAAAGTGGCCCCATTTCCAAATACATAAAAGCAATGCCTAATGTTTTTCTATCTATGACAGAAACTGTAAAATTTAGAGTAGTATCCTAAATCATGTATGCCTAGGATAACTTTTAATTTTTAAAAAATGCTTGTTATAAGGAGCACTTAGTCACCGCCAATGCCCTACCTTATAATATATTTTGTAATATTAATGCAGAAAAGAAAATGGTACTCCAAAATCAGAAGTACATGCTCACCTGGTTTCCAGCTGTCTTTAACTATAAGGCAGTATCACTCAGCATTTGCTGAATTTTACCATAATCCTTAACAGTATATATTTTTAAATGTCAATTTTTCCTAAAACAACTGACATTAAAACTACATCACTCCTATAGGTAAACCAGATGGCTAACAGCCTTTCCTTTTTTCTGTGGAAAAAAAAATTCCTCTAAGTTCTCACTTTTGGCTGTATAACCTCGGTGAGTGACAGATTGAGGTTACCATACAATCTTGGGTTTCCAAAAGAAAGGAAATGTCACATCTTTGAAAATTTTAGGACTACACATCAATAGGCCAGTTTTTCAGTTTGCCAAGATACTATTCCAACATAAGTACAATTTCAAATCTTCTTTTATTAGATTGTATAAACTATTGCCATTTTCTCATGTTTCCACATCACAAACCCCAGTCTTTTTGCCAAGCAGATTACATGCTGATAGAGAAATTCACCATTTGTATACAAGAGATAACAGAGAAACAAACCATGAGTCTAACATTAACCAAGGATTATGAGTGCCAGCATTGTTAACATCAATAATTGATGCAAGCAAAATGTATTTCATATTCTTTTTGATAAATGGATGACCATTTATTCAGATATCAATTGGATGTTGAAGATATTCTGCAATCAAAAATTTTTTATATGATTAATAGCAAGCGATATGAATTCACTCCAAAAATATAAAAAAGGAAAACAGTTAATCATACAAAAACAATATAAGAGGGAGAAAAAAGTGACTTCTTAGAAAAAATAAGGAATTTTTCAAAAGTGACAAAAAAACAACAGATTTTAGAAAGAACATGATAGGTCATGTAAAAAGTTACAATTAATTCACCCATAATACCCGCAGCTAAGGACACCTGTTCAATATGGGCTTGACTACCATCATTAACAGCAGCCTTACCTCAGTAAGCCCAATGTTCTTCCTTTTAATGACATTTTGCAGACAGTTGCTTAGGGTCCTAGTAAGCAACAGGTTTGTAGATTTACGAATCATGTCATCAACTTCAGTAGAGCTGAAAAAGAATGTCAAGTCAGTTACACCAGGTAGATTCTGGCAAACTAGATGACATCGCTGCATGTAGCAATATAAATAAAATAATAAATAAATAAAAATAATAATAATAATAATAAATAATAAAATAAATAAAATAATAAATAAATAAAAATAATAATAATAATAATAAATAATAAAATAAATAAAATAATAAATAAATAAAAATAATAAATAAAATAATAAAATACTAGCAGCAGCAAATAACATTTAATATGTGGCAGAAAGCATTACACTCTTACCAAACTCAAATTTTGTTTGGCTACAAGTTTTTTTTACTTTCCCTTAATTTTTCAAAATTATTTTCCTGTCTATGGAGTTCTACCTAGAGTTTTGTATTCTTTAAGTACTTTAAGGGAGTCACTCTATAATTTATACATGATTATGTCTGCAGGTAATGTTTCTCTGAATGCCTTCTTTTCACTTTTCCCTTTCACCAGTTTGATGTCTTTACATACTTTGCTTGTTATGTTTATCTGGATTGGGACTCTCAAAATATTAAATCCCTGGCTTGATGCCTATCATTATTTTTAGCATATTCTCAGCCATTATCTCTTCAGCTATTTCTTCCTCCCTGCTCTTCCAGTGCTCTTGGCTCTAGTACATGAAATTGCTCCTCAGAACTTGGGTACTTTGTTTCCTCCCAGATCTCCTCCTTTCATCCATCCTTATTCTCCTCCTTCTTCCTCTTTCTGTTCAGGATACTAGACTGCCCTTTCACTTCAGCTGATAGCTCCAGAAAACTTTTTAGTTACTTGTTATATTTTTTCATTGTTAGAGAAAAAACTGAAAGTATCTCATGAACTTCTTTAAAACAAAAAAATGCTGTGAATATTCATGTATTAACATAGAAGAAAAGATTAAAAGAGGAAAAAACTCCATATATGACAACGTGACTACTTTGTGGTAGACTTTGGGGTTTTTTTACATTTTTCCTCTTTGTAATACTCTGTACCTTTCAAATTCTTTCAAAGATCTAGTGTCATAGTGAAAAAATCTATATGAATGTGTGTATACTCTATTTTATTAAAGTGAAAATGCTAGAACAGTATGTTAGCATAGGAATGTCATATGCTGCTAAAACTTTTTTCAAACAGAAAGTTTTGTATCTCCAGAATTCCTGCAATTACATATTTTTGCCATTCTCTATTTGCATGATTTTCAACATCTTCCATCAAATGAAAAAGAGAAAATTCTTGCATGAATAAATGAATATTTCATTTAAGGAAATAATTATCCTAAAAGCTTTATGAGAATCTTGATCCAGTGATTCTCTTGCTTTGAGAGTTTTATGTTTTATTTTTATAACACCGTCTCATATGTTAATAATGTTAGCCTTTATCCTTAGACAGCTATGATAGGCAAAGTGATCTCTGTCACTTGATGTCAACCATAAAATAAAAAGCAGCTATAAAATCTCTTGGAATTGAATATTTAATTTAAATTGTCAGTGTGAAACATGTCAATGGGAGTTTTCAGATAAAAGCATAATAAAACATTCAGGCAAGAAAATGGTCTTGTCAGCAATACTGAAAGTGGAAGTACTTTAGCAACTCTTAGAAATGGACTAAATATTTTTGCATAAAGGGATGTGCATGAGTCTTTGTGGGTCCAGGGGCAGAGTGTTATGGCTTATGTCTAGATGCCCTCCTAAAAGCTCATGAGGCTATAGGTAGGGCTTTTTCAGAGGAGTCAGAATCTAGAGTGTGTGACACTGGGATAGTTTCATGGTGCAATGCTAAGCTCAAAAGCATTAGGATTAAGGGTGTGAGTACTATCTGCCCTAAGTAGCCTGTATAAAATATAAGGGTTAGAGCTGTGGTTGTCCCTTGCTTGCTTGCTCTCACCTGCCTGCTTGATGTGGACTATTTCTCCTCTATGATGTCCGTCTGTCATGCCACCCTGCCTTGCAGCCAGCCAACTATAAACTAAAACCTCTACCAATTGTGAGCAAATAAAGATTCCCCCACTTAAAAAAAAAGAAAATGGTATCTGAATAATTCACTCATATTATCACTTTATTATATTACCTTTCATCCAAGTAAGAAGTTCAAAAAAGCCATTTTACAATGAATTCATAATAATTTACCTATAGTAACGTAACATACCTAATAACATAAAAACCATAACATAACCATAAAGAACATTCTCTAACATGAGGTTACTTAGTCAGTCAATGGGGAAGAGGGGATATGGGTTTAGAAGGAAATCAGGGAGGGAGGTTATTTTGGTGTGTAACTTTCAAAGATAGTATCATTTTCAAGAAAAATTTTTGCTGAGCATGTGGCTCAGTGGTAAAGCACTTGCCCAGCATATGCAAAGCCTTAGGTTCAAAGCCAGCAGTTAAGAGGAAGGGAGATTTTCTATTAAATTAATCTCATTTTCAGAGAAAAAGAACAAATTGATAGTACAAACACCACTTTTTCATAATAAGAATAGTTATGAAACAATGATATAAATTAGTCCCAAGTTTTGTTACTTCAGACTAGCCAGGCATATCACACTTTCCATTCAGTCATTCATCTGTTAATTTATTTAGTTAGATATAGGAGATGTCTTTTTCAAATATCATCAGTTTGTGTTTGGGGTGGATCTTTTGTTGCTTCCATATATGTCTAGCATGTATCACTGATTGCCTAGTTCTTCAGTTCAATTAGATACTTCTTGAAGACAGAGACATTTGTAGAATCTTAATATCTTCACTACCAAGCAGCATCTAACCAGTAACAGGTTAGCCATAATGAATGGCAAACAAACCCATATATGTATAAACAAAGAAATAAGGCTGCAGTCTAGAATATACAGAAACATTGACAGAAACAGGGCAATATTAGTGTTTCCAAAGGATTTTATCTGCCATTCTCTAGGCCTTAAAATTTCATCAGTCAAATGTTAAAATTAATGCTATACTACAATTTTCCAGTGAATTTTTATGAATAGAAAGTATTAAAATGTAAATCTATAAAGAAAATGGTAGAGAAAAAGATAGGTAAAATAAAGTTTAAAAATTGCTCAAGAGAGACCACATTTCCCTTTCATCAGGACTATAAAAATAAGCAGCGTCATTCAGTGAAGAATTAAGACTTTCAAAGTTAGAGGTGAAGGGAATAAAAAAGTTTTTCACAAAGTTTACTTAAAGAGTGAGTCACAATCTTAGTATTTGTTTCATTTCTACTGTTTTTAACCGTTTCATGTTATACCTTAGATGAAGATCTTCTGAAAACTTCAGACAGGCGTAGATAAATTCTTTAATTTCATTGTAAACTTTTGGTACAAATTCAGAGAATGGAAACTTTTTTGGGAACGATTGCTGTAAATGCAAGAATTAAGGAAAGCAAGTCACAAACACACATTCATTATACTTATAAATTATTTAAAATGGAAAGGCAATTTGGTATCTGAACAATTATGAACTGCCTGCTTAGCTATCTCAAATTTAAGAAAATGTCTCCAAAATATTTTCATTTTCTAACAATGAAAAGTAAAACATAAATTTAAGTAAAACAATAATCCAAATGTTCATCAACATGCAAAGGTTTAAAAAATTGTAGTTCATACTCAGCAAAAGGAAAAAGGAATGAATTATTGACCCTAAGCAACTTTCATGAATCTCAAAAGCTAGTCAAAGAAGTCAATCTCAATACTGTATGATCCCTTTTATATGGCACTCTGCAGAAGGGAAACGTAAATGGATATAGATCAAACAAAGGGCTCTCAGAGGCTTGGAATTGGGAGTAGTTGATAAGAAAGGGGAACCATAAGGAAATTGAGGGGGTATGATGGAACTGTTCTGCATTATTATTGTAGCAGATACATGACTCACCGTATTGGTAAAACTAACAGAATTATACACTTCAAAGGGTAAATCTTACTGTATATTTTTGGAAGACACTATTTTAAGAGTATAATGCAATCCAAGGTGAAATACCTCAGCAATCCTCAAATCTTACAAAGGTGACAGGATCCTAATGCCATGCACTAATTCTCCTATCAGAAAATTCTGGTCTTCTAAGCCCTAAAAAGAGTGCTTTAAAAGTGCTTTCAAGTTCTAATCCAGTGAGATGAAGATTACAAGTTTCAATGAAAGTGATCTAGTGAAAGTTCAAGATACGCAAAAACCATACAAGTTTGCTTTAAAGTATTCCTTACCTTTTCCAGCTCTGTATCTTGGAATGGGAATTGTCCTACCACCTTTTTATACATGTCTTCACTTGTTACTGGGATCGGACTATAGTTGTCAGAATCAAGGATGTTTCTATTAAAAAATAATAATGGAAGGGAGGGAGAGATAGTAGTTAATGATAAACTGATTTTCTAATGAACTATAATGGTTTTACACATTTCACAACTTCAAATGAACATTTTTCAGTCCTTGCTACTATATTCCTTCTTTAATATAACTCTTTGATTTTGGGTAAGGCCATCTTTTAAAAAAGGCAGAAAGTATGACCTGAAACAAATGAAACAATTTTACATGTGATCTCTCAGTATGTGAGATGTACAAACGAGACAGAAAATGTTACAACAAGGAAGAAGTAAATGAAAAAGAATATGAGCTCTAGAAAAGAAAAAGAGGGTGTGTCTATTTGTTTTAATAAGATATATTTGATTGTGACCTTTTATAATCTTATGCTAGTTACTCTATGCCAACTTTTGAAAATTTTGAAAACAGGTGTAGTAAAACCCAAACTATGTTCATTTACTTCATTTACTGTTCTGTATTCAACAGATTTTTTTTTTAAATCTATAGGTTCTCCCTATGTAACTATACTGTGGGGTCTGCAAAAGTAAAATTCCTCCTGCCAAAATCAAAATAGAAACCTACTGAAGGCATCTCCCAAAATCACCTAAAACTGTAGATACACCATGTTAGTGCTTTTCCAGACTTCTTATAGAGATAACCCTCCCCAAAAATAGTTAACACCATCAGCTAAATCTGAATTTTAGAACTATAAATATTCATATTAATATCAGTTGGACTGAATGATGATCAAGAACACATTAATAAGCTGTGAAAATAAAGATTAAATGAGTCATGTAAGACCTTAAAACTACTAAAATTTGAAATAAGTTAATAGAGGGAAGGCATCGTACAATAGGCAAAACCATGAAAGAAATAAAGGTTTAAAAAGAGAAAGAACTGACATGGGGTATGTGCCAAGCAAAGTTCGAACAGGCATTTGTGACTGAGAGAGATAGACGAATGACTTTATTACATACATGTTACAATAAGTACTTAAATAATGGGCTTAAAATATTGCACTGAATTATATCTGTTATTTGGGTATAAATACAAAAGATGAAGGATAGCACAACTGAGTACTCAAAAAATCCTAACCATGCACAGTGGCACGTGCTTGTAATTTCCGCACTCTGGGGCACTAAGGGAGGAGAGATCACAAGTTCAGGCCCAGCCTGGAAACTTAAGAGACTTAGCAAGACCCTGTTTCAAAATAAAACCATAAAAAAAGTGCTGGAGATGCAACTCAGTGCAATGACCCTGGGTTCAGTCTCTAGTAATACACACACACACACACACACACACACACACACACACACACACACTCCAAAAAGGTTAAATTATTCATAATGGCTCAAATACCACTATCCTATAAATGAACTCTAAAATAGATATTAATCCTAACAGAAAACTGAAAAAAAAAAAAAAAAAAACCACAGAAAAAGAAGGCATAAGATGATCTCCATGAAATGAAACAATGAATCTGACATTTACCTAAGAAAACAAAAACCTCAAAATAGGACCTAGGTATGTCTTAACACAGTAGACATTAATGCCCTGAGATCAGATATTTTAGGAACATCATTTGGGATGTCATTACAATTCATATGAACTCTGAATCATAACCTGGAATACCTAGAAAAATACAAACCACATGTTTTTGTTCATTATATCTTAAAAAACTGGACATACAGACATCTGCATATACATATGCACATACACACATATGACTGCAATTCCTCACCTGAAAATGCCTGCCCACTTTTTCAGCAGAGTTTCACTATACTGGTCTCTGATTTCTAACAGCATGTCAAAAAGCTGATTTACAGGAAAACCATAAACCTGAAACAAATCAGAAAACAGCTTCACTTTCTAAAATGACTTTTTAAAGCAAAGTAAGGGAGATTAGGCACTGAAAGCCATTTTGTTCTCTGGACAACAATTTAAACAAAACTATGATGGCACAATCTTTCATTTCCCCCTAATATCCAGTGATTTACTCTCAAAAATTAAAAGGTATGTATTAAAATGATTAGGGCAGTCAGGAAAAAGAGAAGTGCTAAAAATTAAAATAAATATATTCTCAGTACACTGTCAGCTAAGCTCTCCCTCCACCTCTACCTGTAACTCTCACTGCCTACAATCTTCGGAGCAGGTAAACAGTGATAATGCTATCAATGTCATCCACATCTAATGTGACCCTAATGGATATAATACACAGCTCAAATCAACCATAATTATCTAAGGAGTAGTTAAACTACAAAAGCGCTTAAGGCGCCACATTTTATTTAAGAGCATATTTAAAACTAATGTAGTAGGTAGTCCAATTAATACCTTTGCTATAAGAGGAAAAAAGCATTTATGAGAACATAACGGGTGAGGGTGAAGGGCAGGAAATACCATGAAGAGATAACAAGACGCCGCACTAGGGGGAGGGGGAAATTAGACCCTATGCAGTACTCATCCAAACTTATGGGGACAATAAAAAGATCTAGAGCTGATGAACTACTAATCTACATGAGCATATTTACCTACCTGTAGTGTATCAGCAAAAAGCACAATGAGATTCTTCAAATCTAACACAAGGTTGGGATCAGAGCAATAAGACTAAAGGACATAAAAAAGGGAGAAAATACTGTTAATTAGAAAAAATACAACCAAATTTCTATTTATTTAATTTTTTTATTGATTGGCCTGGTCAAGGCTCTCACAGAAAGGGTCCTATCCTTTCCTGGTACAAAGTATCAAAAGATTCAACCAGGGAAGAGCTGAGTAGAAAAAGGTCAGTGGCCATGATCTACATTTTTACCACTTAGCAACTCAAAAATCTGTTTCATCTAATCTCTGTTATGGTTGATATACAGATGTCCCCAAACAGCCTCATACTTGGTGACTGGGTCATGTGAGCCTGATAAATGTGATGTTGGGAGGTGAGGCCTGATCTAAGGATGTGGGCCACTGAAGGTGTGGCCTGGAAGGTATTATCTCCCTCTCTCTGTTCCCACTGCCAAGCCATGAGCGGTTTTCTTTTTTGCCATGCCGCCCTGCTGTGGAGCCAGGCAGCTATGGACTGAAACTTGGAAAAACTGTGAGCCAAAGAGAAAATAAACACAAACACAGAGGAAAATAAAAATTACAAATAAGGATCATGTATAACTTCATACAAACAATTCTGAAAATTTCACTGATCTGGAAGACAGTTTCTATGTCCAAGATAAAAAAAAAATGCTGTTTTTTTAAAAATTCATTGATTTTGATATTCAAATTTTCTCAGTTACAGTTTTGTTACATGTTTCCTACATGATCTCTGAATTCCTGAAAGAGGTGTATTGAATTTTTCAAATCAATGTGAGCCATCAGCTTCTCTTCTTACTACCAACACTTAATGTTTTATGAATATTGTCCCTTGGAAAGATTCTTGTCACTTGGCTGGGTAATACTAATTGCAATACAAAATCTCTCTGTTCATCCATCTGAAGTTCATCGACTTTAATTCTGTTTGCTTCTAGCAGTATTGCCATTTCTGCCTCTCCTTTCCATTTTTAATAGTTAAGTAGTACTAATTTATTAACACCACCTAAAAGCCATACTATAAAACTTTCTAACTCTGATTATTTCCTAGGATTATCTACATATTTGGTCCTATTCAAACCAGCTAATTTTAAAACTTCTAATTGCAGTTCTTTTGAAAATTTCCTTTTTTAATTGGATAAACTACTTTTAATTATCTTACAGTGGTCAATAACCTTTATACTTCTATCAACTATTTATTTAAAATAGTCTGGAGTCTTCATTACGATGATGTCTCTTTTGTAGGAATTATTAATGCCGGTAAACACTACAAATGATGAAATATTCAGTTATTTGCATTTACCATTGGTTTGCATTTATCATTGGTTGGTACATACTTTTTACATACATTTTGTTTAATCTGATCCTGTCTTACTTTTTGGATTTCTTTCTCATGCTTTGAAGAATACTATTAAAAGTCTTTCAAAGATAAGATGACAACTTTGAATTCTCACATTTGAAAATAGCTTTCTTTGCCCTCAAACTCAAATACAAAAATTCAGATAGAAAATCTGTATCCTGTCATTTACTCTGTGTAACAGGGTGAAGTTTCAACTTCACTGGCTTTGGCTTCTACCCCGGGAAATTCAGTATCACACACCCATGATCTCACCATGAGCACATGAGGCTTTGAGAAGACATCTAGATATAAGTGATAACAACATACTTTAAAATACTGAACTAAGCTTGCTTCAACTCAGTATGTTACTGTTCACAAATAGTTAAGATTCTATTTTCTAATATTATTAACAATCATATTAGCATGATCTTTTACTTTTGAATCATTACTGAAATAAACTTTCTTCTGCTATATTACTTTTAATATACAAATACTCCTTAACTTATATGGGGTTAAACTCCGATACACCCATCATAAGTTGAAAATAGCATAGGTCAAAAAAAACATTTAATACTCCTAAAGGACATCCTCACCTAGCAACACAGCATACTATACTGTATCAGTTTTTTACCCTCCTGATGGTGCCACTAACTAACTGGGAGCTACAACTCACTACCATTGCCCAGCATTACATGTATCATACTACATACACTAGCTCAGGAAAAGATCAGAATACAGGATTTAAGTATAGTATCTACTGATGCATTTCACTGTCACACCACTCTAAACTTGAGTTTTATTCTTTTTGATCTTTGTGGTATTGGGAAAATGCCAATTGTAGACACATGCTAATAATAAGCCAACTGAGGTAAAGGTAGAAGGCAGCCATCTGTATGCGAGGAAGAAAGCTCTCACTGAAAGGCACTCATCTTGACATGGTAAATTCTGACTGCCACCCTCTAAACCAAGGAAAAAATAATTTTCTGCTGCTTAAACCACAGCCAGTCTATGGTTATTTTGTTATAGCACTCAAGACTTTTCTAGGACAACAAATAATCACAATAATGTTATTGGGAATAAGTCATTTTCAAATATAGATAGAATCTAGTCTCATATCCTATGCTAAAATAAACTTTTTATGTTTGTGACTTATCAGTAAAAAAGTACAGAAATAATAAACTTAAATATGGACAAACAACTACATATTCTCTGCAATAGAGAAGATATAAATGTCCAAGTAGAAGATAAATTTACATAAAAATTTTTGGAACTCCCACAAAGCTACAGAAAACAAAAGCAAAAAGAACATGAAACTAAGAAAAGTATTTACCAGTTACAGCAGACTGGAAGTTAACTTTCAGACTAAAGACTTACAGCTATGTTTTATTAAGAGAAAATAAAATATTTTAAAATCTATTAAAATAGAAAACAAAGGCTATCTCCCTCTACCCTCCTTTTGTTTTTTTAAATGGCATATTATTTTAATAGCTATATTAACATTTATCTTCTCTCATGTTGACCAATATTTTAAAACAAAATTTCTGCCCCCAAGCTTACATGACTTATCACTAGCTTCTATTTAAGAATCTAATATTGCAAGAATATTACAAGGAAAGCATGGTTTTCTTTTCAGATGAAAAATCCAGATTAAAGCAAAAGTGTGTATTTCTTATTATTTCAAAATGTTATCCTATACCTACTATTCCCTTTAAACATTCTCATAGTACAATGAAAATATGGTTTCAAATATAAAAATTAATTTACTAATAGCTTTGTAGGAACACATATTTAAAAAAGACTACCGCATAACTTTATTTTACAGTTCTGTTTTTCCCATTTGCAAGAACTGACACAATTACATTTGTATTATTTTCTTTTAGCACAAGCAGAGTTTGAGATAATTGTTGTCAAGAACCATCTAAAGCAAAGGAAGTATGACTAACATTACTTCATTTGTCCATAACACAAATACTGCTACATTTCCTTTGTAAAAATTCACATACCAAGAATCATATTTCCTACTGAGATTTTTCATCCCAAACTGTCTAACCAATCTGTGACATGAGTTCAAAGAAGGTCAATCTTAGTAGAGCTGTGCCTGAAGTCACCAGTAGCATTTAACTGCCATGAGATGTCACAGATGGAAGAGCTAGCACAGACTGGCCACCCTCTACTGCAGGTGGACATCATCAGCACTTTATTCCTGTTCTCAGAAGGTCACCCAGTGCTCTCCAAAGCACAGCCAGCCTGAGTATTTCTGCATCGAAGGAAGCTTCTAGCAACAAGTATTGCCTGGATCTAAACCAACCTAAATCCATAGCTAAAGCTATTTTCCTTTAGGGGGTTGAGGAAAACTTATTTTGATAAAATTTTAAATATGAGTTGTAAGCAAAGTATGAAAACGTCCAAGTAACATTCTTCTACATTTAACAATTATTCATACATACATTTTTAACACATCTTTTAGTGAACTACTTAAAGGTAGGTTAGAAATGTTCCAATACATATTTTCTTCAAAGAACTAAGATACTCTTTTATGTAACTAGATAGTAATTATCAAAATTAGGAAGCAACTTTGCAATTATTATATAATCCCAAGCCTAAATTAACACTTCTACAACTATCTCAACAAATTTTTTCAGCTTTTTTTTTTCATTAAGGACATGTTTGCAGTACATAATGATCACACCTCTTGTGGGGAATTAGTACATGTACATAACACTTCTTAGTTCTTTTTCATCCCTTTCCCCTCCACCTCCTTCTGTCCATTGTTTGTTTGTTTGTCTTCTTTGAGACAGGGTCTCACTATGCAGTTCAGGCTGACCTTGAGCTCACTTTATAGCCCAGACTGGCCTCGAACTCACAATGATCCTCCTTCCTCAGCATCCTGAGTGCTGGGATTACAGGCATGCACCATCATGCCCGGCTCCCTCCATCTATTGATCCCCTTCCCATTTGAGAAAGATCTATCTATTTCCTATTATCTATTTTCTATTTTGTTCCTTATTTATATTTTGTTTCTCATATAAAAGAAACCATGCAAAATCTAAGCTTGTACAGTATTTTGGGCTTATTTCACTTAATGTAAAATGTATCAATTGTCCTACACATGACTCAAATTTATCCTTATTTAAGGCACAGTAATACTCTATTGTACAAAAATGGCACATTTTCTTTATTCATTTATCTGTTGAGGGACATGACATATAGGCTGCTTCCAAGATTTGGCCATTATGAACTGTGCTACTATAAAGTTCAATATGGATGAATATTGAATAATATGTATCATTATTATATAATGTCTTTAGCTCATTTAGGAAAATACCTGGGAAGGGACTAGCTCAATCAAACAGAATTTCTATTTTTAGTTTTTTAAGGAATCTCCATACTGATTTCCATAGTGGTTTTACCAGCTTACATTCCCACCAACAATGTAGATGGGTTCCTTTTCTCTGCCTCCTTGCAAACATTAGCTATTATTTGATTTCTTGATGACAGCCATTATTTCTCAGTTAAGATGGAATCTCAGTGTTATTTTAATTTGCAATGCTGTAATGGACAGTGATATTGAGCATTTCTTCACATATTTATTGGTAATTTTACTGCTTCTGTGAAGTGTCCATTCATTT
>NW_004955424.1:13038322-13047629 GCF_000276665.1 Chinchilla lanigera | reverse complement strand
TGTAGGTTATCTCCTGACTCTGCTGGTTATTTCTTTTGCTTTGCAAAAGCTTTTTAATTTGGTCCCATCTGTTGATTCTTGCTACTATTCCTGTGCAACTAGAGTTCTTTCTGTTAACAAAGACCTTAACTACACCTGTGTCTTCAAGAGTTTTACCTATTTTATGTTGCACCAGATTAAATGTTTCTAATTTAACCTTAGGTCTTTGAACTACTTTGATTTTAGTTCAATACATACTGATAAGGGTATAAATTCAAACTTCTGCATGTGAATAGCCAAGTTCCTCAGCACCACTTGTTAAAGAGGCTATCTTTTCTCTAGTATATGTTTTTGGCCCCTTTGTCAAAGAAGAAACAGATGAATGTGTTTGGGGTCACTGTTGGATCCTCTATTCTGTTTTATTGGTCCATATGTGTTCTATTGGTCCATAGCATGCTGTTTCATCACCATAGCTTTGTAATATAACCTGAGGTGTGGGATTTTGATGTCTCCTGCTTTGCCCTTATGACCAGGAATGCTTTTGCTATTCTGAGTATCTTCTGGTTCCATATGGATTTGGGGATTGCTTTCTTCAGTTCTGTGAAGAATTCTATTGGTATTTTGATTGGGACTATGTTAAATCTGTATGTAAGTTTTTTGTTTTGTTTTGTTTTGTTTTGTTTTTTCCGGTACTGGGAACTGAACTCACGACCTTGCACTTGCCAGGCAGGCGCTTTGCCGCTGAGCTAAATCCCCAGCCCTGTATGTAAGGTTTTGAAGTATGGTTATTTTAACTATACTGGTTCTGCCTATAGACGGCTTCTCTCCTCCACTTTGTCTCCTTTGCCCTCTTTCTCATGCCCTGGCCATGGGATGAATGTCCTCTCAACCATGCATTGCTGCCATGAGGTATTGTGCTACAACAGGCCCAAAGCAACAGGGCAAATTAGTTCTGGATTGACACCTCCAGACCTGTGAGCCAAAAACCCTTTTCTCTTTATAAGCTGACTGTCCTAGGTATTTGGAAGGCTCACTAACAAAGAAGGCAGACATACACCTAGGCGTTACCAAGAAATCTTTTTTCCTATCACCTCTTCTACCTAATCCATCAGAAAATACAATTAGTCTTACTTCTAAAAAAAAAATCTCTTTTTATTCATGACATATCTCCATAACTACTACCATCTCTTATCTAAGTTAACATCATCTCTTGCATGGAACACTAGACTAACATTAATTTCTCTCTGATCCATTCTTAACTCTCAGTCACTACCCATACTTCAGCAAAAACTTTCTGTTCAGAATGCAAATCTGGTTACCTCACTGCAATTTACTCCATATTCACACACAGTCCTCTCCCTCTCCCTCCCCTTTCTCTCTTTTTCCTTCAGCCACCCACCCCCACTCAGCTACTGTCAAATACATCCTAAATAATACCTATTTCTCCATTCTCACTTCCCACCTCACCTGCCTAACTTTCTGTATTCTATCCATTCTGTACGTCTTTTAATTCTCTGAAAGGGCTACCCTACTTTCCACTATAGATGTTGTACATGGTTATACACTTGCTGGTGAATTAGACAAAGAGAACTGTAGGATCATGGATGACTTTAAAGTTTCTATTTAGCACAAATAGAGGAGTATTCAAGCCATTTAATGAGATTTTTTTTTTAAATGTAAAATTCTCCTGTTGTTGACTCCTCACAATTATTCCTTAAAAACTTTCTATATGAAAGCCTTTATGCCTATGTCCTTGATAGGTCAGTCCTTAATTATCTGACCTCAGAATGACAATTCTTATCAACCAACTGAAGAAAGCTCTCTATTGGCCTAAACTACCACTCTATTTCAATTCTCAGAGTTACAGTATCCCTTCCAGATATATTTAATTGTTTGGGTATCTCCTCCGATTGAAATACAACTCTCTGAAAGCAAAGGTTTTCTTTCTTTTGTTTATTATTGTATTTCTACTGCCATGCATGATTTCAAAATATACTGAATAAATAATTCAGAATTAGCATTCTTTACCTGAAATAAAGTAGCTTATCACCAGAAATCCATGCTATATTAAAATTCATCAAAAGATATATGACAAATGATAATTAAGCAACTTTACACTATACACTATTTTCTTCAAAAGGCAAGAGCAAAACTGTGAATTCAAATCAGTGTTTATAATATTAAAGGATATCAGGTAATTATGAAGTAGAAGCTAAGAAAATGGGACCCAACTGGCTTTAAACCCAAGTCCCACCTCTTACTCTGTGACATAACACTGGTTACCTAGCCTCTCTGAGATCAGTTCCCTATACCACAACATAAGTATAATAATTGATATATGTATATCAGTGCAGTGAAAAGGAAATAAGGCAGCATGTCTGAAGTACACAGAACAATGCCTGACACACAGAGATCAGTAGATGTTAAATGCTATTTTCTTTTTGTAAAGAGCATCTACACAAGTGAGCTCAGTGCTGAAGAACATGACATTTAGAAGATTCTACTATCCTATGTTTTTGAAGGACATATATAGCTCCAAATAGGGAATTCCAAAGATATACATATATTGATTTTAAAGTGTGCAACACTGAATGGTACCTAAAAAATTAGCTCTAAGAATTCTTGGGCTTCTTCATACATACCGAGTGGGTACGGAGTGCTGCAATGGTTTTCGAAAGTGCCATTTCCCATAATTCATCAATGTAGGCTCTATTAACTAAGCCCTGGGTTGTATGTAAAATGTGATCTTCAACCACAAAAAATCTAAGATTGATGAGAAAAGGACAACTGTCAGCAATTACAATTTGATTATATCTAGGATTTGACAAACAGAGCTATCATCAAGTTCAAACATTATATTTTTTTAATCATAAATAAAGTAACATTTTAGACTGAGAGTTATATCCATGACTGGAGATTGAACCCAGGGTATTTGCACTTACTTACATACACAGCCTTTTAAAGATTTTGAAACAGGGTAACCCTACGTCACTATGTTGTCCAGCCGAGGCTTGAACCCATAATCACCCTATATCAGCATCCAGAGTGCTGGACTTACGGTCATGCACTACCACATTCAGCTTTAATTTCCATTTATTTTTAAAAAGCAGTTCACCAATATATTTAAAAATACTAATGGATTTTACAGAGCTAATGAAATCTCATATTTATGTTCATAGATATATATATATTTGAATATATACATATACATACCCTACAATTTGATTAAAATACTTCCTGTAGCCATCTAAAGTTTCATGCTGCAACAAAGCAAAAGGAAAAAAGTTATTGCTTCTAATTTGTTACATTAAGAGAAAGTTAAAATCAGCTATTTAATCTTGAAGCTCTGTTCCCTAAACAAGTGATGGCAAGCCTTTTAGAAACCAAACACTCAAACTACAACTTAAAACCCACAGTCGTAGCGAGGGTTTGCAAGGGAATGAATAGATTTAACACAGGACACATAATTTATAGGATTATTTTATAATATGGACCCAAAAAGTCAAATGGAGAAGAGTGCTGAAGTCTTATCCATGCACTAGAGACCCAAAGAATCTAGCTGAGGGCCTGGATCCCACAGCAATGTCCTGCATGAGTCCAGCTGAAGACCTAAAACCTATGGCACATCCTCCATGAATCCAGCTGGAGGGCTAGAGCCCATGACAATGTTTCATGCAAGTCTGTATCAAGGATTTGCACTGGCAAGGCCCAAAGACCAGTGATGGAAACTAGAAAATCTGCACCAGAGAGATGAAGGACCTGTGCCACCAGGGTGAGGGATCTGCACTGGAGCCAGGGAGCAATGCTCAAGGTAAGGACCCCCCAAAAGAACCAAAGCCATTCTCAGAAACAGCAAGGACCTGAGCTCCTCTAATGATGAGAACAGTTGAGTTCATATCAGAAAAACCAGGATGACAAGCTTCTCCAGGAGAATCAACAGCATAACATCTTCCCCTCAAATTCTCCTTTTATGCTGTTGGCAACAATCCTCAAGTGGGTCTTTCACACTCAGAACCATACTGATTCAGTTCAGCTGGGTGTTACGAGTTGACTACTAGTTAATCCATCACACCCACTTATATATAAAAAAGTACCAACACTGCAATTAAATCTGAATAATACTGAGGTTTTAGTTTAGAAAAAAGATCTGACACTCAGCTCCTGGGGCAACTTGGTTCACATGCTGACAGACAGAGCTCTGAGTGCCGACTGCAGCATGTGTTCCCATATGTTCATCACCACTGCCCAGATTATAAGATAAACATGATAATAGTACCTTATGGCTGAAAGTTGAACTTGTGAGCATTTTGTTCAGTTATATGAAAACTATAAAGACTTTGATTTATTGGTGCAACAAAGATGGAATCAGGGATCACAAGGCCTGAGGCTGTGTAGGTCACTCATGTTATATTCTTGTCAGTTCCCAAAGCGACTGGTAAGAAAATGCTCATCAGGCTCATCACGTCTCTTAAGACGTGTCCACCTCCGCAAGGTCAAAGCCAATCATCTTCCTGATGACAGCAAGATGGTTCCTGGCAGGGGCCCCACTGTCTGCCAAGAAGCTATAAGAGAATAGGATAGGGCTCCTTGGACCAGTTCAAACTGTCACATACAAGATATTGGTGTGGGTGCCTAAGATCTTCCTACAGAATTCTGTTTGAATGAGCAGACTGCTCATGAATATGACAACATAGCAGAGAACAAGCCCCCTCCCCCAACCAGTATCCTCAGTGTCTGTTAGTTGCCAGGTAACAGTTCCTGTTACTTCTGTTCCTTAGAAACCGGTCACTGTGATACATAGCTGGTCGCTATGATGTATATTGTAAGAAACCATCAAAGACAGCCAAGTACTCTTCCTTTGTCCTTCCTCTTTCAGCCCCATAAAACTCTCCCTCCCTAAGCCTTTGAAGCCTGATATTTTGGGAATGATCCAGGTCAATGACCTTTGATGTAAATAAATCTGCCTGCAAATCCTGAGTGTTCTTTCTGTGTTTCTGTTTACCACAGCAATAATAGTACCCACGTTATATGATGACAGTGAGAATGAAAAGAGGGAATATATATCTAGTACTTAGAAGACTGGCCGATCCATAGCAATCAATTGATGCTATTTGCTACTCTTACTGCTACTCACAAACACACACACACACACACACACACACACACACACACACACACACACACATAGCTACCAGATAAGAAAAGGGGAACATGCAAAAAGTGAACGTGATGGTCTGACCATGTTTGATGGGGGCTGAAGCACCAATCTGGCCTGTTTTCGCCTCTGTTTTCGATAGTAGTTTTCAAACGTTTCCCGGGCACCCTGTAAGATAAACAAAAAGAGGTAAGTTAACATCGTTGGAATAGGTACTCTTACATTTCAAGGGAAAAGAGAAGGATGTGGGTCTGAATTTGAGGTAGCCACCACTATTTTGCACAATGGTAATAATTACTAAAAATAAAAATTAACCATTACCATTTATTAAACCTTACTTACAAATACCATAAAAGTGAGTACAAGATTTTCACAATAAAATTACCAGAATTCAACCACCTGTGAAACAAAGCTGATTTCTGGGTCAATTATCACAAATTCATAAATTCACAAAAATGAAGGAAAACCATCATAGGTTATAGTAACAGATGAGAAAACTCATAGAACACTCCAAAAGAAAAATGTTCAGAATTTTTAAAAAGCCTTGAAATGAAGCATGAGCAAAGGGGTATCAGAACGTAGAAAAAAGATAGGAACTAAAAAGGGTAAGTCCATCTTCCCAACAGAATATTCACAGGACTGAACTTTTCGAAAAAGAAACAAATCCATGAATGTTCTTGGCATCCAATTTTCACTTCTTATTTAGGGTTTCCAAGGTGAAAATGAGAGGTGCTCACAGAACAATGTGTAGCTCGGGAGGTCTATACTCATGAGTTCTGTACTGGCTTGAAAAGTGTCTTCCCAAAATTCATGTCATTCCCAGAATCTCAGAGTGTGACCTTATACCACTGCAGATGTAATTACATAATTAGATGTGGTTACATTAGCATAGGATGGGCTTAACTACTTGACTGATATCCTTAGAGAAATGACACACAGGTACAGACATACTGGGAGGTCACCACATGAATAAAGAGAGAGACTAGAACAATCCAGCTGAAAACCAAAAACCCCAAGAATTGGTGGTATCACCAGCAGAAACTAGAAAGAGGCAAGGATTCTACATAGAGTCTCAGAGGAAGGATTGCCTTTCCAATACCTTGAATTTTAATTTTGAGATAGCAGAACTGGATAGAATAAATTTCTGCTGTCTTGGGGCACCTAGAGTATGGTACTGTGTTGTAGCACCTTTAGGAAACTAGTGAAAGCTCAAAGTTTTTAAAATAACATACACACACACACACACACACACACACACACACACATGATTAAATTTCATTTTTTACCCAAGGGTTTTCCAAATAAGCAAAAGTAGAAAAGACAGCATACCACAGTAGTAAAGAACACTCATTTTGAAATCAAGGGATTACACTCAAATTGTGGCTCTTCCCTTTACTAATTGTATAACTGCTATAAACAGCTGTATAACTTCCTTTCCACTAATTTAAATCCTACTATTTATTTAACTTTCACTTACAAGTGTTCTGTGGTTTTCCTATTTGTATAGATGCCAACCACACATGGTTGTTATGAGGATTTAGAAAAGATATGAAGGGCTTACAACAGTGTCTGATAGTAATGAGCATTTATGCAAGTGCATATTTTAAAAAACAAGATGAAATTGATGATAAACATCTGAGACCTGCCCACCTTGCTCAATTTTTTCTGCCTTCCTAAAAACTTTATTCAACATGACTTGTTTCATTACTAAATTGACCCTAAATTGAGAAAATTGATTTAAGGTACAAAATCATGCAAACATACTAATGTAGCTCAGGAGGTGCAAACACTTTCTCTGAAGGGTAAGAAAGTAAATATTTTAGGTTGCTGGGCAATTACTAAACTCTGTTCTGTTTTTGCACTGCAAAACAGCCATAGCCAACACATAAATGAGTAAGTGTGGCAGTATTCCAATAAAATCTTACTCGTGGAAAGTGAATTCAAATTTTACAAAATTTTCATCTGTTGTGACATGTCATTCTTCTTTTGATTTTAAAAATGCAAAAACTTTCAGTTCATAGGCCAGATAGACACAGACAACAAACTAGACTTGGCTCATGGATAACGATTTGTTAAGCCCTGTTGTACCTTAAAAACAAAGATCTTAAAATGCTCCAGTGATTATAACTGTATATACTTAAATTTTTCAGGCTATAAAATTAAATCAAATAGTAGAACAACTATTTCAAAGGTTTTTCCATCCATAAGTCAATGAGTAAGCCAATGATGCTATTTAAGAAGTAAGAAGTGGAAACTACTATTTAGTTTGTTAGTTATTCCCCACTTGCCACCATTTCATAGCATAGCGGTATTATTAAATGTCAATTACATCGTACACACTGAAGAGCTTTTTATTCTAAGGTTAACAGCCCTAAAGGATTTGATCATTCTAGTGTGACATTACCTATTCGATATGTTTTAGTCAATAGATGCTTACCTGGGAATTTGGGGAAAGCATTCTTTCTAATTAGACTGTTGTACACTAATTTGATTGTTCTAATAAATAATAGAAAACAAAAGATGAATCTATATGAAAACCAAACCATGAACTGCTACTTAATTTCAAACTGGATACAGTTTTGCCTTTTACATATTACCGTACTAGAATAAAAAATATTTATCTTCCCCAACTACAAAAATGAGTTAATTTCCCTTAATGAACGCTAAATGAATTTACCTTTGATTATTTTATTTCCTCTGACAATTCTGTCCTCTTAATACTTAAAGCAGGAGCTTGAAAAGTAACTGTTTAAAGTAGTGCAGTTGAGTAACTGGGGAAGTACCTCACTATTCTCATATATGTCACTAGATGAACTATAAAGGTTTCACTGCAGATTCAAAGTTTCTTAATCAGCAACATTAAAAAAAACTGAGAAGCTGCTGAAGACATAAACAAATAGATATAAAATAACAGGCAGGCAAAGGAAAGGTTTTTTTTTTTTCTTTCCATTTGTCACTAGTATTACACTGCTCTAAAAGTTTTTTGCTAATACACTCAATATCACAGAAAATTAATATTTATTAATATTTAATATACCCAATAACTTGCCATGTGACAGGCACTGAGAATAGTTCTTCTCTTGACTGAATTTATAGCACACAGTGAAAAACTGGCAAATAAACAAGCAATTATATTAAAATGAACTACAGAATCCTATGAATTGGAGTAGCATGGGGTTGCTGAGAGGGAGGAGGGAGGAAAAGGAAGTGGGGAAGGGAGAGGAGGGGTAGAGAGGAGAGGAAGAGGGGGAGAATATGTGTGCATGCCTTTATTGTATGGGCAGTGTCCAAAGAGAAAACTTCTCAATAAAAAAAAACATCATTGATACTCTTTAAGTGCAGAATGAATCAGAAGAGTAAGTTAAGAAAAGAATGATTCTAGTAGAAACAAAAAGTTGGGGAAAAGGAGAGGCAGCACGTGTGAATCTGACAGTTCTCCATGGCTGGCATTTCAGACTACAAGGCACAGGGACGAAAGAGATGTAGCTAGAGGGCTCTCTACATTATTAGGATATCAGCCTTAATTACAGTAAGAGTTTTAACCAAGTGGGATTCATCCCAGGAATGCAGGTATGCTTTGATATATGAAAATCAATCAATGTAATATACCATGTCAATAGATCCAAAGACAAAAATCACGTGATCATCTCCATCGATGCAGAAAAAGCCTTCGATAAAGTCCAACACTCATTCATGATAAAAACCCTACAGAAAATAGGAATAGATGGCGTTTACCTCAAGCTAATCAAAGCCATCTATGATAAACCATCAGCTAACATCATACTAAATGGTCACAAATTGAAAGCTTTCACTTTAAAATCAGGAACAAGACAAGGATGTCTACTGTCACCACTCCTATTCAATATAGCTCTGGAAACATTAGCTACAGCAATTAGACAAGAGAGAGAAATAAAAGGAATAAGGGTAGGAAAGGAAGAAGTGAAATTATCATTATTGGCAGATGACATGATACTCGACATAGAAGACCCCAAAAGGCTCATGGATTTCATAACCAAATTCAGTAGCGTAGCTAGATACAAAATTAACACCCAAGAATCAATAGCATTCCTGTACACAAGCAACAAACAACTGAGAGAGTAATTAAGGAAACTACATCTTTCACAATAGCATCTAAAAAGATGAAATATTCAGGAATCAATCTAACTAAAGAAG
>NW_004955424.1:12963284-13036452 GCF_000276665.1 Chinchilla lanigera | reverse complement strand
TATGTAATATAACAACTACTGTTAATTTGTATTATTTTGTCTTGAAACCCTGTATCACTTTAAATGTTCTTGCTTTGGTTTGTTTATGTTTGTGATACTTGTATGCTGCTATTGTTCTGTTTTGGTTTGTGTCTCATTTACTATTCTCTTTAAAATAAAAAAACGCAAAAAATAAGTTTTATACACATTGAATGCTATAGAGATTAGACTAAAGGAAGAAAAAATTAGATTTAGAAAGATGCATCAGAATCTGAGATATATTTAGGAGGTACATGCTGGTAACTGGCTGTAGTAATAAGGGATGGGAATAAAGAAAAGCTGGTGTTATGTCATTATCTGGGCAACTATTCAACAGTGGTACTGAGGTAGGATAAAAGAAAGATAGGTAGAAAGAAGGCAAAGAAAATTATAATTTTTAAAGTGTATGTTTAAATGATTTGCAACTTCAGGACACAAAGTTACCCAAGGTTCCAGATTTGTACTCCTCAGGCTTGTTTATGCTCCCTAGGTTCATTTATTTTTTTCTTAGAGGCTCAGCTCCCAAAAATCCCTTAAAGATACTATAACTTTATAAATTAACCTAATTGATAAGGAAAAGGAAAACAGCCTCCATAGACTTAAGATGAAGAAACTAACGTAAGGGATTCACAGCATGTTTTTCAGAAATACTTCTTAGATGACCCACCTTAAAGGATAACTCCAAGGACACATATATGCCTATCTCTTGAGGGACTGCACGCTAATTTCTGAGTGTGTCCATGTTTAACCCTGTCTAAGTATATCTGTCTGTGCCTCGCCCAGATGCTACCTTAAATTTTTTTCTGTAAAAAGAGTCAAGACCTACTGGGCAGGCCAAGTTGAGGTCCTCATCTTTTCCTTGGGAGATCTTCTCAAAACCTGTCCAGTGACAATATCACAATTAAGAGAGAAAAGAAGGTATATACAATCTATCTTCACTATTCACAGATTCTGCATTTGTAAATTTGCCTATAGTATTTCCAAAATTTTTGTAACTCCAAAATTAATACTCACACATCTTTCATAGTCATCATACATGTCACATACAATTTTGAAAATTCAAATTGTTGAATGCACACTTATCCCCTTAAGGTCAAACAAGGCCAACTGTATGAGTGCTTGTTTTAGTTTTCATACTATAAACTTAAAGTGTCATTTTCACAGTGTACCCAGTGCTACATTTGCTGCATTATTGTGCTTTTTGTTCATGATTTTGTTGTTTAAAATAGGCCCCAACTAAAATGCTGGTGTTCCTAAATTGAAGAAGGCTTGTGATAGAAGTTACAGAAAAAACGTGTTACATAAGCATCATTCAAGGACTGGTAGAGTGCTACTGGCCGAGTTCAATGTTAATTATTCAACAACACATTAAATAGTGATCTTTAAACATAAATACTTATAAGTGAAATTGATGTATTGATCAGTTGATGGAATATGACCAGAATCTCTCAAGAAATTGTATATTTCCTATAAAAGCAATGGCTGAGTATTTACTATCACTGTGTTCACAGTGACTTTATAAAACATAATTACCATGAACAGAGAATTCACTATATTTGGGAAGATACATGAGGATGACTTCCATATTGCACATTTTTAGTGACACCCTAGTGCCAAGTGTTGAGAAGCAGGCATATTTGGGTCTATAGGTGAGAGAATGAATTAGGCTAGAGATGGTTTCAGAATCTTAGCAGAGAGATAATAAAGTGGGGTAGGGGGCAGTCCTAAGAATGACTATACAATAAAAATACAAAAAGACCTAGCAAGGACAAGACATAGGAAAATGTGACTCCTTTTTGCTATTCAAATGTAACTATGAACATCACCTTAGAGAAGACTTTTTACTATTCAACTTAAAATTGAAAGTCTTACCTAATACATCACCCTCTTCTAATTCTTTGCATAGCATATATCTCTACTTGATATTGTTTATTGTCTTTCCACTCTCATTAGGCTGCGAGCTCCATGAGAACAAGTTTCTAGTTTACCTTGTTTATTGTATTCCCAGCCCCAGTAACACTGTGAGGTATATAAAAGCATTCAATATATATTTGCCTGAGTGAATAATTTAAAATATAAAATGTTAATTCATATATCCCTGAAAGGCCCCAATTTTATGTTTATACTACATCTGCCATTGTAATGACCATCTCCTTATAATTATTTCTATTATCTCAACCTGCTGTTTCTCTATCTCCATTTTTTTTAAAGTTTATTCTGTTCCAGAGAGACTATACTCTCCTTGTGACAAATAATTTTTAAGAATTTCTCCTTGGTTCCTGTAGAAAATCACTTTTAGAATCATGTTTCCTGTGGATTTTTAGGATGATGTTCTTGATCCATTGTAATCAATATGTTTTCTCAAATTTCATTTTGCTTTGTATTGTTTTGTTTCCCCAATTGCTCTATTTTGAACAAAAATTCTTTCTGGACCAGTGCTTTCTTCCAGGCTCAGCTTGTGGTTTGGCTCTAGCCCCATGCGCCATTCATCTAGCTATATATCAAATATCAGTATGGAAACAGCAACTCAAAGCAGGTTGATGTGCCCAAGTCCAAGCCTGGGTCAAGAGCAATCCACAAACTAAGTCCAGTGTCTTGTAAGTGACTGGTCAAATTAGTCTCCTACCACTTAGTTCAACAATATTTAATGATCTGAACTTCTTTAAGTGAATGAAAACTCTGTGAGGAACTGGTTCCAGGATCCCTCATGGACACCCCAATCAATTAGTGGTGAAGTCCCTTATACGAAATAGGATAGTATGTGCATGCAATTTCCACACATCCTCCCATATAATTTTAAAAATCTCTAGATTACTTGAAATATCTAATACAAATGTAAATCCCACATAATTAGTTGTTGTATTAGATCATTTAGGGAATGATGACAAGAAAGAAAAATCTGTACATCCTTGGTGCAGATTCAGTTTTTCCTCCAGAATATTTTCAATATGTGGTTGGCTGAATCCACGTATACAAAAACCTATGTTTACAGAGGGCTGACAGCATTGTCCTGAGTATTCTTCAGCAAAGAATGAGCTTTCCTGCAAGTAACAAGTAACACCACTTTGTTCCCGACCCCACATTCTTGCAGCCTTAGAAAAAAAATCCATGTCCCACAGAGGTCATTACACATTATGGTCTGAATGTGCCCCACAAAATACCTATATTCAAATTTAATCACAAATATGAGAGTATTATGAAGTGGGGCTTTTATAAAATGATTAAATCATGAGGGTGGGGTTCTTGTGGATAGGATTAGGTTCTTTTCAAAGATGTTAAGGAAGTCTTTTTTCCTTTCCCATTTGTTCCTTTCCATATCTTCTGCCACATGAGAACACAGCATTCTCCACAGATACAGTAACAAGGTACCATGTGGGGAGCAGAGAGCAGCCCTCACCATACACCAAACCTGCCAGTGCCATGATCTCACACTTCCCAGCCTCCAGAACCAGAACTACATTTCTAATATTTACAAGTTACCTAGTCTGTGTTATATTGTTACACCAGTGTAAATGGACTGGGGTAACAACAAATGTATTTATCAATTCAGGACTGTATTTTCAACACAGAGGACATACAGTGGGAAACAAATACTGTATATGTTTGCTCTAAGTAAACCAGCTAAACATGTATTACTCAACAATTAGGCTTTTTGATCCACTTAAACAACCCAATAGTTCGAAAAAATTTTACTCAAATTCAGACAAAACGTTAATTATCAGCTTTACTTATCAATGGCCACATAACTCTTCAGGTTTTTGTGCATTTAAAGCTTTGGTAAAATTTAAGAAAGACTTAGAAGCCAAGAGAGGCTTTAATATTTTTTGTGTTAAATGTACACTTCCCATTTGAAATTTAACCTAAATATTAAAACTTGTATTATTATAACTTTACAACAAATTTCTTGGCATTCAGACATGGAGAAAGTATATACGAGTTAAGTAATCACAACACATCCTGTAATCTGTTTAATGCCAAAATAAGAGCACTATTCTATAAGCTTTATTAACTTCCTCCGATTTTTCCTGGTACTATGGATTGAACTGACGGCTTTGGACTGAGCAAGTTCCTCAGCCTTTTTATTTTTATTATTTGAGACTGAGCTCAAACCTGTGATCCTCCTACTTCAGTCTCCCAGAGAGCTAGGTACCATCATGCCCATCTTATTAACCTCAGTCGCTGAGTACTTTATATAATAAATTCATATTTAATTTAAGTATTTAATATTACTTCAAACCCTATGACAAACTTGAAGAAAAGCACGACGGATCAAATGATCTAAAGCCATTGCTAGTACAGTAAGTCTAATCATTAACGTTAACACTAGATTTTACCAGGAAGCAACACATTTCAGGCTACGCTGGAAATAGTTCTTTCTAAAAAATGTTTTATATGTAGCTGTGTTTTCTACAATGTTTATTTCTTTTTAAATTACTCATTACAAAGGTAAAATATAAGATATGTAGAAAAATTAGCACAAGTTTGTTAGGCAGCAAAAAAGAAAGAACAGAGGGGAAGGGAGGGAGAAAAAGAGGGAGGGAAGGGAAAGAAAGGAAAGAAAGAGAGAAAGAAAGAGGGAGGAAGGGAGGGAAAGCCATTGAAAGTCCCAACACTTGAGTGCCAGGCATTGTGGTGCACACTTGTAATCCCATTACTCAGGAGGTTGAAACAGGAGGATCCAAAATTTGAGGTCAGCCTGGGCTACACAGTAAGTTCAAGGTCAGCCTGAACTATATAGCAATACCCTGTATCAAAAAACCAAATATTAAAAAATAAAAAATACTTTTAAAAACACTTGGAGATAATTACAATTTACTTTTTGGTATTCTCTCTTACACACTACTCCTTCTTCCAAATAGATATATAATCACACAAACATATGCAGATATAAATAGGGTTATACATTACACAGTCTTTTCATTGAACTTTGCACGTAAAATTCCTTGCTCCAACATCATAATTTGATATGACCCACTTTTACTCCCTTTCTTTAACCAATGCTATATTCACTTACTATACAAATGCTAGAACCATTGAAAAATGTTTAATAATAAAAATAAAGGCACAAGTGAAAACTTTCAATTCTCCATGTGTCCAGACACTTATCTGGATATAAACTAGGAAATACAAACAATATTGACACTCAGTGTGGGCATGTGAGTGAGACTTTATGTTTTTGTCTGTAAAAGTGGTAAATCTGACTGCTTACAAAGTTCAAAGTGAAATTTTCACCATAGGCTACAAATGTTTACATTAAGCAAACAAGTCAGGATCATGTAAACCCCATTTTGAGGGAAAAGACAAGCACAGATAAAAGACATTTCCATGAATTTCTTTCTTCATGAAAAATGAATATATAGTTATACAATATATAGTTAGACCTCCAAATCGATAGGTACAACCAATCATGGATTAAAAACTTTTTTTTAAAATTATCTTTGCACTGAACATGTACAGACTATTTAACAATATAGTATAATGACTACTTCTACAGATTTGCATTGTCCTGGGTAGTATAATAATCCAGTGATGATTTAAGGTATATGGGAAGATGTACATAAATTACATGCAAATATCATCTCATTTTATAAATGGACTTGAGCACCTACAGATTTTGGTTTCTGCATGGGAAAACTAATCTTCTATGGACTCTAAAAGACACTATGAACACAGACACCCTGAATATTCCATAATTACTGAGCTTAATTCTTCTAAACATTAGTGGCAACTCCAGGACTAGCTTTGCAGAGGAAAAATATTTGCATCAGGATATTTCTCTATACAGGCAAGATATCTACATAGTACGGAAAAGGGACACCCCTTACATCCTCTTCATTATGTATATGCCATTATCTGCTGGTTGAACGTGTTTCATCTAAGAGGTCTTTGCTCGCAGGTATATGAGCCAGCAGGCTGAGTCCTTCTCACTGATCACAATAACACAAAATAACCATCAGGTTGAGAAGCACTTTAAGACAATGAGACATAGAGCAAGGGAGGGAAAGAGAAGGAAGGCACATGCTATTGTTCTTTTGACTTTGCTTACAGGAAGCAATATTTTCCATTTGGTCTTGGGCAAAGCCTGTAATTTCACCACCCTGATGGCAGCTGCAACTCCCTTTTAACTATCACAGCATCCAAGTGAAGACAGGTTTACTCAGAGTATTAAAAAAAGAAAGAAAGAAAAGAAACTGAAAGGGCTAGTTTAATTTGCTTCCATGTGTAAAGGGGAGTACTTTTCATAGGGCCCCATAATGATGTTCAGCGGGATATTACACTTCACCATATGGCTAATTTGCACAGCAGGCCCAAAAAAGGATTTTCTTTCATTAGAACTGCCCTAAGATCAGACTATAGAAACATGTGTAAAGAACAAACCCAAGGTGCCCCCTATTGCTTAAATCTAGAAACATTCAATTCACAGATGCAAAAGCTCATTCAGAGAGCTCCATGGCAGGGTCATTCAAGAGTCAAAATGGTATTAGTCACAACTCCTCTTTACCTATATTAGGGCTTTGAAAAATGCCCAAATTTCAAGGACCACACATTGTCAAAACACTTAGGAAAATAAACTATGTATGTAAAAAGGATAATTACTTTGATAGATAATTTATCATTAAAAAAATATTACTTCCAAATGCCCTGATTCTTGATATTACTCAATTAGCCTACAAAAATGAATCTACATAAACTTCTGACCCTTTCTGAAAAAAGCAGAGGCAGTCTGATATTCTAGCAGAGTCCTGTTTATTTTTAAGATGGCTCTTATAACCTGTGTTTGTCTTGGCATTTCCTCCTTCTGCTATACCCAAACATAAACCACAGAAGAGCATCCCCTCCAGGGACTAAAACAGTCTACAGAATTTAAAAACAGAAAAAGAAAGATATCTGATGTCTAATGATTACGGAGTAGTTGAGCCTGTGCTTTTGAAGAAAGTAAACATTATGATTAACAATCTTGGCCTTTGTAATTAGCTTTCCCCTCCCAACACAGAGTGTTAATTTATTAAATATTTTAACAAAGAGTCTTTTATTATCAGATTCAGTTCAGCTGGCTCTTTTCATAGCATTACCAATTACAACCAATAAAGCTTTAATTGATGACCATTTTTTATAACCTTTGACCCAAGATGATAAACAGTTGTACCTTAAAGTGAAAGGGTAAACCTCAAAGGGAATAGTGTCTTAATCATGCTTAATAAACCAAACTGCTTAAAATTACAACTTACCTACCAGACTAGAACAAAAGCACAGACTTCCTCTATGATTAAGGTAATTGATCAGGGAAAGATTTGAATTTCACTTTTAAGGTAAGTGTCCATTTTGTTCAAAAACTCTAACCTGAATAATCTGCATGTAACTTTATATGTCTATTATCTAAAGAATATGATTCAATTTGTAGACAAATAATGAAGTTTTATATGACATGAATTTTATTTTAAAGAGAATAAAAACAATAAGAAAATAACAACATAGACAAAAAAAAAAACAAAGCAAAAACAATAAAAATTATACAGGGTTTCAAAACAATGATAGGGATTAACAGTGGTTGTTATATATTGTTATCTTCAATGAAGTTGCTCAGAAGAACGCAAGAATTTTAATATAAAATATCAAAATGCAAGTCACTGTACTATCTTTAAGGTGTGCTATAATTTAAATTATAACTCCCTATTTCATCCTTTTATTCAATGGTCTTTAACATACCAAGGACCACTAAAAGGTACACGCACATTTTAGAAAATTCTATATATCTATAAAAATTTTGCTGAAATTTTTATAGGAATTTCATTAAATCTGTGTATCAACTTAGGAAAAATTCTTAACTTTACTGTAAGTGTTGGCTTCCAATACATGAATAGTATGTCTCACCATTTATTCAAAATGATTTTATCCATCATCATTTTGTAGTTTTCACCATATAGATTCTGTAGATTTTTTTTAGACTTATATCTAAGTAGCCTGTATAAATAGCAATAAAATAGCACCACATTTTAAATTTTGGTATCTTCAAGTTCACTGCTAGTACACAAGAATATAATTGTGTGGTGGATTATCAAAATTGGTACCAGGAGAGCAGAGTCATTGCTGTGATGTTGCCTGGCCATGTGGCTTAAGAGCCTTGGGAATGAATTTGGAAAGGTTTTGAGACACTGGCTGAAGAAGCAGCTTCCATATGCTCTAAACTGTATAGGAAACTCTGGTCAGAGCCTGGAAAATGAGTACTGATGGAAATGCCACCAGTTAAGATGAGGCTAAGAGGCTTCTATTGAGGACTGCAATGGCTGCTGGAGCCCAGGTGGTACATGTTGTGCTTTGGCAGGAAGTTGGTCTGCATTTTGCTTGTTTAGAGATATTGCCTGGGTGGTAGAAAATTTTCAATGCAGTATACTTTGGGACAGTGGCATGGTTACTGTTCAGAGCTTTTGGCCAGATCTATGTTTGAAATTAAAAGCAAAGAGTCAGCAAGGTGATGTGAAGCATCTGGCCAAAGGTAAGCCTCCAGTGGAGCTGTGGATTAAAAGGACGGCACAGAGGAGAACATAGTTGTTGAGAAGGAACAAAACAATGGAAAAATGATCTGAGGCCTTTCACCAGAAGGAGTGTATTTGAAATAAAGGAGATCCCTGTTTTTCAGTGTTTCTATGCCCTGTTGTTAGAAATTAATGGGAAGCAAGGATTGTGATTGTAATAGCTCTTTTAATATCATTTTAATGTAGCTTATAGGTATGTTTGTAATCAGGTTAATCAACCAAAGTATTGGGGTTTTAACCTTGAAGTTTGATCACCTTTTGAGTATTTCGCTTTTGATGTGGGAATGAGTGCAATAAGAATTGTATATATGTAACTGTTATATAAATATAAGTCTGAATAGACCAAGTCATGTTAACTTTTCACAAGTCTGCCACTGGAAACTCAGGTTTAAGGAAATTTGTGTTTATCAAGTTGACCAGGGATGGATTGTAGTAGATTAACTAATGGTCAACTTGTAATACCTAGATGAACTGAATCAATGTGGTGCTGGGTATGGAAGGACCACCTGAGGATTGTTGCCAACAGTATAAAAAAGAGAACTGCTGATTCTCCTGGAAAACTTGTCATTCCAACTTTCCTGATGTGAACTCAGCTGTTCTCATCATCAGAGGAGCTCGGGTCCTCACTATCACTGAGGATAGCTGTAGTTCTTTTGCAGGGAGCTCTGGCCCTTTTCAGGGGAGCTGGCCCTTTTCTGGCCCCAGTGCAGATACCCTCAGCCTGCTGGCACAGATCCTTCATCCTGCGGCCACAGACTTTCTAGCTTCTACCACTGACTTTTGGGCCTTCCCAGTACAGATCCTTGAAACAGACTTGCATGAGACATCGTTGTGGGCACTAGACCACCAGTTGGACTCATGGAGAACAATGCCATGGGCTCTATCTAGGTCTTCAGCTAGACTCTTGCAGGACATTGTCATGCAATCCAGGTTCTCAGGTGAACTCTTTAGGTCTCTAGAGTGTGGACAGATCTCCTGAACTCTTTTGCACTTGACTCTTTGGGTGAACACTACAAATAGTCCTATAAATTGAGTGTCCTGTATTAAATTGTTTCTCTTGCTAACCCTGACTACAACAAATAGGAATTTTTATGTTTTCTTCACTTGCTATAGTGAAGCCACTTTGCTATACTTTATTAGTATTATAGTTTGTATGGATTCTTTGGGATTAACAACAGAAGCAACCATGTTGTTTGAATACAGGAACAGTTATATTTCCTCCATTCCAATCTATATTCCCTTTATCTCCTTTCTTTGTCTCACCACTCAGTCTTCCAGCACCATGTTGAGTAAGAGTGGTGAAAGCAGGTGTCTTTGCTTTGGTCATGATCTGAGAAGGGAACCATTTAGGTATAAAGTTAGCTTTAAGTTTTTGCATATGCTTTTCTCTAGCAGAGAAAGTTTTGGTGTTGAGGCTGTTTTAAATATACTAATGGGTTTAAATATAAATTGGTTTTAGATTTTGTCAAATACTTTTTAAATATCAATTGCTATGATCATATAATTTTTCTACTTTATACATCTGCAATATGATTTGTCATATGTTCTTTCTATATATTACTAATTTTTGCTTAATATTTTGTTAAAAAATTTTGCATCTATGCTCATAGGCTATATTTGTGCACAGTTTCATTTTTGAATTACCTTTGTTTCATTTTGCTATAAGGGTACCGCTTCCTAAAATGAATTGGAATGTTCCATCCACTTCTATTTTCTCTAAGAGGTTGTACAGCATGAATATCAACTCTATAAATGTTTGGTAGTATCCTTCATGAAACCATTCAAGCATAAAAATTTTAACACTGGAGTTACTATATTATGAATTTAATTTCCCTCACAGTCACAGGGCAGTTCAAATGATCAAAGGCATACTGGGTGAATTTTCATAGTTTGTATTTTTTAAAGAACTGATCGGTTACATAGGATATCAAATTTATGTGTACAAAGTTGTTCATAATATTCTCATTATCTTTTTGTATCTGTAGACTCTATAAAGATATATTTATTTTATTCTCAACATTAGTAATTTGTTCCTTCTCACTTTTTTCTTTGTTATGCTAGAGATTTGCCCATTTATAAATCTTTTAAAGAGAAAAATCTTCAGTTTTTCTCTATTGTTTAATTTCAGTTTCACTAATTTCTGTACTTACTATTATTCTTTCCTTTGTTTTGCTTGCTTTGAGGTTATTTTCCCTTCCTTTTTCTAGGTTCTTGAGGTGAAAGCTTACATTTTCAGCTTGAAATCCTTCCTAATGTAAATAATTTAATGCTATAAATTTTACCTTCAACACTGCTTCAAGTGTGCTCTACACATTTTCATTTTCATTCAGTTCAGTACATAATTTTATTTCCTTTGAGACTTCCTTTTAAACCTAGGTATTATACAAAAGTTTAGTTTCAAGGTGTCTGGAGATTTTCATTTATATTTCTGTTATTGACTTCTAGTCTGAGTCCAAAATTTCAAAATTTGCTGAGGTATATTTTATGATCCACAGTATGGTTTAACTTAGCGTATGTTTTGTGGATGCTTAAAAGGAATGTGTACATATTTCAGCACTGTTGTACAGAGTGTTCTATAAATATTTAGTTTATCATCTTGTTGGGTGTTCCCAGCTGACCTATGAATTGTTAGGAGTTTTGAAGTATTTAACAGTTACTGTGAATTTATCAGTTTGTCCTTTCAGTTTTTACACCATATATTTTCCAACTCTACTGTTTGGGTCACATTCACTTAGGATTGCTATCTCATCTTAATGAACTCACTCTTCATTATATAAAGTACTTTCATCTCTGATAATTTTCATTATTCTAATTCATTTGCTATTAATATAGCCAATACTGATTTTCTTTGGTCAATGTTTGGATGATAGATTTTTTTTTCCCATTCCTTTTACTTTAAAACTGCTTCCATCATTACATTTGAAGTAATTTTCTTCAAAATTATGTAGAGAAAACATACTTAGGTTACAACTCTTTCTCCCTCCCTCCCTTCCTTCCTTCCTTTCTTATTCTTGATAAGGGATTGCCCTATATTGCCCAGGCTGGCTTCAAACTCATGGCAATCCTCCTGATTCAGCCTTCCAGCACACACTACCACACCCCACCTAGTAATATTTCTTAATCTACTCTGAAAATATGCTATTCAAGTACATGCTGAAAGGTAAAGAAAATGTTCATAAATTTCTGTGTTGAATTCTAAATAGTATTTTATTTGCCTTAAACAGAAATCCATACATCAGTAAAAGATAAGTAGAATATCACATTATTTTATCAAGAGAAAAAAATCTAAGTCCATTAAAAACACTTGTGCAGTATAAGAATGATACAGCAGGTTGATTTATTATCAGCTCTAAACTAAAAAAAACCCGTATCCATCAGTATTCATAACAAGGAATACTAGTCAGATACCACGGTACATGCTTGTAATCCCAGCACTTTGGAGGCTGATGCAGGATGACCAAGGTCAAACTGGGTTACACAAGTGATTTCAAGGTCAATTTGCAATGCAGAGTGAGATCCTGTCTGAAAAGGGAAGGAAGGGGCCCTAGTACTCTACAATTTAAAAAAAGAAAATAAAATATGCAACAACATGCATTAATATCAAAACATTTCAGATAAAAATATTTCTATTAATAAAGTATAAACATTCCATGCATACACCAAGAGAAAATGTGTGGCTTCTTAACTTTTGAAAAATATCCATAATCAATGATCACTTTAAAAAATCCAAGTAAAATCACAATGTGGCAATTTTTCCCCAAGAAAACTAGCAAAAGCGAACAATACCCAGTATTGATGAAAATATGATAAATCTTCATGCCCAAACTCTTTTTCTAAGGAATGTAAATAGGACATTTCTAAGGAGTTAAGTATAAAAACCTTAAAATATGTATGACCTCTAATTTACTTTAATAATTTTACCTAAAGCATTAATCCGATCAGAGGAAAATTATACTTAAAATATTTATAGCTAAAAGAACTTAGGTTCAGATTCTAATAGTATGGGTTAAAACCCTGATTTACCCCCAGTTGTGGATCTTAAGCAATTTATTTAATCTCCCTAAACTGCCTCAGTTGCAATACCTGCAAAATTGGCCTGGTAACATACACTTAACAGAATTGTAGCGAGGATTTTTGTTCCTTTTTCTTTTATTTCTCTCAGTATTGAGGATGTGAATCCACAGTCTGTTCACTGAGCAATATCTCCAGTATCCCCTACCGTGTGTGTGTGTGTGTGTGTGTGTGTGTGTGTGTGTGTGTCTCTGTGTGTGTGTCTCTGTGTGTGTGTGTGTGTGTGTTTTGCTAAATTGCCAGACTGGGCTCAAAGTTGGGATCTTTCAACTTGGGATTATAGGCCTGCACCACCACCCACACCATAAGGATTAAATTTTTATGCAAAGCAAATTACATAGCACATAATAAGAACTTAATAAGTGGTAACCATTATCACCATCATCATCAGTTCCAACAGTTACCATGTCCTTCCTTTCTGATATAGCAAAATTGGACAAATAAGTAAATCTATATAGTGGAAACAAAAACAATAATATTGGGCATATATTTTTAGATAAGAGATATTTGTGAAATGGCATATGTTAGAGAAAGCAAATTAAGGGACTGGGGATTTAGCTCAGCGGCACAGTGCCTGCCTGGCAAGCATGAGGTCATGAGTTTGATTCCAGGTACCGGAAAAAAACTAAAAAAAAAAAAAAAAAGAAAGCAAATTATAAAGAAATGCACAGTTAGTACAATATAAGTAAGTGTTAGTAAAACTACATCAGATGTGTCTAAAGAATAATATCTCCAAAGAAGCAGATCAAAATTGCGGTGAAACTTCATGTAATTTTGTTTCTTCAAATTTCTGCATTTTCTTTTAAAGCACTGAACACAAAAGGTACTTCCTTCATTATCTTTTCTTGAAGAAACAAAAAACAACACAAACATCTATATCAAGGCATCCCAGTGTTCACTGACTAATCTCACTAGGTCAGGACAAAAAGAACCCAGAGCAGACAATGGTAGAATGATTTGTACAGAAACTGCCAGATGCCAAGAACTTTCCTGGTTGATAGGCAGGATTTAAAAGTAGGTTCCAGGTTATGCCTAGAGGTAGCCAGGGTTACAATTAACAGTGCTGGCACATGGAAAGACAAGTGTTGTTTGGAACAAGATAACTATAAAAGCGATCCTTTGTTGACCCTGAAATCATCTACCATTTATATCCACAGACATGGTTGCTGGCTATTAGATGATCCCACTAGAAAATACCCAAGTATGCAACTCTAGGATCACGACATAGGGCAATTTCAGGTATCAGAAGACATGCTGCCCAGTGGAATGCAACACAAACTTAAAATAGCCAAATATCTGAAGGCTTCTCTTAAGAAAGTAATAAAGTTATGCCTGGAAAGAGGCTAAATTTTTGCTCTTTTCTGAGTAGGAAGGCCCTAATGAAGTCTTATTCTAGAACAAACTGCACAATAATCTGGCATTGTAAAGAGTTATTTGGCAATTCAAGGAAGGATGATCTAGCCTAAGACTAGTCCAGAATGAATTTGGCTCTGCCTAACTTAGGGCTGGCAGTGATCCTTTTAAAACAGCAGTATTTGCACTAGCTTGTCCCCTTGTGATTTTCTCAAGCCAGATCTATACCGAACAGCAGACAGCAAAGGGTAATATCTAATTAAAAATACTCCTGACAGGTCCAAAGGGACCTTGTGTGATGACACTAACACATTATTAGATTTCCTCATAAGGCAACAATCCCAAGCTATAGAGTAAACTATTAAACACATTTTATCCAACTTCTCTCTCTCTACCCAGTCATTTTTCTAAGCCAAAAGCAGTAGTTTACTGGACTGCCTTTCTCTAGGTCCCTATGTCTGATTTCCAAGTCTTTATAAATATTAGAGGTAGCATCTGACTTATTTTCAACATAGTTTTTATAGAAACTTTTAAGAATACTATTTTAATGTGAAAAAATGTATAGCCTCAAACTTCAAAGAATTGACGCAAAATAACACCAATGTGTTTTTTTAGTAATATTCTCAGAAGGTACTATTACGGATAAAGTCCTTTAACTAAGGGCACAACATCTGCTACTGCAACAGAAATATCAATAACACAGTAAACTAAAAGATTGCATAAATGACAAGTAAGATCAGGCTTGGATCTAAGTTTGGCCAACTATTAGCTCTATTATCCAGTGGGTAGATCAATTATACCTATTGAAGTTTAATCCTCTCAACCATCAAGTCAATATAAGCCACTCACTGTAAAACCTTTCTATTACAAACTGGTATCATGAGGCTCAATTGAGATACAGTATAGTGAGAGTGCTATGGAAAAATACAAAGGACCTACATTTGAAAGGGCTCAGCATTTTGGGATATTGGCTGGAAAGACTATAAGGCTACATCCTTAAGTATTGGTCATAACTAGTACTGACAAATAGAGAAAAAGAAAACTATCCTTTTTCATGAGTATTATACCACTGATTTTTTTCTAATTTTGCACTGCTAAAAATTGATTGAATAAGAGATAGATACGGGACTAAAAATTAAACTGGATCCTCTACATTTGCCATGTTCATAAAGAATATTTCATAGAGACTTCTCAACAAATGAATATTTTAATTATACTGAAATAAGTAAATGGAAAACTCAATCTATGCTTCAGATTTACAAAGCATATAGTAGAAAATTATTTTAAAGATATATTTTAACCATAACTGTAAAAATAAACATTGGTTACCAGTGTTAGTAATGTAAGAGCTGGATAGAAGGTTTGAGGATGTAGAAGAAGAGGCCTTATCCATTCTTAGGAAATTTTTATTACAAAGAATTAATATATGTTAAACAAACACTATACCTATATGTGAGGTTGACACAGCAGCTAGAAGTTCTGTGAATACAATCTCATTATTTCATTGATTTTTCTCCATAACTATATAAAATTCATTTGCCTATACTGGAAAGAACACCAAAAAGCAAAGTTACAAAGAGCTTTGATAGCAACACAAATATTTCTAGAACTACCTCATGTTGTTTTCACCAAATCACCTTTCTCTAGCAAGTTCCCTGCCTAGAATCCACTTCCAGCAACGTGACAAGGGTAGCTTTGGGGTTCTTACTTCCAAAAATGGATGAAAGTTTCCTTTTGAAACTCTCCCTTGCCTCAAATCACACTGCTAAAACTAAGTCACATCAAACTTCAGAAGAGATGAATAGGACTAAAGTGATTTCAAAAAATCTCCATCAGAATTATTTTAGTGAATGAATGAATGAATTTCACTGATAATTAGAGATGAAAAGCTTAAAACTAATGGCCAAATTGAGTAATTACATTATTTACATATATCTCTTTCCCTATTTGAATATAAAATTTATTAAAAGCAAGGACCTCCTGGATGTCACTCATGCTTAGCTAGGTGCTAAAATTTATAGAAATCCACTTCCCGCTACAAATAAACACCCCTGGACATATTTCTTCAAAGTCTAGAGTGCAACTTGATTTGAAATCTACTTGGATAGAATAAAACATACGTGAACTAAATATTTGTTAAAAGAAGAAAGTATGATTGTATACAAATAGTAGTCACTTGAAGCTCACTCCCTGCCTCCTAGATGCCCGGAGGGAGGGCCCCCGGCGCACGGGGAGCCACGGGCAGGGAGCACCGGTCTTCAGCCAGCTCGCTCCCTGCCTCGTAGGCGCCCGGGCTTCGGCGGGCTCGCTCCCTGCCTTGTAGGTGTCTGGAAGGAGGGCCCCCAGCGCACGGGGAGCCACAGGCGGGGAGTGCCGGTCTTCCAGCAGGCTCGCTCTCAGCCTTGTAGGCGCCTGGAGTGAGGCCCCTGGTAGAAGGGGAGCCACGCAGCAGCGAGCGCTGTTGCGCACCGGCCCTCAGGCCAGCCACTGCCGCTCAATTGAGAACTACCATAACACGGAGAAACAATGACACAGTTGGCCCACCATGCACCGGCTGAGGATGCCCACCCATGCACGTGTGTGAATCATTCAAACATGGAGAAACCCCTGAGAATACATGCCATACAACAGGTCACTCTTACTTCTGCCATTGAGAACCAGAAAGGTCCAGTGTCAGTGGAGGAGCAGCTGCTGAACAAGGACTCGGAGAACATGAGAATGTAGACTAAGCCCGAGGAGTCAGAGGTCCTGTGGACTGGGGTCATGAGAGCCGCTCGGAAGCTGTAAACCGGGAGGACCTTGCACAATACCTGCGGAGACTCCCTGGAAGACATTCTTTCCCTGACAGTACAGGCTGTGGTGGAGCTCCAGAGAAGTCTGCAGCAGGATTCCTGCTGCCTGTGCTGACAGTTGGGGAGAGGACACTAACTGGTTGTGGGGTCCCAATGCGATGGGAGGCTGGAGAGAAAATGCTACAAAAATGGCTTTGGCCCCAGATGGCTCACTTGATTTTTGACAACCCTTAGGCTGTAATTACTTGTCAGATCCTTCTTGCATATCTCTGTCTTCCTGAGAAACCACGTTGAAGATACCACCATGTATTACAGCAGCCATTGATATTTTCCTACTAATCTATCCATAACTCTGCAATGTTTGTATTGTTCCTATCCTATTTTTAAATGGATGTATGTCTATCATTATGTGTTTCCTACAACAACCATTGAGAAAAGTTAATGATTATTCAATAGGTCACTCACGTATAGCTCTATTTAATTTCTTTAGAGGCCACTTTAAGGATACCAAAGTATAGTACAACAGCTATTGATAATCTCCAACCTCTTTTGTCTATAACTCACTATTATGTATCTATTTGTTTTCCTGAGAAACTATCTTGTAGATAACAATATGTAAAACAATAACCATTGATAATTTCCTACCACTTTGTCTGTAATTTGGTAAACCCCCCTTATTATTATGTTATCCTTCTTTTACTCTTTAAAATAAAAAAAAATTAAAAATAAAAAAAAAACAAATAGTAGTCACTTAAGTTTTTTATATAACTGTTGTTTTTTCCTTGGGAAAAGTGACCTGCTAGAGGTTTACATACACCTTGCCTTAAGCAATAAAATACCAAAGCATTTGCTTCTCCAAAATGGCTCACAAAAGAAAGATTACTTTGTGTGGTCTTACAGGTGTATCAGTGACCTTAAAAAGAACTATTAGTTTTTACGTTGCACAGAAGAAAAAAAATATGTAAAATTATCCTCCAATGTTTTGTGAAAACTCTGTCAACTTTTTCAGGATAAAGACAGTGTTATATAAAAAATATAACACTATAAAGATAGTGTTATAAAAAAATTGTCTCACTCCTTCTGACAAATTCTACCAGGATTTTTCTGATAATGTAACACTGAAATACAATCAGTTTAGAGCATTTTATTAACTTTTTATTAGTACATCACATGCAAAGGATTGATTTTATAATATTCCTCCAGTTCAAAACATACTTTGAAATACATATTGGTTTTTGGTTTTTTGTTTGTTTGTTTGTTTGTTTGTTTGTTTCCAGTACCAGGAATCGAACTTACAACCTTGCGCTTGCCAGGCAGGCACTATGCCACTGAGCTAAATCCCCAGGGCCACATATTGTTATATATATTTTCATCTCTTGTCTTTCATGCTTCATTTCTAATTCCACTTACCTCATCAACCTAGGCACCCACTTTATATAACATTCAAAACATTTTATATTTATTCAAATGAGAATGTATTTTTTAAATAAGTACATAAAGAATTACTTTATAGATCTGTTCTAATTTATATAAATGAATTATACCATCAATTGTATTATTTCTTACTTTCTTCCCCTCAGCAACATATGCCTGAAAACTGTATATTATTACATTTAAATATTGATTCTAACAATTATTTGGTAAATGTTGTATATTGCATCCAATCACATATACACACCAATTAATACACTCCCCCAATAATTAATACTTCTATTGCATCCACTGTTTGCAATGATAAACAACAAGTGAAACACCCTCATCGTGTTTCCTTTTTGAAATATAGGAGGGGTTCATTGGGTCATGCACCATGACAATGTAGCCTTCTATTTTCATAGCATGCTACCAGTGTGTATAGCTCAGTAACACAGGATGAATCAGGAAAAAGTTTTCCTGTAGAAATTACCAATTTTGGAGAATAAATTCAAAAGAAAGGGATAATTTTGTAATATTTAGATGAGCTTTTTTATTTTAAAGAGAAAAAAATAAGAAGCTATTTCAAAGCAAGATAATAGGGAGTAACAGTGGTTGATACACTGCGTATTGTTATCATTAAATTAGTTACTCAGACTACAAGATATCAGCATTTAACTGTCCAAACATTATTAGCACAAACCTTTCTTTTCAATGAACAAAGAGAAATTAGTACTAGAACTATCTTATCTTTCATATTTATTTGTTTTCTTTTTTCTCAATTCCTCCATCCAGTTTCTCTTTCATTTTGAAGTTTCTTCCCATTTTACAATATCTGTTGTACATGTTTGGATCTTATTTACTCTTTCAGCTTCTTACACTAGGAATACAATACAATTTTTAACCATGTGTGTCTGGTTTATTTCACTTATGACTATCGTCTCGAGTTGCAGCCATTCACCTATAAAACTCTCAAGTTTATCATTTATTATGGCTGAGTAGTACTCCATTATATAAAAAGATCACATCTTTTTTATCCATTTTTTGGCTGATGGACATTTGGGTTGTTTCCAAGATTTAGCTACTACAAATTGTGCTGCTGTAAGCATGGGATCACATATATCACTGTGGTATGATGTTTTTTAATTCTTCTGGGAAAACACCCAGAAGGGGAATAGCTGGGTCAAATGGGACCTCTAATCCTAGTTTTCTAAAGAATCTTCACACTGATTTCTGCAGAGGTTGTACCAGTCTACACTCCCACCAACAATGGAAAAGCACTCCTTTTTCCCAATAGCCCTTCCAGCATTTATTATTGGTTAATTTCTTGAGCATAGCCATTTGTTCCGGAGTGAGATAAAATCTCAGTGTTGTTTTACTTTGCATCTTTCAAATAACCAATAGTGTTGAACATTTTTTGATATTTGCTGTTTGTATTTCTTCATCTGAAATGTATATTCATCTCAGATGCCCATTTTTGGATTTGGTCTTTAAATTTGGGAGGTCTAACTTTTTTGAGTTCTTTATATGTAATCAATAGTAATCCTTTGTCTGAGGAACATCCAGCAAACATTTTTTCCCATGTTGTGAGTTGTCTCTTCATTCTGTTAGTGGTTTCTCTTGCAGTGCAAATGCTTTTTCATAAGATGAGATCCCAATTGTTGATTGTTTTTGATAGTTCCTGTGCAATTGGGGTTTTATTTATAAAGTCTTTGCCTACACCAATGTCTTCAAGAGTTTTACCTATTCTATCCTCCAGCAGATCTAATGTTTCTGTTTTAATATTTAGATATTTGATTCATTTCAACTTTAGTGCATGGTGAAAGATATGGGTCCAATTTTAATCATCAGCATGTGCACAGCCACTTTTTCCACCACCATTTATTAAAGAGGTTATCTTTCTTCCAGTGAATGTTCGGCACCTTTGTCAAAGATAAAGTGGTAGAGTACGTCTGGAGTTGTTTCTTCATATTCTAATCTGTTCCACTGATCCTCAGGTCTGTTTTTTTTTGCTGTGAGATACTGTTTTTATTACAGTAGCTTTGCAGTATAATTTCAAGTCACGGATTGCAATGCCCCTGCTTTGCCTTTGTTGCCCAGAAATGACTTTGCTATTCTAGATCTCTTCTGGTTCCAAATAAACTTCAGGATTGTTTTCCCTAATTCTGTGAGATATGCTATTGTAATTTTGATTGCAATTGCATTAAATCTGTACAACACTTTTGGAAGTATGGCCATTTTCACTATATTGGTTCTTTCTACCCAAGCGCAAGGGATATCTTTCCATTTAATAATGTCCATGTCAATCTCCTTTTTCAGAGTACTGGAGTTTTCAATGTTGTTATGGTTGATACACTGTGCCAACTTGGGGAGTCAGGAGGTTTGGCTAAGTGACTCAGCAGTTCTGCCTCTTGGGGTGAAGAAGACACATCTTTACCCTTCTGGGATGTTGTTTATTGTGTTAATTTGAGAAGTTTAGAAGGTTAACTATGCAACTCAGAAGGGGTCCAGGGTGCTTACTTTGTATTCATCCTGAGCCTGTGCAGGAGGCAGGCATGCAGAGGGTGTGGGTGTAGTGGATGACCCCCACCTCCCCAGAGCGGGTAGACTGCATAAAAAAAGGAATTGAGGAAGGACTGGCTGCTGGTTCTTCAGAGGAGCTCTGGTCTTCGCCTTCAGCTTGGTCGTCTCCTGGCTTCTGGTGCAGACTGTTGGGCTTCTGTCTGGACTCTTCAGCCTTCTGATGTTGGCTCTCCGGCCTTCATCGTAGATTCTTCAGCATTCCTTCGCAGACTCATCAGCCTTTTGATACAGACTTGCACAGACACTGCAGTGAGCTCCAGGCCCGGGGCTGGGCTCTTCAATCTCCAGCATGTAGACACCCTCTGCAAGCTTCATCATCCAACTCTGTAGCTGACCATTGTAAGCCAAACTTGTAATTCCTTGTACATTTGTTTATCTTGTATTATATCTGTTCCTCTAGTAACCCCTGACTGATACAAATGTAGAAGTCTTTTACATCCTTTGTTGATTCATTCCAAGGTATTTTTTTTTTTAGATGCTATTGTGAAAGGTGTTGTTTCCCTAATTTCTCTTTCAGTGAGTTTGTTACTCATACATAGGAAGGCTATTGATTTTTTACTGTTAACTTTCTATCCTGCTATGCTACTGAATTTGCTTATTAAATCTAGCAGATTTTTAGTGGTGTTTTGGGAGTCCTCTATGTAGAGCATCCTGTCATCTGCAAATAATGATAATTTAGCTTCATCCTTTCCTATCATTATCCCTTTTATTTCTTTCTCCTGTCTAATTGCTCTGGCTAAAGTTTCCGGGTCTGTGTTGAATAAGATTGGAGACAGTGGACATCCTTGTCTTTTTCCTCATTTTAGAATGAAAGCTTACAATTTTTGTTCATTTAGTATGATGGTACTTATTGGTTTATCATTGATGCATTTTACTAGATTGAGACAAAGATGATCTATTCAGATTTTGCATAGGGTTTTTATCATGAATGGGTGCTGGACTTTGTCAAAAGCTTTTTCTGCAACTATTAAGATGATCATATCTATAAAGAAAAACTCGAACCTTTTACAGGTAAATGGTTACAACTAAAGATCATACTCATAAGTGAAATAAATCAGACCTGCATATGTAAGCAACGTATTGTCTCACTAGTGCAAGAACCTAAAAAAGTGAATAAAAATTAGGAGGTATGATAGACATTGTGAAATGAAGGGAAACTGCTCAAGAGTAAAGAGCAACTGGGATAAGGGAAAAGAGAAAAGAAAGGAGAAATTATGTATATATGGATATACAGGATAGCTACCATAGTTGTACTACTGACCTCTATTGCTTTACTGAAAGGAAAAGTTAATGATTAATTATTTGATCAATCTTGCATGTCTATATTATTTTCCTGAGAAACCACTTTGAATATGTCAATATGTAATACAACAACCATTGTTAATTTCCTACCACTTTGTCTGTAATTCAGTATTGCTTGTATTGTTCTTATGCTATTTTATAAATGTATGTCTGTTTGTTAATATGTTTTTGTTCTTTTCTTTTTAAAATAATTTTTTTTAAAAAAGATGATCAGATGATTTTTGTTCTTGGTTCTGTTAATATGGTATATTACACTTATTGATTTATGTATATTGAACCATCCCTGCATCCCTGGGGTTAATCCCACCTGATCATGGTGTATAATTTTCTTGATGATTTGTTGCATTGTTTGCCAGCATCTTATTGAGGATTTTTGCATCTATGTTCATTAGGAAGATTGGCCTATAATTCAATTTCTTAGTTGGGACCATTCAGACTTCACCCTTTTGATTCCTAATTGCATGGATTTGAGTCTTTTCTTTCCTTTTTTTGATAAGATTGACTAAATGTTTGTCAATTTTATTTAATCTTTCAAAGAACCAATTCTTCAATTCACTTATTCTTTATATTTTTTCTTAGTCTCCAATGCATTAATTTCTGCTCTGATCTTTATGTGAGGAACTTCCTCCTTTATGTGAGGTTTTGGCTTAATCTGCTCTTCTTTCTCTAGAAGTTTGAGATTCACCACTAATTTGTTTATTTGTGATTGTTCTATTTGCCTGATATGGGTATTCACTGCTATAAATTTCCCTCTCAGGACTGCTTTTATTGTGTCTCATAAGTTCCAGTATGTTGTATTATTATTATCATTTAATTGTAGAGTCAGTCTAATTTCTTCTTTAATTTCATCTGTGACTCACTGGTTGTTCAAGAGGGTGCTATATAATTTCCATGTGTTTCTGCAGTTCTTGTGGTTTCTTTTGCCACTTATTTCCAATTTCATTGCACTATGATCTGATAATATGCATGAGATAATTTCAATTCCTTTGCATTGGCTTAAGCATTTTCCATAAGCTAGTATGTGCTCTATTTTGGAGAACGTCCCTATGTGCAACTGAGAAGAATGCATCTTCTGATGCTGGGAGTGGAACTCTGTAGACATCTACTAACTCTATTTGTTCAAAAGTTTACTTCAGTTCTATTATTGTTGACTTTTTGTCTAATTAATGTCTTTTTGTGACACTGAGATATTGAAATCTCCAATACAACTGTATTAGTGCTTATTTGATTTTTCATGCCTGTTTATATTCATTTTTATAGTTGGGTGGACTGGTATATGTTGCTATATAATTATAATTATTATCTCTTTCTCTTGGATAGTTCACTTTACAAAGAAAAGCAGCAAACTTATTTATCTCTCTTCATCAGTCTTGGCTTGAAATTTGTTTTGTCTGCAAATAAAATAGCTACCCCTGCTTTTTTCTGGGTTCCTGTCATATGGAGTATTGTTTTACATCCTTTGAGTTTCAGTCTATGAATTTCTTTTTGAATTACATGTGTTTATTTTATGCAGCATATTGTTAGATCATGCATCTTGATCATACTGGAGACTTCATTTTTAATTGGTAAATTGAAGCCACTAACATTGATGTTACAACTGATATGTACTGTCTTATCCTTGTCATGTTATTTTCATGTTGTTGGCTTCTCCTCCTTTTATTTTTTCTCCTCCATCTGTTGAAATGTTTGCCTTGCCTGGTGGATTCCTTCTGTTGGAGCTCATGGAATTGTAGTCCTTGTTATCTCTTTCTAGAATGTCCTTTAAAACATTTTAGAGTGCTGGTTTGGTGGTCCTAAATTTCCTCATATGTTTATTGTCATGCAAGTATCTTATTTCTCCATCAGTTGTGAAAGGTAGCTTTGCATGGTACATCAATCTGTGTTGAAAGTTGTTTTCATTTATAACTTGAAATACTTCACTCCAAACTCTCCTTGACTTGAACGATTGTGTTGACAAATCAGCTGTGATGCTGACAGATTTTCCTTTATAGGGGACTTGTTTCTTTTCTATAACAGTTTTTAAGGTTCTGTTTTTGTGTTGAATTTCTGTTTTTGTGTTGAATTTCTGGAATCTTGACTATGATGTGCCTCGCTGTAGTTTTTCTTTTATCACACCTAATTGGAGTTCTATATGCCTCACTAATTTGTATTTCAAATTCTTTGTATTTTAAATTCCTTCTCTCTACCAGGGAAGTTTCTTGCCATGATGCAAGAAACAGTTTTTTATATATCATTTGTGCTACCTCCTGCTTTTTTCATTGACTCCAATCAATCTTAAGTTATTCTTCTTTGCCTCATTTAGCAGCTGCTGTATTGATTTCTCATGGTCCTTTCCTATATTTAAGAAATCTTTTTTTCATGATCACTAACCGCAAGCCTGTCTTCTATCTGAGATCCTGTCTTCACATTGGCTTAATCTGCTGTTGATACTTTCAACAGAGTTTTTATTCTCTTGGATATCTGCTTGAATCTGCATTATACAGTCCATTTCTTTCCTATGCTGAGCATTTATGGCTTCCATAACTGCTCTAAGCTCCTCTATTGTTTGTCTATACCTGCCTGTTCTAGACTCAATAAGCATGGTTTTCACTGTGGACACCATCTCTGGGTTTATCTGAGAAATTACATCTCATTTGATTTTTTTCTAGAGCCTTATTCAATTGCTTTGTTGTTACCACTTCAGAGAAGCTAGGTGGACGGCTTTTGGATTGTCCCACCTCACTGCCCCCTAGATTTGCCTTTGGTGAACTAGGATTGCATCTTGTTTAAGTGTCTTCGCATTTCTTTTTTTTTTTTTTTTTTTAGTATAATTTAATTGGGGTGATGCTTGTAAATTGCCTGTGGTTGGTTGCTTTATTGTTAGCATTTAGAACCCTTAGGAAGTAAGTATTTCTACAAGGTATTTTCCAGGTGTAGCTGGTTTTTGGAATTTGAATCTGTTGCTAGATTCTATCCCTTCAATATATTAGGGATGAGAAGTTGCTGCCTGTTTGGCCTAGCCCCTCGTTCTCTGGCACTGTGCCAAGTATTATCTGTGATCCTTAGTTAATCTCAGTCTTGGAATACCAGAAAGAACAGCTGTTTAGGACAATTATGTCACTTTTGGCTATGGTGGTATCATCAGCAATGAAAACAATATCAAATACAGCCCAAAAAACAACAAACTGAGCTAATCATTAATTTGCCACCTTTAATTATATGGACTAGGTTTGTGATAATATACCAAAATCTAAAACAGTAACATTATATGAAGTATACAAGACCCTAATATGTAATTTTGCCCTCAGAGGTTAATATTTTAAAATGGGTTAGGGAGAAAACAGAGAAGTGGAAAAGAGGAAGAGATTAGAAGTAAGGCTGGAGGACAAGGGCAGATCATCCTAACTTTGGGAAACTGATGCAGACGACTGGAAGGAAAGCGAGAAGAAAGAGATAAAAAGAAGAACACAGCAGAATCACAACCACAAAGGGGCTAGAAACCAGGTTCACATTCATAAAAAAACAAGATCAAATAATAAGGAAAAAAACAAAAACAAAACCACCACCACCATAACAACAAAAAACAAACAATAGAGAGAGAGGGGAAAAAAAGAAAAAGAAAAAAGTCCACTTCTAGGTATGTCTCTGCTCCCACTGGTAGACACTTTGTGGAGGCAGAGTCCTGATCCATGTTGATTTATCCCAGCAATCCAGCAGTAGCTTTTGGGCAGGGTAGTGGTTAATCTCATTGAGCCTGCACCTTCTGGCCGAGACCGGACTCATTTGGCCTGCAGCCATCAGTGCACCTTCCAAGAGCCTGAGCCCAGCTGGGAACCACTAGATGGAGCCAGCAGCCACTCTGAATTCTGAGCTCAGTCAGCCCCTCTCCAAAATGGCTCATGTCCAATTGCTGTCTTGCAGAACAACTGAGCTCCCAGCACTGACTGACAGCTAGTGCAAACCTTCAAGAGTGCTGCTTCCCTCCATTGCTTTCCTCCTCTCCATGGAGGCCTCTGGGGCCACAAGCAGCCACTGAGTGTCCACAGTTTTGAACTGCTCCCACAATGAGTCCTGCCTTGGGGAAAAGGCACCACCAGCTACCTCCTACTTCTTCATTGAAGGTTTTCTCTTCACTCTCTGTGTAGGCTTTAATTCACACTCAGATCCCTCCTGGGCCCAGGGGACCTACTTCCCTCCTTCTTATCTTCCTCACCTTGCTATATTCCAGTGCCTGGACAGCAACTCTCAGAGAGGCTTTTCTCTGCTGCTTACTACTCCACTATCTTGGTGTGCCTCTAAATAACCCATGTCTTAAAAGTTGTTTCTCCATTTATTCCATACTTTGTGTCTTTCAATAGAATTTTAAAATTTTCATTGTAAAGACCTTGTACATTTTTAAGTTAATTTCTATGTAACACATTAAAAAGTTTATTTTCAACTGCATTTTCACAACAGATGTACTGATTTAGAGAAATATTATAGTGTGTGTGTGTGTGTGTGTGTGTGTATATATATATATATATATATATATATATATATATACACACTACCATATCTTTATCAACAAGTCTTTCCATTTTTATTTTTCTCAGCTTAGGACTTTGGGGAATATAAACAAGATAGGTGGCAGTGGATATATCTGTCCTCACATTTCATTTTGTCTTCTTCCAGACTTTATTGAGAATACTTCTAAAGTATAATCATTACATATGTTTGCTGTGGAATTTTCACAGATGTCCTTCCATACATATTTGTAATTATGTCATTTATATATTTTTCTTGAATGTGAAAATATGTCTCATATTTCTTTATCTTTCCTCAAAGTATGAGAATGTATGAGAAGATATAATCAAATCTTAATTTTCTCAGACTTGTCTTTTGGGGAGTGGGGTTGTAACAGGGTCTTGGTATATAGTTCAGGCTGATCTTGAACTCACTATGTAGCACAGGCTAGCCTCAAACTCACATCAATCACCCTGCCTCAGCCTCCCAAGTGCTGGGATTACAGGCATATGCCACCACACCTGGCAAGACTGGTCATTTTCCCAAGAAGTACAATGCAAAAACAATTGAGAGTTACTAACAAAAAGGAATGAAAAAAACTAGGTATTGTGGTACACACTTGTAATCCCAACTACTTGGAATGCTGAAGCAAGATGATTGGAATTTCAGACCAACCTGGGGGATTTAGCAATATCCTGTCTCAGAAAAAAAAAGAAAAAAACCAGAAACAATTATTTCTCATTCTGGGTTCCTATTATGAGGCTAGCCTTGTCTAGATGTGTATGATACTTCTTAGCTAAAAATCATGCATCTACCTCTTGTCTCAGCATCTCTATTGAAAGAGTCTGTTTCTGTACCCCTTAAGTTTGCCAATAACTTCACTCCTCATTAGGACTACTCCCTATTTAGGCCTCAAGTCACTGAAAACCTCTAACACTGAGAAGTATCCATACTATGGCTGAGATAGATTAAAAACATTCCCAAATTCATGTGTGCCACTAACACCATGTATGACCTAAATAAAGAAACAATTAATCAGGCATGGAGGCACATACCTGTAATCCCAGCACTCTGGGAGGTTGAGGCCCATTGAGCTCAGCCTTGATGCCTTAGCATTTAGTGAAGCTTTGTCTCAAATTAAAAAATAAAGGAACTAGTGATGTAGCTGAGTAAGAAAGCCCTAGGTTCAGTCCTCCACACTGAATCTTAGAGGAATGGAGGAGAGGGAAGGAGGTGGGAGGGGAGGGGAGGCAAACTAAACTATTTGATTATTATGATAAAAGATGTTCAAATGTTTGCAGGGGGTTCAACACTAGTATATATACATTATAATGCATCACGAAAATTTAGATTCAAACTTTTAGAAAATTAAGTTATCTACAGAGCACTGCAATACTTGTATCTTGGCAACAATCCCAGGAAAGCACCAAGATTTCAAAAGACACAGCAAGGCAACTAACAAAACATTTTCCCAGTCCATTCTCTTCTGAATAGAATGCACTACAGATTTCAGCAATAAAAGGCAATCTTCATCAATAAGTATCACCATATATAATATATGATCATTTTGTACTTATCTATCTATAGTTTCACTAATGACTAAATGTTCAAGATTGAGTTCTTATTTCTTTCATATTTCACAATCTATTACATCATGCAACTACCATGACCTCACTATAAAGGTTAAAAAACAAACAAAACTAATAAAGATTTCCTTTAAAGTTTTAGTAACTTAGATAAAAATTCAAGAATAATTGATTGGAATAACAAATCAAGATTTCTGGGTAATATTCATCACTTTATAAATGTTACTTTGTTATTAATGCATACGGTTGTCCAGAGACATGAACCCAGGTTCTAAATTTATTTAGAAATAGTATAGCAAATTGACAAAGATTGATGGGATTTTTGAAGTATACTATTATCAAAATTAAAACAAAAATAAAAGAGGGCTCAATAACCATGACTTATAATTTTTTATTAAAAGAATAAACATACTAATGCAATCCAAAAGGCAGCAATGTCCAGCAAAAATATAATGCTGGCAGTAATATGCAATATTAAGATTTCTAGCAAAGCACAGCAAAAAGTTATAAATAGGTATTACTAATACATTTAATTTCACCCAATATAGCAAAAATAGTATTTTAATATGGAACTAATATAAAAGTTATCAATAAAATGTTTTACATTTCCTGTTTTGGTGATGCATCTTTAAAATCTGGTGCATACTGTACAGCATATCTCATTTCAGACTATCTTCATTTCAGGTGATCAAAAATCACATGTGGCTAGTGGCTACCATAATGAACAGAATAGTTCTAAATTATCCATAATAAAAATTTTGTCCAAAGCCATAAAGATTGCACAGATGACCTACATACTATACATATACAATAAATAATATTAAATAGATGAATTGTTATAATGAGTGAGGCAAACAAAATCCTGAAGCAACAAAAGTAGTATAGCATAAGCACAGAAATGAAAAAAATCAGCCATGAAACAAAAAGAATTTGAATCTATGTGGAGTTCACTACATCAAGCGTTCTGGGCCTGCTATGTTATTAGTGTAATTTTTAAATTATAGAAACAGAACTCTATGGACAAGGCTGTTGGAGTGGGATAGGTACTGGGTACTCTGCAATGATTCGGAGGTCATGGCCAGAACAGCCAGTGAAATATAACAATGTGTCACTACCTTAAGTAGCACTTTTCTACCAATGGGGAAAAAAACTATCTAATCCACTAGAACACACCACTATGCACAAAACTGAAGCATAGGGGGCTAGTGATTTAGCTCAGCGGCACAGCACCTGCCTGGCAAGCATGAGGTCATGAGTTCAATTCCTGGTGCGGGGGGGGGGGGGGCGCTGAAACACAAAAGCTGACTCCCAAAGCACAGAGTAATGCAAAACCTACAGCTGACCAAACAGCCTACCCAAAACCTGATTTGCCAGTACAGCAAAGGAAGTGAAAAAACAGAAGGGGGAGGGAAGCATCTAACATACCTCTTCTGCCCTGTTATTTCTACTCCCCAGGATGACAAGACCTTTGTGAACAGGCAAGGGAGTTGAGAAGAGAGAACTCAGTCTCTGTAGTCCCAAGCTGCTTCACATTTTTCAGAAATTACTGCACATTTAAACAATGGGATATTTGTCAAAGTACAACTTGATCACCAGAATTCATCTGTTTTTCATAACTATATTTGACCTAAACTGTGCTGACTAAACAAGGTACCTTGTGTTTCACAGTCTGGCAAATGTGTCTCCCAAAATCATTTTTAGACCACATTAAAACCTCTGGCCCCTAGACTACAGCCTCTTGGTAACTAAGTGCATTCAGATTAGGCCAAGGATGATGTCTGCTGGCTTCCCTTGTTATATCAATCACAGATTTTCATTTTCAACTCATATTTTAGTTAACTTCTCTTTTTTATAGGTATCTATCAAGAAAATCTACAAGAACTATACATCTTTTAATATTTTTCCATTTATATGACTGGTGTTACATAAAATTTAATTTATAAATATACACTTTTAACCTTGAATTTAGAAAAAACTTGAACTTGCATACAAAAAAAAAAAAAAAAAAAAGCCATATACCCTTACCCAGATTCACCTCCTCTTAATATTTGGCCTATGGGGTTTATCATTTGCTTTGTCTAAGTCATTTCATACATACAGTTGGCATTCAGTATTCACAGGAGATTGGTTCCAGGATCACTGGTGGATACCAAAATCTACTGACATTCAAACTCCTTATATAAACCGGCACAATAATTGCATATAACCTGTACATATTCTCCCATATACTTTAAGTCATCACTATGCTACTTATAATAATACAATGTAAATAGCTGTTTGGCTGTATTAGGGAATGATAACAATGAAAAAATTCAGGACATGTTCAGTACAGATGCAGTTATTTGTACATATTTTTGATCTGCGGTTCATTGAATCAACAGATGCAGAAGCTCCAGACATAGAATGCCAATTGTACATATATTTTGCAACTATTTCAAAGTATGTTATATATACCAGATCTTCTGACCCTAACACATTATTTTGCATTTCCTAAAAGAAAGGATAGTGTTTCTCATAATCACAAAATAGTTACAAATTTCAAAAAATTCATTATTTTCCTAAACTATTTTTCCAACTTGGGTTAATGCATCCAAAAATGTCCTTTATAGCATATTTTTTCTCAAATAGAGGATTCCATCTAGAACAAGGGTCAGCAAACCATGAACTTCCTCATCCCCTGTTAATATAGATAGTTTTACTAAAATACATAGATACTTACTTACATATTGTGTCTGGGTGCTCTTGACCTATAACAGTAAGGTTGAGTGGTTGTTATAGAGACCTAACAGCTCCTAAAACCTAAATGTTTACTATCAGAATCCTTACAGAGAATGTTTGTGAATCACTGGGTTAGGATGATGCATTATATTTAGTTGTCACATCTGTTTAGCATCTTTTAATCTGAAGCAATTCCTTGCTTTTCTTTATCTTTTGTGATTGATATTTTTGGGGAAAAATTTTTCTTTCAGCACTGGAGATTGAACCTAGGGGATGTGCACTAAACTATATCTTTAGCTATTTTTATTTTGAGACAGGGTCTCCCTAAATTGCTAAATTCCCCAGGCTAGGATCAAACTTACAGTCCTCCTGCCTTAACTTCCCAGAGTGATGGGAATATTACCATGCCCTGGTATTTCTTTTATTTTTTTTTAATACAATACTCTCCAAACACATTTGGTGTTTCTGTGACGTTTCCTCATTAATTAGATTTAAATGGCACACTCCAGATCAGAATAGTGCTACAGAAATAATGCTCTCTCTTTCAGGGGAGGCAAAATGTTCATCTGATTCCAGATTATAATGTTAAATTTGATCACCTAGTGGTGACCAAACCACTTTTCAAGACTTTTTTTTAAGAGAGAAAGGGTTCATGTTGCCCAGACTGGTCTCAAACTTGAATTCTCCTGCATTGGCCTCTCATGTAGCTAAAACTATAGGCATGCACCACCAACCCCGGCTGAAGACTTCATTTTTTAGAGCACTTTTAGGGTCACAGCAAATTTGAGAAGGGATATTTACCATATCCCTTGGCACCAGGTATGCAGAGCCTCCCTCTTTATCAATAGCCACTACCAACTGCTATTTTTCTTTCTATTAAAATACAATCTTTGGGAGATACTTTACAGCCACATACATATTTTATTGCTTATCAAAATGTCCTCCCTGAATTATTAATAAATCCTGACTGAATAAATGTTTACTGCAATGACTGCAAAATGAATAACCATGAGTGACTGAAATTTTAACCATCCATAAGGGAGCAGATTAGCATGCCACAGAGTCAAGATTCCTGAATCAGAGACAAAGGACTTTATTAATCATATCAAGAGCAGTAGCCAGAATATCTGCATTTACTAGCACCAGGTACCCGAATGCCGTTTTCCGCAGGGCAATACAACAGGACCAGGTGATGTGTTGTGCAGAGAGTTGAACTGAAAGTGAGGAAAACAATACCTATCTTCCAAAGTACCTAGGACACTTACTTTTTCTCTGGCGGGAGACATCATCCCTACCCTCCAAAGCCATTAGCTATACAAACAAAAAGCAAGTGTCCTTCTAGCTACTTTGCAACAGATAGTGCCTCTGCCTACAAGATGTACATAAGGCAAGAAATCCATGAAGAACTGTCTCTCCATAGGCAGCATTCACCAGTCTTTTCTAAGTAAAACCACACTGGGCTTCTCTGCAAATATGTAAATAAGTGTATCTGTATATATTCCTTCATATGTTTATTATTAATGTATACTTTTAGATTTCTTTTTTTCCCAATGAAAACGCCCACTAACATTCCTAACATTCTGTATTTCCACCACTCCCTTTTTGGCAGTATTGGGGACTGAACCCAAGGCCTCCCACTGAGCTACATCTCTCCCACCCCTCCCCTCTTTCTTTTTAATTTTGAGACAGAATCTCTCTGAGTTGCTCAGGTTCTTCTCAAACTTGAGATCTGAAACCTGCCTTAGCTTCTCAAAGAATTGAAATTATAGGTATGTGCCACTAGGCTTCACTTCCATTGAAGATGTTCAAAGCCAACCTACCTTATTGTGTGAACTGATAAAAGAAATAATTCTAAGTTTCTGAACAAAACAAGAAAATCTAAACAGACAATAAACCAAAGGCAATTAAAACTTAGAAAAGTATCCTTGAGGTCCTCCTAAAAACCTGAATAGTGGCTAAAAATTAAAACAGTCACACTATAGGCCTTTGAAGTACACAACATGATGTATCTCAGTGTGGTATGGTTTGGGTATTTAGTCTCATGTATGATCCTGGTTTCAGTGGCATGATTTTATGTTAACAGAATTTTTTTTAAAAAAAACTGCATTGCATCTAAGAAAAGAAACTAATCTTCCTGTTTAGGAAAGGAAAATTCAGTAGACTTGCCAGCAAGATGACTATGGATAAGCACAGCAAGAATTCTGACAAATAGTGTCACATAAAAACAGAGTACAGAATTGTTAAAGGATGTACCAAAGGACTTTTTGAAAGGTGGAAAGCTTTGTCACTCCCACCCCGTTCCAAATCACTGTTGACGGAAAACCAGGCCCACTCCTTGACTAGTAACAGAAGAAAAGCTATGGCTGACCAGGTTTATGAAGTTCATCACTTACTCATTTACTAAATAAATTAACACTTGTAAGTGCTTAGGATAGATGCTCACATATACCACAATAAATTTTGCTGCCATAATGATGATGAAAATTGAAGGAAAGCACATAAGACAGAGAATTTATATCTATTTCTTAGTCACAATTCTACCATTTACCACTTACATGATTGAGGTCATCAATTTAACTGCTCCAGACCTCTTCTATAAAAAGAGATGCTAAAAGAAAAGCCATACAAAAGCTTTTCTCCCCCTAATATTTCATAGTTTTTAATCTCTAGGTTAAACTTTTCATTAAGGTAACATAAACTGGGTAAGTTGTAGGAAAAACAGTATAGGTTTTCTTGAATTATTTCTTATACCTGTATATGTAATTCTATATATCATACTAGTGTAGATCCTAATCCCTTGTTTCTTCCTTTCTACATCTGTTAAAATTGCTTTTTATAATATCAATTCTTGGTAATGGGGGGACATGCGTACAATATGTGTAGGTTGAAAGAAGAAACATTTAAGGTTTAGCATATTTCAGATATCATGTCACACTTTTTTTAATACCATATGTTTTTACATGTACACTTTCATTTCCCTTTCACAGAAATACTGTGAGATGAAAGTGATGTTTGCATTTCTAAAAGTAGACAAATTGAGGCTAAGGAAAGTTAAGTAACTTATGTAAGTCAGAATTTTTTTTTGTGGGGGGGCTTTTTTCTGGTACCGGGAATCGAACTCACAACCTTGCGCTTGCCAGGCAAGCACTGTGCCACTGAGCTAAATCCCCAGCCCCTTGTAAATCAGAATTTATATTCAAGTTTATCGTAGGTGTTTCCTATGTTGATGAAAAACCATATAACAAAGAAGTCATTTCTAATCTTTTTATACCTACAAAAGTATTCAGGTTTCCAAAAAGTTTTATTCTTTAACTGAATCTACTATTTTCTTGCCACTACTATTTACACATATAATAGACTCATATGGAATACTTTTACCCTTTGGCCTCTTCACTAATTTTTTTCTTACATATGAAATGAAATTTAGGGGGCTGGGGATTTAGCTCAGCGGCAAAAGCGCCTGCCTGGCAAGCGCAAGGTCATGAGTTCGGTTCCCGGTACCGGAGAAAAACCAAGAAAAAATAATAATAATAATAATAATGAAATGAAATTTAAAAATGTAATATCTATCTTGCAGACCTAGGACAAAAACTAAACACTAAAGATGAAAGGCTGGGGATTTAGCTCAGCGGCACAGCGCCTGCCTGGCAAGTGCAAGATCGTGAGTTCGATTCCTCGTACCAGAAAAAAAAAAAACAAAAAAAAACACTAAAGATGAAGACTGGAACAACTGGGCTGGGGATATAGCTCAGTGGCATAAGTGCCTGCCTGGCAAGTGAAAGGTCCTGAGTTTGATTCCTGATACCAAAAAAAAAAAAAAAAAAAAGACTGGAACACCTGAAAGAACCTACATCTTAGATGACAGTGTGGATCAACCATATCAAAAAGGAAATGCTTACACTTCCTTCCATGAGATCATGTTATCAAAAAAGAAACAAAGCTGTAGTAATCAAAACAGCATGGTATGGGCATATATCATACACAAAAGCCAATGGAATACAATAGGGCACCTAAAAAATATCCACATATCTATAGACAGCTATTTTTCACAAAGGTATGAAGAGAAAAAAGGATAGCCTTTTCAATAAGTGGTACAGGGAACAATGGATATCTGCACACAGAATAACAAAACTAGAACCCTAACCTTCACAAGTTACAAAAATGAATTAAAGATATAAACCTCCAAATGGATTAAAGATATAAATGTAATATCTGAAACTATGATAAGAAAATGTAGGGGACATGCTTCAGGACACTGAAACAAGCAAGGATTTATTGTGTGTGCAAAATCCCACAGGACAGGAAAGGAAAGTAAAACTGAGTAAAAGAGGTTACACCAAACTAGAAAGTTTCCACAGAAAAAAAGAAATAATCAGAATGAAGACATAACCTATAAATGGAGGAAAATTTATACAAATTATATACCTGACAAGTGATTGATATCTAGAATATATTAGAAACTACTAAAAACCCAATAGAAAAAATATAACCCAAGTTAAAGAGGAACAATAGACCTAAACAGATACTCCTCAAAAGAAGACATACAAATGGTCCACAGTTACATGAAAAAATACTCAGAATTACTAATCATCAAGAAAATGCAAATTAAAACCACAATGAGATCTCACTTCACCCCTACAAGAACACCCATTATTAAACATAAAAAAGGCAACAAATGTCACTAAGGATGTAGAGAAATGGGAACCCCTGCACACTGCTGGTGGGAATATAAATTAGAACAAATATTATGGAAAAGAGTATGGAAGTTTCTCAAGAAATTAAAATTAGAGCTAATATATGATCTAGTAATTTCACAACTGGAATATATCTTTTAAAAAATGAAATCAGTATGTCAAAAGATATGTGTACTTCCACGTTCACTATAGCACTTTTCAGAATACCAAAGCAATGAAAACAATCTGTCCATCAATTGATAAATGGATAATGTGGTACATACACAAAATGGAATGTTATTCAGTCATAAAAAAGAATAAGGTTCTATCATTTGCAACAGTATGTATGGAACTGGAGGTCATTATGCTAAATGAAATAAACCAGGCACAGAATGATAACTTACAGATGTGAAATATAAAAAAAACTGATCTTACAAAGAATTGAGAATAGAATAGAGCTTACTAAAGACTGATGCAGGTAAGAGGAAGGGATGGATGAGGAAAGGTTGGTCAATCCATACATAACTACAGTTAGGAATAAGAATTTCTAGTGTGCTATTACATAGTAAGGGACTATAAAAAACAATTATGTACTGTACTTGTGTTAGTCATTCTTATTCCTGGGACACAATACCTGACACTCACAACTTAAAGGAGGACAAGTTCATTTTGGTTGATGTTTCAGAAGTTTCAGTCCATGTTCGGCAGACATAAACACAAAAAACACTATAGTAGAAGGGCCTAGGTGGAGGAAAGCTTCTCATGCCATGGCAGCCAGAAAGAAAAGAGTAAGTGAAGAAGCCATGGAGAGAGATACACCAACCCCATACCTACCACCAGTGACCAGCCACTTCTAGTCATATCCTACTTTCCAACAGCACACTCAGCTGCTGAACTCACCAGTAGATGATTCCACTAATAAGTACACTGCCCCCTCTGAGCCACCTTCCAATAGGTCTCCTAGGAGTACATCTGGCCTTTGGAAAACATTCTTGATCTCAATCATAACATCTGCCTTGGCTCCCAAAGGAATCATGAGCATCTCTTCATGTAAATCTGTTTATGTAAACTGCATATGTAAAATGAATTTATGTAAAATGCATGTAGTCCATTTCTAAGAGTTGCCAAAGTCTTCACCATTGCTAAAAAGCTCAGGTCCAAAGTCTCCTCTAAGACTCATGGCAAACCCTTAGCTGAAAGTCCCTATAAAAATCAAAAAGAAACGGAAACACTGACAACATACAATGGCAAGGGTAAGTATTCCCCTTCCAAAGAAGAGGAATAGGGGAACAGAAAGAAATTAGACCAAAACAAAACCAAAATCCATCAGGGCACACATTAAATCACATAGCTCCATGTCCTGTACCCAAGGCAAGTTATAGCAAGATATAAGCTTAAATGTGAGCTCTGACGATCTTATATGGCCCTGCCCCTATAGCACTGCTGATTGCAGCCCTGATAGCCTTTCTGTCTCTGGGGATGGCTATGATCATGACCTGTGGCCTTTCTCAAATGATCCACATTTCTGGCTTTTCCACCTTCCTAGGGTTTCCAATATATTTTCAGCTTTCCTCTCACAGCTTCACACTTCCAGACCTTCCTCTCAATTTTGGGTAGACTACATAAGTCTTACATTCTGCCAACCTGTAAAACTAGTATGATGTGAATAATGCCAAGGTCTGCAGGTCAATTTGAACAATAGCAGGGCCCCTTGGACCTGGCTACAGAAACCTCCAAGTGCCTGGATACCTGAGCATTGTGAACAGACTCTCTAGGTGTCCTTGTAGAGCAGGGAATCCTGGGGCTCTCTTCTCAGGATAAAGACTTTTACTTTTGTACACTTGAACCAGGGAGCTGTAGACATACTCTCCCTCAGTGATCTACCTTTTCCAGCCAGGCACAACCTTCCAATAGCATACTCACCAGCGTGTTATTCCAGCCAAGTACAACCTTCCAACAGCACACTCACCAGCTGTGAAACTCACTAACAGATGATTCCACTGATGAATACAGTGTCCCCATGATCCGATTATATTCTACAACCCCCAACTGTGAGCACATGAAGCCTCTGGGGAACATTCTGGACTTAAACCATAACAGTTCTATGTATTTGAAGAAGCTAGAATTCTAAATGCTTTCATAATAAAGAAATAATATTTAAGGAGATAGATATGTTTAACCTGATTTAAACATTACAGAAAAATAAACATAAAATACAGTACCATCCTTCCACCCCAGTACACTCTACCCCATTAAACTATATTTCTTTATTGTACTCATCATCTGTAATTATCTTATTTTTATATATGTATTTATTATTTGACAACCCACAAAGGCAAAAGCTCTTCTATCTTATTCAATCCCTAGCACCTTGATACTTAATGAAGACTTGTTACATGAAAAATTATATATATATATATTTGTATAAATGTAAAGAAGTAATGTTTAAATTATTATATTGGGTTCTTGTTACACACAGTCAAATATAATCTAGATTTCTATAATACTCACTGATAATGAGTGACCTCACTTTTCACATTAAAAAATGTTACTTATATTGTATTTTCAAGGGAATTAGAAATCATTAACATTAACAATGCACTGAATCATAGATAAATAACTATATTAACCTCAACCAACATAACTACCTCTTCTCAGTGTACCTCACTTCATAGCCTTTTTATAGGTCTGTAGTAATTTTTCAAGTACTACCTTCTTGAAGTATTTTACAGATTCACTCATTCATTTATCCCATAACTATTTATTCAGCTCCTTCTATGTGGTGAAAATAAGACAGATTTCTGAGATTTCCAGAACCTCTGATTAAAGTATCTGAGTTAGAAAAATAAGGTGGATTCTATCTATATTCCCTAAAGAAGTTTAGGGTACAGAAAGCCAGGGACTAAACTTTTGAGTATTAAGGTCCTATGCTGTAATGTATTCAGATTATCATTTGAGATATGAAAACCTAAAACAAAAAAAATCTATTACTGTCCCAAATTCAACCTTATCAAACTCCCAGTATTTAAAAAAATTATAAGTTAAAAAGCAAACTTTTCATTATACCTCCTATAACCAAACATAAGTAAGTATGAGCTTCAATTATGCCATTGCTTCTGGCAAGATCATTTTTGTATAAGCCACTTATGTAATTATACGAATAACCAAATTCCTCTGTAAACCAAAAGGAAACTCCTTTGGTCTCTTATACAATCTGTTGTTCTTTAAATCACAAGTCTCTGGCTACAGGTAGTTATACCCCTCCTCGTGATACTCAAAACTACTGGGACAATACATTGAACTACGTATTCAGGAAGACACATCTTAAGTAAGCTAAATAAAACTGAAATTTTTACATGTTAAATACAAATAAATAAATAAATCTACAGTTACAACCACAATAATTTGAAGGAAGAAAAATGTGACATATAAACAGGATGAAAAAATGTGTCAGAGATCTGACTAGGTATCTGAGGTTAAGGAGAGAGTTATAAATACCAAATCCAAATATCTCACCAAGAGAAGAAATCTGGTATAATTTGAAAGAGTCATCAAAGGGAAGAAAGGAGAGAATTATTCTTTAGAAAAGAACTGCCTCAGGAGCTGCATCACTGCAGAGTACACAGGCTGTATCTGAGCAGGCAGGAAGAAAATAGCAACTTATAAATAATAAATAAACAAATTTTAAAAGAAAAGAGCAATTAGAAATAAGGTGTGAAAGCGAAGCTCCAGAAGGAATATCAAAGACTATTCAGACCACATTAAGAAGTTTACTTTACTCTGAAAACAGTAAGAAACACTGTACATGTTTTAAGTACATGTTTTAAGTATAGTCTTAAACAGGATTAAAATTGTAGTTACGATTACTGGGTGTTATATGGAAAATGAATTGCTTCTTGTCTACTTTGTCATAGCTGAAAAAAGAATCACTATGTTATTGAGGTGCCTACAGCTGTTTAAATAAGATTATTGTTTAAAAACAAGTAAGCACACTTGACAAGTATGATTATTCCAAACTAAGCATTTTGAAAAACAAATGTAAGCATTGCTAAAAGACAATTGTTTTAAACAACCCACTTTTCTTTTCTTTTGGTTTTTTTTTTTTAACCTATTCTTTTATTCAAAGCCAAATAATATATGCCCATGGGTAATAAGGTCACCAGGTTAAAAGAGCAATATGACAATTATAAGAAGTTAGATTACAGCTACTACAAACCAGGGCCCATTAGCCTATACTGCAAGAAAGTTATCACTATAAATGGCTTTTCCTGTATCCTTATCAATGGAGTGCACAAAGTAGCTCACCCTCAGCTTTTTCCCTATGATCTATGTAGTGTTTATGCCTATCTAACCCCACCAGGCACCAGTGGGTCAGTGAAGCAGGAGGCAATGAGATAGGGCAGGAGAGTGATGAGACTACCTGTTAAGTGTCAGAAATGGACTAGGAGTAAAAAATGTTTCAGAGCAAAAGTTTCCACATTAAAAAATATCTCTAAAGAAAATACTTAAAATATGTTCTTACTGCTCAGAAATACTCAAAGTCACCATGGAAATAAACCAGAAAGCTTCCAGCTCGGTTTGAACAGTGTAAGTTGACTCCTTAAAGGCACAACTTCCACTTGTCTCAATGTGGGAAAGCAGATGAATATTTTTGGAGAGAAAATAAAGTCCTTTTAAAACAGAAGTAAAACAATAACTATAAAAAAAGACAAACAGGATTAATGTCTAAATATCAGTTTCTGAAATATTAAAGTTATCTCAAGTTTTTAAAAATAAAAGTCAAGTATATAAACATCTGAAAACCAATGCTATCTCAAAAGACTTGAAAATAGTTCTACTACTCAAATTACTGTTCTCAGGCAAGCCTTTCCATTAAAAAGTTCAATTTTTTTCTTATTTACCAAAGAAAATATATATTTTAAATAAACATGGTAGATTTTTTTTAAAACAAGTATTCAGATGTCTTTCAAAGCAGTTTTTCTTTCAATCCACTATATCATAAACATTTTGAGAACAGAAGGTGGCCTGATCATTTTTGATACAGCTTTTTGTAGATCTTCTCAGAATATATGTGACTATATTAATATGTACTGCAAAAAGCCCAAGACAAAAATACAATACATGGAGTTTCAATGACATCTGAAATAGGGTAGCCTTTTCATTTTCTTTTACTATTTTGTTTTGTTTTGTTTTGTTTTGTTTTGTTTTGTTTTGTTTTGTTTTGTTTTGAAACAGATCCATTGATGCAACTTGTGTTCTCCAGATATGCATCTCTAGAAATTACTTTAAGGATAGCTGGATCATTAAGCTGTATGCCTCTGACAATGCTGTAATTCTATATCCTTAATTTCCAATTTTTAATCACTGGTAAAATCATTGTTCCCCTCTGTGAGTAACATCATCTTTGGAAATATCAAATAAGAAAAAATTTATTCACATTCTCTAGCAACTAGAATTTTGCATATAGGCAATTCTATCTTGCCTTAATTTTTAGCATAAGAATAGCAAATGACTTCATTTATGTTTATGGCCTAACCAATACTTGTTCACTGTAGTACCTTTGTGAAAAATTGAAAAATTTAAAATAATGGCCTTTTAATAGTGTTACATACAATAAATATAAATCAATAGTTCTAATATATGAAACAATCAAAATTTTTAAGTAAAGACACTATTAAAGTACATATGTGGATTTTAATGAAAGCTAAAAGAAATCTAGTCATAACTCTATTTGGTCTTTTAGCATTTAGACCCATGCTTGATGAGAAGCATTGTCCAAAACAATGTGGGGCTGATATACATCTTTTATTCACTTCCCAATCATTGGTTTTAATACCAAGAGACAGCACAAATGTTCCACAATTTTTAAAGTATTGAACTTTTTAAAATCAATATACTATCAAAAATACAACCTATTCTTCAGATTTGCTTTAAGCCTATGTTCCAATTATTACAGCTAAATGTACCTGTTATTAAGTAGCCTTCTATTAAGTAGCCTTCTGATACAAAAGTAAAAGTATAAAACCTAAAAGCTTCATCATGGTGTCGACAAAGAAACTATATCATAGCATGATTTAATGAGCCCAGTCTCTAACCTAATAAGGTATTTCTCCATATCTACCACATGAATAATTGACCTATTTAATGAAATGAAATTTGTAAAGCCCTCTGAGTCTCTTTAAAGGCAAACTATAAGCCAGGCATGGTGGCACACACTTATAATTCCAGGACGTGGGAAGCTGAGGCAAGAGGATCATTGCAAGTTCGAACCCAGCCTGGGTTATCAAGTGAGCTCAAGGCCAGCCTGAACTGCATAGCGATACCCTATCTCAAAAAGACAAAAAAAAAGGGCAAACTGTTACATAAAATCCAATATATATAAATATGTATGAATAAACAACACTTCAGTCATCACTATTTGAAAAAAATATGAAGCCTGACTCTGAGAGTGCTTGAAAGAACTGTTTTTTTAACTAAGAGTCTTAGACACTTCAATTACCTATTTCCCAAGAGCTTTAATATTTTGGTAATTTCTTTAGAAAGTAACTGAATTTAAAAATTCCCTTAATACCTAAGAAAACACGTCCCTTAGAATTGCTTATATCCGTTTTTGTTTCTACTCTCTAAATCCTTTCCTTGTTATTATCTGTAGTTACATGACAGTTTTTATAGTTTCTCCCAGTTGCCAGTGGAAAGCATACCAGCAGAAATCCTTAGATTAAGAGTGGAAGAAACATGTTCCAGGAAGATTCCTGTCTACCCTATCCATTCTACCCTCTTCTGTTGCAATGGTTATGAAGGATTGTGAGGGAATGTGGGTAATTCTAGTTCTGCTGCTGACTCACTTCTAATAATAGTCAAGTACTTAGAAAGAGATTTTATTAAAAGCAAATAAGAGCCAAGCACAGTGTACATGCCTATAATTCCAGCTATTTGGGAGTCTAAAATAGAAGGATCTAAATTCAAATCCAGCTGGGCAACTTAGCAAGATCCTATCTCAAAACAAAAGTACCCTCGGGATGTAGCTCAGTGGTAGAGCAGTTGCCTAAGCATGTATAAGGCCCTGGATGCAAACACCCCAATAAGGGGGGGCGGGGAGTAAATAGGAAGTAAAATATTTTGACACTTAGCGCAATTACTTATGTTAAGGAAGATCAATTACTAACCAGTAGTTCTTATAGTTATTTCTAAAATCCTTGCTCTAAGTAAAAGAATTCTGGGTACAGAACTAGTGGTTTAGTTGTGGAAGCTAACTTACTCCCAACAGGAAAACAAGTCATCTGTTTGTCATGCATAATGGCTACCCAGGGAATAAAACTCTATGACACAGAAATAAGGTTACTTTGAAATATGCTTTTACATTTATAAGTTTGGCAAGGCTGTCAAATATAAGAAAAAGACAAGGTGGTGGGAAGCTGTCAGGTGGATTGTAACAGGGGGATACTCTAATGGAATTCGGGTAAGCTACTCTGGGCATATCTCTGTAGCCAGTAGATACCTGAAACCTCACTCAGCCTGTTCTTCTCTTCAGAGATTATTTCTGAGTCTAAGCATAAGACCTAGAAAGATGGGGAAGCCTCTGAAGTTCTAATTAAAATATGACACATAGATATGTACATTTCATCCATGTAAAGGATTCACAGTTTTCATCAAATTCTCACAAGCTCCTTGCCACTGAAACTTAAGAGAAATATTGCATTTGCCAGCACCTTTGTAAAAATGAGCTTACTGACAATGTTCTGTATTTGTGTATATCTTAGACTATTATACAGTCTCCTTTAGTGATTGCAGAAATAGTAGATGAAACTGAGGTTCTCATGATTTGTTACAATACTAGCTAGTTGCTGTTTTTTTATTATCTATATACCGGCTATAATGGCTAACTCTGGACCAAAAATATCATTAATCCTTCAAGTAAGTGTATTACGGTACAACACATTGCAGAAAAATACATAAATCAAAAGTCTACATTTTCTCAATGATTTTTTTTAAATCTAAGAATCTATTTGTTAATGAACAGATGATGTAGAACACTGGAGGCCAACATACGACAAGAAGAAAAATCACAAATGAGACACACAAGCTGGGGTTTCACTATATTTACAGGTGTGCTCTGCTCATTCCTCTTAGTGATAACCAAGCTGCTTGTTAGGGCCTGTAGACAGAAGAATGGGTAAGCAGTGAACTTAAAGACTCAGAAAGATGCTTCAGTGTATAAAGAGCATAAAGTATATACAAATCTTTGTCAAAACTGACCTGCGTTTGAGGCTTAAGAGTCCAAAACAGACGACAGACAATGGTCAACAAAGTTTTTAAAAATATGCAAGACAGACTGCTTTCTGTCTTCATTAGACAGATAGTCCATCCATCTTTTTAACTAACATTACAGTAGGTACAAGCTCAGATTATTATCATTCATTATTACCTTAACAGTAAAATTTTTATTTTCCCTTTTTAAAAAATTTCCTTAATGACTATATTTTCTATTCTGACTCACCTGCCCATCACTAAATGTACATTTGAGTTTTAAACCATGTAAATTGTTTAAAACAATCCCATAAAATACACCTACCTTTGCCCTGCACGCTTCCATTGTATTATTATATCAAGGACCAAGTCTCAATTAACCACTATCTGACCTTTGTTCACTTTCTTCCCCCCCACCACCAAAGTTTGCCCTTCCTGCCAAAGTTCAGCACTTCCTAGAAAAGTCTCACTGCCTGTTTGATATTGTACTTCACTTTAGTCACCAAAGGAAGAATTTACAGGTGCTTGGCCCCATCTATAAGACCATGACCGAAATCTGACCTCCTGTTACAATACATGAACTCTTGCCCTACTGATAAGGCTGGCAGATATAAGTAGGATTTTTCAAATAATCCTTTGGGAATTTATAAGCAGCACAGCCATAAAAGGGGGGTGAATGGAAGGTCGGTTTCACTAAAAATAATAAATATTGCCATGTTTATTCAAAGTGTGCCTTGTTATCCTCAGGCCAAAAGTTCACATAAACACTATTGTAAATGACAAAATATTAGAACTTTTTGTTACTTGTGTTATGATCCTTCCGCTGAACACCAATAGGACTGTTTTCCCTTGTATAAGTCCCTGCCCTGATATTGTAAAACGTTGCCTGTGACTAGAATTCTGGATTCATTTGCAGGTCAAAAGGAGGGTAATTATCTTTCAAAATCAAAAACAAATATGAATTGAGTACTATATCCTACTAATAATAAGTGCTAAGTGCTGGAGCTAAGAAAAATAAAATTAATAAATAATATACCTGCCCTAAAAGAGCTTACACTCTATTGAGGAAAAAGATCACCTTAGAATTTGAAGATATAATACAGTGAGCACTGATACTAATATGCATTGGGTCCTATACCAACATGAAGCAGAAGGGAATCCACTAAGCTCAACCTGAAACATCGAGAAAATCTGCTCAAGAACTCAAGTATAAATAAAAATTAGTGAAATAAAAAGAAATGGGGGTAGTAATTCAAGTAGGACTATCATGAACAAAGGATGAGAGGCATAAAATAGTAGAGTATACTAAAAGAACCACAGCATTTCTATATATTAAAGCAAGGTGGCAGGCAGCAGAATACACGGAAGGTTTTTCTGTTTCTATATACAATATTTTTTTCTACAGTTCACTATTTTACTCTAAAGATCACCAACTAGAAAATTTTAAGCAGATAACATTTATGTTAAATTTGCCTACTAAATTATTAGGACTAAAGCAAAAACTGAGTGAAAGATTCAAGGCATAAATAGATCAATTAAGGGAGACTTTAATAATTTAGATGGAAATCTCAACTAGGAAAATAGTTTTAGGATAGGAGAAGAAGGGATGGAATTAAACTATATTTAGGAGGTAACATTTGCAAGATTTGGAGGTCTAAATATGATATTAAGAAAAAACAAGAATTTAGGTTTCTGGCTGGTGACTAGATGCTGATATTACCTGAGACCACTGCAAATGTAAGAGAAGCAGACTGCACAGGAGTGGGGGTGAAGACAGTGAGAACTTTTTGAAACATACAGACACACTAAGTTTTTGCTCTCTGGAATCTAAAAGGTTAGATTTAATAGATGGTTGGTTTGTTTGTTTGTTTGTTTGCCTGTCGGTAGCAGAAGGGATGTTGGGGATTAAACCAAGGGCCTTGTGCGTGCTAAGACCACATCCTACCTAGCACAGTACACTCCCGGCTCCAGATGACCACATCATACAAGTCTGAAACTCAAAGGAAAGTTGAAAAATGAAATATAGGTTTGCAAGTTAGCACTTCAAGCCATAAGAATGATTATATCTTTTAAAAAGGCAAAAACCAAGAAAACTGGGACAAGAGTAGAATTCTGGGAACACTGTGATACAGAGAAGAAGCAGTGCTCACAAAGACCAAATCAGGCAAAGGGTAAACATACTGTAGAAGACCACAGACAAGTTCAAGAGTTGAAAGGTAAAAATGATCAACAAAGTAAAAGGCAGGAGGTCTGCCTGATAAGGTACAGATTCAGGGCAAGATAAGTGGTTAGTGAACTGATGAGAAAATGAAGTGTAAAAATAGAGACAAGTACTGGAATAGAAAGGAATGAGAGAGAGATGGTTTATTTTCTTCTTGGTCCTTGTTTCTCTACTCTCAAACCCTTTTTATTTTTTTATTTTTTCTTTTATTTCCTTTGTAGACTAAGAATTAAACCCAGGTCCACTTTACTGAGCTACATCCCCATCCCACTTATTTTTTATTTTGAGACAAGGTCTTCCTGAGTTACTAAATTACCTCGACTGGACTTGAACTTCTGGTTCTTCTGCCTCAGCCTCCCAGAAGGCTGAGATTACAAATTTGCGCCACCATGCCTAGCTCAAATCCTCTTTTCTTAGAAAATCTACTTCCTAGTTTTATTATTAACTGTATTAGGAAATAAGAAAAACTTAATATTAAGTAATCTATTTTCAATGTCTTTTTTGTTAGTATTATGAGGAGCTACCCTTTTACCACACAATAATGCAAATTAGTGACTTGGGAATGGAGAAATAAGTAAAAAAAACTTTAAACATTATACTCCTCAAAATGCTATGAAGTCAGAACTGATATTTATACATGCTGTGGCTCTTGATTTAGCAAAATAAGTGAGTTTTTAATCAAAATTCCTATAAGTCTGAAACAGAATGTCTAAAACATACATATACACTGTATCCCCCCCAAATAGAACTGAGTCCCTACTATTAACCATACTTTTTAAAAGCTAGGAAACACTGTGAATGGGGGAAGAGACCTGTTTCTGCCACATAAACAATGCCTTACAAATTATTACAGAAAATTTATGAATATCAAATATTTCAATATTACAGAACACTAATATATAGAATTTTTTAATGGAAAGTTTAAGGTCCTCCTCTTTTTCTATAGCTTTATGATTTCTAAAGAATTACCCATATACTGTAGCTTTTATGATATTTGAGAAATATATATATGTAATATATATAGTCATTGGACAATTAAGAATGTGAAGTTTCTCAAGTGTACATTGAAGATAGAGACTAGAACTCCTATGTATATGTCTCTACTTCATGCTATATAATTTTTAAAATACCAATACTGTGTCTAACCATCAGCGATAACATAACTCTCAGCAGACAGCAAGCGTTTATTAAATAACAATTATTTGCCAAGACTGACTTAGGTATTATTCATTCAATATCTATAACTATACTAAGTAGGTCATTATTATACTACATAGGAGAAAGGTATATTATTATTAATAATATCATATATTATTTCATAGATGAGAAAGCTAGGCCAGCCTAATACCATATAGCTAGTAAATATGCAATTAAATTACTTCAACACTCTTAGGACTCACTATCAGAATTCTCACTAGAGACAAATTTGTTGTTGTTGTTATTGTTGCTGCAGCTTTTTTTTTTGTACCAAGAATCGAACTGAGGACCTAGCATTTGCCAGGCAGGTGCTTGTGCCACTGAGCTATATCCCCGGCCCTTGTTGTGTTTTTATATCATAAAATATAAATCAAGGTTATAAATTAGTACACACATACCGATGAGATATAGGGCTGTCACAGTCCTTCAAAGAATACAACCTCGCCTGGTACACTGAAATCATTTTAAAGCATAAATCCTTAACTTAGTCATATATCTTTGTCTCTCAAAATGCATTTCATGCAAAAAAGAAATTGAGTGCTTATTAAAAATGTAAATTAATAGTAAGATTTGAGTCAACAAAATATGAGTGGTAAAATATGAAAGTATACAGAGAATACTCTATAACTATGTTAACAGAGAGGAACTTTTAATCATAACTCAAGAAATACAAACTTTAAGATTAATGAAACTGATTCCTATAAATTATGATCCAACAATTCCATTCTTTGATATAGAAAACATATAAACTCACAGAAGTCCATAAGGGAGTACTATTTTTTGTTAAATACAATTTAATAAAACATAGTAAATACAATCCATTAATTATCACACTTCAGTGAGGGGAAATGAGCCAGGCACACAAACTACAGTAAGAATAGATATTTAAAGTAGAGTTATCTGGAAGTGGTAGCATATACCTATAATCCAAGCACTCTGGGAGGATAAGGCAGGAAGACCAAAAATTTGAACCTAGCCTGGGCAACTTAGCAAGACCCTATCTCAAAATAAAAAAATAAAAGAACTGGGGAGGTAGCACAATATAGTAAATGCTGAACAAGAAATACAAGAAATACAACCAGATCCACAGTAAACATTTGAATAATTAAAAAGACATACACAAAATCATACAATTTTCCAAGCTAGATACACACCCATGACATATATGCAACATATTAGAGTTAGCATACTTAGAGAAGACAGGTGAACTTAAAGCTAAGAAATTAATGATAAAATCCTTATAAGATGTAAGAGAGAGTACTGTATAAAATGATAATAGTGTGTCACAACTTAACATATAATGATTTATCTAACTCTAAATGAGACTGAAAATAATTGCGTACTTATTTTAAACACCTTTTATAATTCAGTCTTCACCTGGTTTCATCTTCATACAAACAGTGATAGATGGAGAAAGAAACACGGAGAAAGAGGAGAAAAATAAAACGAGCAAGAGACAAAGAGATAAGAAGAAACAACATAAAAGGGAAGAAAGAAGAAGCAAATAGGTCTTTCTTCAAATAATGGAGACTACCACAACATTCTTTAGGCAATTAAAACCCTATAGATGGTGTCCCAGAATTCTACAGTAAAGACTAAATGACATTATGTTAAATATATGGAGAAGGAAACCAAATTCAGCAAGAGGACACACTTGAATATATTTTTTTAAAAAAACCTAATATAAATTTCACTGAACTTTGCTACGAACAATATCAAGAATGGGCTTCTCTCACTAATTTGCTCTGTTGATGCTGTAGTTTAATTTTTTTCAATTCACTTTGTGTTTATCTGTGTGTTCCATGTAGATGCATTATCAAGATGAAGAACGGGACATTTCTTAGAATGTTATTAACACCTTTAACAGTCCCCCCCTCAGATAATTTTTCCATGGGCTTTATAAAAAAAAGGAATACTTGTTACCAAAAATGAAACTGCAAAAACTTTTCAAAAACATGTAAAGTCAGGCTATTATAATTTAAATAATTACATTATTAAATTTAAAATTGTTATAAAATTTAAAACAGATCTGTATGTATATGTAACTATTTCTAGTAATAACTAATCAGTGGTTGACTAATAGAAATGTACTAACCATAGCATATTATATGGCAAACATGAACAAAAGATTCAAGAAGCAAGAACAGAATGTAATCAAATTTCTTAACACTAATTTCTCATTTCTTATACTTAGTAATACAGAAACTACCAAAAATGAGAATGAGTTTTGAATTCACCACCTATTTATTAGGCAGAACCAAATAAAGACTCACCAGGACAGAATATATGTGCAGACATCGATAAACAGGAGAGAAATCCACCAAATCTTGGGCCCCAGGTACCTGCAAACACAAAATTATCACAAAAAAATTTAAATAGACATATGAAAAACAACTTTCATTTTACTGTAAATGTGTTTTTCTTTAAGACTAGGTCTAGCTTCTAAGTGGGAAATACAAAACAAACAAAAAGCCACCATGCACCCCAAAACCTAGTTCTGTTATTGTACTCATGTGAGTGATAAGCTGTGAAGATATATTCCATGGCTGGGACAAGCTCACATCAAGAGAGAGAAGATATACAAATGCACTGGTTCTGCATCTGCCTGTGGAGATACATCTTAGGCCATGGACAATTAAAGGGAAAATACAAAGAATATTTTTTTTCTTATAACATACATGTTAGATTACACAAAATACTAAGTTTCAGTGGCCAAAAACAAAACTTCCCATGCAAGATGAATTAAGTAATCTGCCAGTCAACTTCTGAAGAGCAAAAGAATTGGAGAATACTTAAGTGATCACACAATTGAAATACAAAAATACACTGGAAAGGAGGGAGATTTCATGTAAAAGCTAAAATAATGAATGGAAAAGCCAAACCTAGAATTAACACCAGAGACTGTAATGTAAATAATGGATGCTGATTAAACTGAGACATAAAGGGAAATAAAAGAAAAATCACACGAGGTAGAGAACTGGAATCAAGCTGTGGCACAAACTAATTTCTTATGTAACCTAACGTTGACTAAGTCACAATTTACTTTGGCTTAAATTTCCTCAACTGAAAAAGGAAATTAATAGTTGAAGTTCAGGGAGTCAACAAAAACAAAAGGTGACACTGAGAATAAATGTTGAACAAAACAATATGAAACAAAAAAGGAAAAGAGAAAAAGGAAATACACATAAAGAAATAAATAAAATAAAGACCTACTAGAAGTTTTTACTGTAATACTGGTAGCTATATGGTTTATCAGAATATAAGCAGGAGGCACATCTAAACTGAGTTAAGCTGATTCATGATTTCAAGGTCAGTCTGTTTCCTTATTTATGAAGTAAGCCTCCTGATCTCTTTGGGACATACCTTCTCTAATCAAGATGCTTTTCTTAATGAAATCTACTTATTCAACCACACAACACTTACTTCCTTTTCCCTCAGAAAACCATTACAGCTCAATAAGTATTGCTTCAAATTTAGTGACTGTTCATCTGCTTCACACCCATGAAGGCAAAGATTACATTTCTATACTTAAGTACTTTATCATGCTATATACTCTGTAAGTGAGCAAAACAAACCTTTATGTGAATCTAAAGATTGCCAAAAATCTCATACGATGGCCCAAGAACAACTGTACTTAAAAGGAGTCAATAAGTGATCATGTAGGCAATCATATTTGAAATGACCATAACACTAAATCTACTTCTTTGATTGCAAAGTGGAAATTTGAAGGAAATTTATCTTGCCAAAAAAACCACAGCCTATTTTATCTTGCCAAAAAAAACAGGAAATTTCTTTTAACTTGCCAGAAAACCAGAGGCTACAGTGAAGCAAAACACAGTCTCCAAAGAAAAACAACAGAAACACATTTAAAAATTATACTCCAGATAGTATTTAAACAACATGTAACTATATATGCACACGAAAAAAAAGATAAGGAAACAAGTGATATTTTAAAAGTTTGATCTATTTGGAAAGAAAGATTTTTTTATTTAGAATTAGCTTTTATAAAGTTACTTATTATAAGCATATATTTATACAAAGTCAGAGAAATTTTTTTGCACAATTTTGATTAGCAAATTCATTTATAATTTTGTGTTACATGTTTTTCTCCAGGTTCTACTTTGTCTCACAGCCATGGTTTTGCTCAAAAGGAAAATTGCTTATAGCCATTCCTGACAGCCTTGGCCCTTTCTCATTGCAGACCCATCCTTATAGAATGAACACTCATACTATGGCACAGTTCCCTAGAAACCTGTGACAAATAAGCTAACAAGCCCCTTAACAAACAAAGATGTTTGGTTAATAATGGGCTGGGACTGGTTTATCCATGAAAACTTTAAAAAGGGAAAGATATATGTAGATGGGTAACAAAGGTCTTTTCACCAACAAATATTTACAATCCAACTTATTTTTGGTGAGACTGTTTGACATTATTGTATCAGCTTCAAACTGTTTAAAGTGCTTTGACTGTAAGTGTTGGTTGTACTATTTCTTATCCTCTGAAACCATCATGTAGTTAGTTCTCCAAGTACATGACGGCCTGATTTAAAAGCAGCACAAAAAGATCTAGGCAAACACTGAAGGGGCAAGAAGGGGCTTCAGCTCACAATCTTTACCCCTATTCTCCAAACAGCCTAATATTTAGAAATCATTTTTCCTCCATGCTCCCCTCTGTGAGAAACACTAGGAATGAACACTGTGAGGAACCAAGAAGAGTACTGTGAGGATAAAGGTATGTAAAGTATGCACTGACTCATGTTGCTTTGAGCTGGATGTGTTTTCTCTACTTCACTGATGAAAAAGAATCACTTACATCTACGGAAAGGCAAAAAGAGAAGAGCAACACACTCTGTACGTGATGGAATGCTACACAACTGCAAAGGTAAAAATGAATTTTCCAAAATCTAAATAAGTGGAACAAGGAAAGAATACTAGAACAAAAGGCAGCTTTTCCTGACTTATAACCACATCAACAGGTCAGTTTAAAGGCCCACATTTTGCTATTTAAAACATTAACTTTCTGTCCAAGCTGTCTTCATCCTTCGTCCCCTCTTTTGGCCCTCTCTCTCTCCCTTCAAGTCCCAAAGAATGATTAAAGCAGATTTAGGTTTCAACAGGGAGGGGTCCAAGGACACTTTCCTAAGCTAACAATGACTGTCTCTAATGGTTTCTGTCTCCTAACAAAAGCCATGACTCCTTCTTTATCAGCTTCATCTAATTTTTCCTTTCCAAAGTAAATAACACAGCCTTTGCATTTTACACATGTCCAAATTTGACAAATCATTATCGACTGAGACTATAGCTGATAAGAGATAACTTTGTGGTAGAACATTGTCATTTCCTCTCATAAGGGCTTTCTTTCTGAGAGACAGAAACATGATTAAAATAGTTAAACATTTCCTCTGCGTGGCAGTCAGGAACTCAAGATACTGGAGTCTCTATTTTTCTAGTTCAAATAGATCTATGAATACACCAACAATCACCATAAACAGTACACTCAAGATAATCCTGCTTTTTTAACTAGTTGTTTTCCTTCTAAGAGATCATATGAAATAATTTCATCACCAAGGACAGCAGCTGTCTAATTCTCTTTATAGTTTCTGAGTGAAGAGCATTGGTGCCTTTCACCAGCTCAAACCTCTGGATTTTCAGAAGGATCAAATAGTAATATTTTAGATTCTACACCTAAGATCTATGCCTCAGAGCATGTTCTATCATACAAATTAAGTAAATGTGTATTTTTAAATTTAAAAAAGTTACTGAATTACAGTATTTAGGAGTATATATCATTCAGGCAAGTACTGCATTCTGCTATAATTTCACATTCACATACTCATTATAGATCTTATAGCCACTAAATACCAATATATATTGTGATCTGCTTCAATATAATGATTGTTGTATCCATATGATAAATGTTACCAGCTTCAGTCAAAGCAAAACTTTCTAATTTTTGTCCATGGAATATTTGTTAAGTAGTATTTATAGTACAAATGCACTAGCTTTCACAGGTAGTTACTACATAGATGACCAAAAGGAGTCTGGAGACAAGAAGATATTAAGTAAGAAAAGCATATTTATAAATAGGATTAATGAGAGAAATCCTACCAAATGATCTTATGAGCCTTTGCAGGCACTACTTACTGAAGAAGATACAAAGATTCAGAGAAGGCACGGGACTATTAGGTGATCAGGAAGAAAAGAAACATGAACATTTCTGGTTGTGAAAATTCTTACAAAAGAATATCAGAATCTAACTTTGATGGTACAGTTTTCTTCTTCCCTAATATGTCTTAGTTCTAGTGAAAGGAAGTCTCTGAAAACAGAAAGATAAATACTTAAGTTCATCTCATATAACACAAAGAAAATGTTTTCAAACATTAAAGTAAAAAAGATTTTAATTTTAAAATAAAACATGTCAGGGGGCTGGGGATTTAGCTCAGCGGCACAGTGCCTGCCTGGCAAGTGCGAGGTCGTGAGTTCGACTCCCGGTACCGGAAAAAAAAAAAACACAAATAAATAAATAAATAAATAAATAAATAAAAAATAAAACGTCACTAAAATTTTTACAGATACATCTATTAAATATTTTTATAACCCTCTTCTCCTCCCAAAAAGGAACAGAGTTAGTAGCTATTTCTACCAACTATCTTTTTTTTCCTACCATCTATCTTAAAAGACTCACTAGAGAAGGCAGGTAAGGGGGCACAGAGGCAAGATGTGACTATCTGCAAGTAACCTGATAAACGTACCTGCTTAAAGCTAAGTAAGTATAACCTGATTCCTTCCACTCAAGGAGAATAGAAAATGTACTATGAGAGATTTACCTATGCTACTGAGAAAGACAATGCATGAAAACAGAAATGCATTAGTGCACTCTAGCCCTGTTGCTCACACATCTGTCCCACTCTCACTCTTCTGCTTTTCCTCTTATACACATAACCCATTCATTTTTCTCTTAAGAAACCTTTCAAAGTAGACAGATCATCCAAAAGGAACATGATAGAGGTTTGCAAGGAATTTAGATATGTTTCTCAGTAATTATCCAAGCCATTCTCCTCCTGGAAAACACTTTTGATTACTACTTTACATAAAAGTTTCCCAAATGTTGGTAAATGAATGCAAGGACTTGGTGCTCATTTTGAGTATTAGTTGAACCTTAAGTCATTAAAATGTACCAGGCATTTTTCTGCAGGGAGCAAACAACAAATGATTAGCTGAAGAAGCATAGCCTTTGCATTCAGAAGATCAGTTGCGACTGCCCATATTATGTCTGGAAGCCAGGAAATACCTGGCAAACATTTTTTCGCCAGAGTGCTTTTCTGAACTACTTTTGCTTCCAAAAATTTAGAGAAAAGGGTAGAATTCATTTGGACATAAGCTTTTATAGAGCTAGACTAAACACCACAGACATACCAACAAACTAAAAAGCCTGTGATTCTAAGTAACTAGAATTAGCAAAAGTATAAAGATTTTCTACACCTTGAGGCATATAAGAATACACTCACCAGACCGCTATCCTAAAAAGCACAGAATTTTCTATAGAGATTCTCACATATTATTAGGATCCTTGCTGAGAAATTGCTAAAGAAATCACTACTTAATTTACTCAAGTGTTTGCAAGAAGCACAAGAAAATGGAAAAATCACCAGTTCTGCTTACTGAAGCAATGCAAAAACAAAAAACAAAAACCTATGACCAAATGCAAAGGATAATTCTCTGCTTACACCTAAATACCAGTGACAGAAAATAAATTGGTCTTTCTTTAAGCAGGACCAGCTATATGCTAAGTCACTCTTATCTGTGACACCAAAAAAGGGCAATTTTGCAATAAATATGATATTAAATATAAAGGCTGGAATGTAGCCCAATGGCAGAGCACTACCTAGCATACATAGGAAAACTTAAGGTGAGCAAAAGCAGGTAGAAAAAAGTATACTGTTATTGGTAAAAATATAAAAAAGTAAGATCCCTAATATTAATAGAATATACAATAGGATTTACAAAAATTAGAAGATCTAGAAGAAAATAAAATATTAGAAACATGAGCAAGACACAAGACAGCTGACCTCCCCCAAAATAAATGTGTGTGTATATGTGTGTGTGTGCGTGTGTGTATGTGTGTGTGTGTGTGTATGTATTCTTAGAATTATAAGGTAACAACTCTACCAACAGTAATAACGATACAAATCAAAACTATACAGAGATAGCATTTCTCCTCTATGAGACTGGCAAATATTTAAAATCTTAAAAATTAGCCTATTAAAGAATAAAGAAATAAACACCTCATACATTGTGGGGGCAGGAATGGGTTGTAGAATATAATATATTGAAGGAAATTAGACTTTACCTACCAAAATTTTATACAAGTATTTACCCTTTAACTTAATCCTGCCCTTATAAAACTATTCTGAGGACACATCTCCAACTATATGGAAAAATAATCTCAGATTTGTCTGATTTTTTAATGAATGAGGTTTTAAGGCATTTTTCATATGATAAAATTCAATATTCTAGTGAACAATTTTTTTTAAGTTTCATAATAAGCTAGTTTTCATTAAGAATAGAAGTGAAATACTCAAAGCTTACAGAGGTTAATGAGTATTAAGAATAAGTGAAGTAGGCCAGCATTTTAAATTGTATTCTTGTAACTGATATACTTTGTCTGTGAAATATCTAGGACTATTATTCATTTTTACAAAGCACTGTGTTCTCTAGCCAAGCATGGTAATGCACATCTATAATCCCAGCACTCTGGAAAGCTAAGGCAAGAGGATCTCAAGTTCACACCGAACTTGGGCAACTGAGCGAGACTCTGACTCAAAAAATAAGAAAATCTGGTGATGCAGCTCAGTATAAAGATGTGCTGTTCAACAACCAATAGTGGAAAAAAAATCTACACATTAGTGTTCTACTGTATAACCCATCATCTGCCGGTATGTAGAAACACTAAGGATTTGTAGCTTTGTGAAGATATCATATCTTTGGTGGCAATCTTGCCATTCAAGGCCAGTCCAATACTAAAACTAAGAAGTTAAGAAATTAAGTTAGAAATCCAGATTTTCATGTGAATTTCAATGACTTTTTTAAAAGACTGGATCTTGATTCATAGTCCAATCTGGATGTAGCCCAGCTAGAGACAAATTTGTAATTCTCCTACCTTAGGCTCCTAAGGGCTGGGATTACATGTGTGCACTACACTTGGATTTATAGGTTGATCTGTACTGTACATATCCCACACATACACAAAGCCCATATACTAAATCTTTGCTCACCACCCTGTGGTCTTATAAGAAGATGGCAGAACTCTTAGGAGGTAAGACCTAGCGGAAGAATGTTAGTTCACTGAGAGTGGACCATTAAAGGTGATATTGTGACTCTGGGCCCTTTCTCTTTCTTCTGCCTTTCAGCAGCCATGAACTGAACAGCTTTGCTCCACTATGCTTTCCTCACACATGATGTCCTTCCTTTCTAGAGGCTGCTGTGCAACAGAACCAGCCAGCAATGGACTGACCCCTCTGACCCTGTGAACTAAAATAAACTTTTCCTCCTCTTAAGTTATTTATCTCAGGTATTTTGTAACAGCAACAGCAAGCTAACTATAGTGGCAACTGATTTAAGCACTGTGTAGGCTAATGACTTATCTGAAAGCTAATGGGCTGCCTATTTGAAACCTCTAATTTAATGAAGATGACATTCTAATGGCATCCTTTATTTCATTTTAACTTTCTAGAAAAGATCTTCGTTTTCTGCTACCTTCATGTAGAAAAATTTACAATAAACATTTAAAAATTTGGGTTAAATGTCATAACAACCACTGTGTTTAACAAACAATTTGACATAATTATCACTACCTTATAGGCAAGAAAAAGTATACTTAGAGAAATTTACTCGATCTCCTATAATAGCACAAAGCTGCCAGAATTTGTACCTTCTAAATACAAGACTTATTTGTGTAATTTCCAATCACTTTGTGCTGTAAACTGAATTGTGCCTCCTCTAAAATTTGTACGTTGAACTTTTAATCCTCAATTGACTATATTTGGACACAGACTTTTAAAGAAATAATGAAAGAATTATGGAAATCAACAGGACTGGTGTTCTTATGAGAAGAAATAGAGACAACAGAGACATATAAAGACAAAAAAAGGCTATGTGAGGACACAGTTAGAAGGAAGCAACTGTAAGACAGGAAGACTAGCAGCAGGAAAAACTAGCCATGCAAGGATCTTGATCTTAGACTTTTCCTTCCGTATTATGCAAAAATATATTACTGTTGTTCAATCTTCCCAGTCTGTTAGTATTTTTTATAGCAGCCCTCAGAAAATTAGTGAAGCCTATTACCTCAGAATTACTATAATACCACAATCAAGACATCCATGAAAGTTTTTCATTACATGACATTTGTATATAAGTTAACAATTCCATTATTTCAAAAGAGACACCACAATCTAGAGAGTTAAACTGGACATCAGTCATTTGGTCAACAAAGACTTAGTTCACCCATATTCTATGCCTGTTGGCATGAATGCAATGCTGACAACTATTTTTTAACTATTTGTAAACAAATTAACAGAGATATAAACTAGACTATCAGGAATGTAATAAAGTATATTAAGAATGCAAAGCAGTGAAGTAACCAAGAAACAAAGAAGAAATCATGGCTTTTCAAAATATTTCCTTCTCAATACTGCTTTATTTCCACAGATTTTTTTGTTTATAGTAGATGATATTTATTAGTTCATGGAAAGGTGAAATATAAGTTAATAGAGGTTTTGGTAATATATATTTGCATATACTGATGATATTCTGTTAATTATCATTAAGGTCCAGTCATAGTATAACCCAAAAATGTCATTCAATTCCAACATATTGAGTACATTTCTATTAAAAGCACAAAGAATGGTAAAACATTCTTACTTCAGAGAATAAGAAAGCACCTAAACTTATGAAATTAAATTATCCCATTTTAAATGCTGGTAACCTATTATATTAGTCTATCTATAGATACTAGAAAGGAAAATATCACTCTCTCTTCAAGTACTGCAAGTTTTGTCCGAAAATTTTAAAATCATTTTAACTGAAAATCCATATAAGACTCAAACATTTGTAAGTTTATTGATGTACCAAAAAAGCTTCCTCAAAGACCTCTATAGCTTTGTAACTCAAAGAGTACTCAAAAAACCAAAAGTGCCCTCCACTCCTGGGACCTTGTCAACAATACAGACTCAGACCCATCCTCAACCAGAATCTGCCTTTTAACTTGATTCCCAGAAGATTCCTACATACCTTAAAGTACAAGAAGTTGGGTAAAATGAACTTCATAACTCTCTAAAATTTCACGCAAAATTTTTTCTGAGTAAATATACAACACACACATTTTACTAAAAGATTTCATACATTTTTATCAAACTCTCAAGTAATACATGACCCTAAATAGATTAAGAACACTGCTATATAGGATTCTATGTCACAGTTACCATTTTCATAGATTATAAGTCACAATACTCCAAAAACTATGCTGTTCTAAATGAGGTCAGTTGAAAAATGACAAGAATGAAGGTCAGAACGTCACAGTGGGTCACGAAAGACCTTATCTGAAGAATTTATTCACACCATGCAAGAACTATGCCAAGAAACCAGTTTGGAGACATCTAAATAAATAATTCTCTACATGAGGTTTGAGATTAAGAATGTGCACTTGAAGAAGATTCAAACTGAGAAGTAAATAAATATAAGGTAGGATTTTTTTTAAAAATAGGATGCCATTAGATGACAGTGAAAATGTTGAATTCTTGTTGTAAAAGCTTAATCAGCAAATCCTTAATACAAATTGTTTGATTTGGGATATGGGATCATTTTAAAATACTATCTACTAAATACATGCTTATAATACATCCTTTATGACAAACTCCCAATATATTTTACTAGTCCTACGTTCTTGATCTTCTTTGGACTTCACAGGACAAAGCAAAGAAGGCACACACATTAAAAGGGACTTAGCCAAGATCTTCAGTGAATTGTTGATGAAGAATGAGTTCTACAACTCCAAGTGCACTCCAAAGACCAAAGTACCCTACACTCCTGGGACTATTCTTATCCAGAAGGTTCTTAATGATATTTATGAACTTGGATATATATTTCATTATCTGAGATTATCATCTAATCTTCTCTTCAGTATGCATATTATCTAAGGAAGCAAACTATATCTAACTTCCATTTTCATAGTATGATTTTAATTTTTTTGATGGACACCCAGCAGGCATGAAAAATGTTAACTGATCTTTCTTGAGACTGATGCTTTATTGTGCTACTACAATAATGGGTTATCTATTATGTCTCTAATACCTCACAGTCTGGTCTCCCAGATGGATCTATATCCTAATATTCCAGTCACTGCAGGCAAGAAGAGAAAATCCTAGAAAATGTTCAAGAGAATCAAGTCCCCCTCTGCTCCTTTTTGACTCTATGCATTACCGGGCAAATGGTGGGTTCCTTTACTCTAAAATGATCCATTAAGTAACATTCAAAAGATTGTTCTGGGCTCTATTAAGAACTATTAAAAGTTCTTATTATCCAAGTATAATAAGCATTAGAATGAAACTTTCAAACCCTGCAATTAATGTACCTATTTACATAATAAACATCCTACTAAAGTAGAAATTAAAATGGTATGTAAAATTATTCACTTAGATTGAAAAATGTGTCCCCTCAATATAGAGAACTATATAAAAGAATATCCTTTGGACTTTACACATGTGAAAGTCCATCAGACATTGAACTTAATAACTGCTATTATAGACAGATAATTTTGGTATTTACCGTTAATCCCAATTTAAACAATGCCAGTTTGATGGGGGAGGGGTGTGAGACAGGTCTTGCTATCCAGTTCACGGTGGCCTTGAACTCACTGTATAGCCCAGGCTGGCCTCAAACTTGAGGCAATCCTCCTGCCTCAGCCTTCCAAATGCTGGGACTACAGGCATGCACCACCATGCCTGGCTTGATTTTTTTTTAACAAAAGAAGAATAATAAGGATAGGCACACTGACAACAGTAATACATAACAGAAATAACAAGGAAGAGAAATAATAATAAGACAAAATAACATTTATTGACCATTTATAATGAAGGACACCTATATGTATATAGTTTACAAACTACTATCTTTACTTGACAGATGAAGATGACTCCTACAATTACAAAGCTGGATAGTGACAAGTTCTTGGGCATAGTTTTTTGGGCTCAGAACAAAACAGAAAACATAGTATAGGACAAGGATGAAGAAGAAACAGTAAATCTGGTTTTATCTGACCATTCCTTAAAGTCACATCTTTTATTGGTCTCCAATAACTGTTTGAGTTTCTGCAGAGGTCACTTAGACCCTTGGTCTTCGGGTCAGGTAAACTCTACTCTTCCTTTAATGTGGTATCTAGTCAATACAGAATTTAAAACTTTCAATCTTTTTAAAAATGTAAGAGTATATTTAAAAATCTAAATTCTTTCAAAAGAATCAAAATGTAAATTATCTTCACATATCTTCAGTTTCTTTAAATTAGGATTCACTGGAATTCAAGTCATTTAACAAGCAGATCACAGAAAATTATTATATGAATAAATTCACATCTCAAATGTACTATAGTTATAAATGGTCTCACTTCCCGAGTTCAAATATCAGTTACCTCTTCATCATCTTCCTCATCTTCAACATCCAGAATTCCTGAATCCTGTTCAGACTTGGGGCTAGTGCTCTCCATCTCTGTATCAAATATTGTATATGCATCTTTCTTAGATTTTCTCTTGCTACCTATTCTGGGCTGTTGCAAGACGATGTTATCCAGATTTCTTTGTTGTTGAGCCTAGGACACGGACACACACACACACACACATACACATACACACACACATACACACACACACACACACACACACACACACCGAAAAAGAAACAAAAGAAACAAAATGTAATTAAGCTTTCAGTGAACTTTTAATTTTCATCAAATGAGTATCTTAAAGAAAATATCCAACAAAATTCCTTAATATAAACCTGTTTGTGGCCAGGTAAGGTGGCATACACCTGTAATCCCAGCACACGGGAGGCTGAGGCAGGAGGATTTTTGGGAATTCGAGACCAGCCTAGGGTCCAAAGTGAGTTCAAGGCCAGCCTGAATTGCATAGCAAGACCCCGTCTCAAAAAGACCCAAAACAAACAAACAAAAAAACAACAACAACAAATCCCTATAAGCTTGCTTGCTTGCTGTATTTAAGTAAATATGTATGTATGTATGTATGTTTGGTATTTATTCTGCGGAGAAAGGATATTGGCATTTAGTTCAGGCTGGCCTTGAACTCACTATGTAGCCCAAGCTGGCCTAAAACTTGTGGCAATCCTCCTGCATCTGCCTCCCTAGTGCTGGGACTATACATGTCTGCCACCACAGCTGGCAAAATATAAGCTTTTAGCACCAGAAATAAAGTCAAACACCCCAACATTTATAATTTAACCTCAAAGTTTTCCTGCTTTAACTTGCTTTCCAACTTAAAACATTATTGTAAGACTTTTCAAATATGTCCACTTAATCACAAAATGAAATTTATCCATTTGCAACTAAGCTATGAGATTAGTACAAATGCCTAATATTTATCTCGTACAAGAAAATACCATACTGAAGCCATAACAGTTGAAGAAGAAGAGGAGCTTGGAATTAATTTTGATAAATTTAAGCTTAGGACACTTATAAACAGTTATGTGGATATATCAAACTGATAAAATATGATCAGGAGGATGTACTATCTTGAGAGACTTTTTTCCCCGAAGTATGAATAGAGCGAACAGTTCCAACAGGACCTTATTACTGTGACTTATGGGAAAGAGAATTAAAGGGTTTCTTCTTTTGAACTTATACAGAACAGGAAGTATGACCCCTTGGCCTAACAAAATTGACTGAAATTATACCATGGTTTCAACAGATAAAAAGAGGTGTTACTATCCAAAGTCAACAATACAAGTGTTAAACCACACATTTCAGCTGGAAATAACTCTAGTCACCAGTCAGAAAACTGAAGTTAAAGACAAAGGATTTTTTTCAAAGTCACAACTCAAGTGAGGGGTAATTCAAAAGCTAAGAGTGTGATCTCTTAAATTCCAGGTCAGCCCACTAATCAACAGTCCCTCCTAAAACCATGCCAAAAGCAGTTTCCAAAATAAGGTTCTGTGGCCAAATCAATGGAAAACACTGCATACCATATAGCTTTGTTGTAGATATACAATATATATTAACACAACAGAAGCTGGTTGTCATACTGTTTTCAAGTAATTTATTTAATTTGGTTAAACCCAGCATTGGGAACTTCTCCCCTTTCCCCGTCTTTGTTTCTGTCTCTCCTCTTTCCTCTCTCTCTCATACACACAAGCATGTCAAGAAACAAAGCTTGAATATTTGACCTATCAGAATATATGTTCCTTAATCAATATATTATTTCTCCTCAGTAACAAGTATGAATTAGTTCTGAAGAAAAAGCAATGTTTTCAAATATTTCCAATGAGACTAAGGAATTCAAGATAAATATTAAATACAAGAAGTTAGTTCAGGCACTAGTCAAATGAAACAATTTATTAGGACAGAGAAAAACTTAAACTATGCAAGCTAGCTTCTGCCAAGAAAATGAAAAGAATCTGCATTCCAGAGATTTGAATCAATGGACAAACTTGTTTCTCAGCATATTACCCATTGATATTTTGATTTGACTTACATAAAATACATGACCTCAGTAACAACCACATGAGAAGGTACCCTGAAACATTTAATTTGGGTTTGTATAGAAGACAAATATACCTTCCAAGTACTGTATATGTACTGAGGTCCAAAATTAAATAGCACATTCTTTAATAATATTAATCCGCAAGTAAGATGTTTTTCCCCACCTATATCCAATGCAAACCCAACCAGAAATCAAGAATTCTAGCAAGCACACTGGAAGAGCAAACTTCAGAAGCTTTCAACTGATTACTTACTCCTTAACCTCTACCTTCTTTTAGTACACCAAAACCAAACCCTTTCATAAATAGGTCTTATCTTACTAAATCCCAAGTTCATTATTTTTCTTTCACAATCAATAAAATATAGACAGTGTATCAAAAACAATCAAGAGGAGACACACTGCGTACTGTCATTTCAACTTGAAATGATAAAGATCTGAAAAGTATTCCCATGGAAGTAATTTCAGATTTTCTATGATTTTTTCTTAATTGGCGTCTTGGTTTCTTATAAATTTAGAAGACTGCAAAGTAGTTTGGGCCAAATCTGTAAACTGATGTAATGAGCCCCTTGCTAGAAATCAAAGTATTTCTAGCTGTATTCTAAAGATCTATCAGAATCTGAAGCTTCTGTCAGAACTACCAAGAGTTTCCCAATCTGTAAAAGAGCACTCAGAGAATACACAGAAAGTGGAAATCAGCCAACTTGGAAATATCAAAGTGCAGGTAGAACAATAAAGTAAACACTCCAAAATTATCATTATGGATATAAATGAAATTACTATATACTGAAAAATATGGGATTTGTCAAAAGTGGTGAAGGCTAAATATAAATACATAAATGTATATAGCATAGATTAAAATGAAAGGTGACATTACAGTGCAAAAAAATATCCAATAAAATCCCTTCAGAGGCCTTTCCTAACATGCTCTTCTGTTTCACCAGGACCACATATTCCATGTCTCAAAGACAACCCCCATAGTAATGTGTCACAGAAGCAGCTAACTAATCTCTGTTGGCTGTGTTGGGTTAGAAGGAAAAGGGTACAAAACATAAAACTATCACCAAGACGTTAGAAAGCACTTTTTAAAATTTGTTATGCGTTCTATGAACAATTTTTCATGTTTTACCACCTTACCTTTAAGTGTCTCTCATATTTATTATTCTCTGATTTCCGAATATTTAGAAATTGCATAAAAGTTCTGTTTCAGCTCTTCCTCTTCTCTATTATGACTCTTTCCCCTCTCCTGAGATCCAGTACAATTGCCACAATTCCAAGATATCTAAATGGAAATAATTACCTTCTCGCTATAATGTCCCTGCCAATTATAGCCAGGCTCTTCTTAAACCACAATGTTCATCATGTAAATCAAGGATGAGGTAAACTGTGTGGCTGGGAGGAAAGAATTATACAAGTACCAAGTCCAAACTCCATAATCTATCATTTAGATTCTACCATAATGAAAGTTGAACTTAATTTTCCAGTGTACTTATCAATAGTCTCCAACATGAATCTTCCATTTGGATCAGACTCTACCTCCTACTCCTACCTCTACATCTTATGCCATTTCTCTATCTGATGACTTCTCCCTGTCTAAAGCCAAGGTTTCCTCCAAAGCCCAACTAAAATTCTTCCTTTTAAAGCCTCCTCTTACTGCCTAACTCACACAGTATGTTTCTCTGTACTACCATTTTCAGTCAAATACGTACTGAATATCTGCTTGATAGCAGGCATTGTAGATATATAAGAAATACTAATTGGGCATGGTGATTATGCCTGTAACCCCAGCACTGTGGGAGGCTGGGGCACAAGGATTTCAGGCCTACTTAACTTAGCAAGAAAATGTCTCAAAATAAAAATATAAAAACAAAAAAGGGAGATGTTGGATATGTAGCTCAGCATAAAGGTCCTGGGTTCAATCCCCTGAGTGGCAGAGAGAAAGAGAGACAGAGACAGAGACAGAGACAGAGAGAGAATCTGTGACCCATGAACTCCATATGATACTATTAATGGAAGCAAATAAACAAATAGATACTGTAATTCAATGCAATGAATATAATAGTACAAATAAATACAGAGGACAATGATTACATAAAGGAGAAAAGTAGTCAGATCTGCTTGGAGGGGTTTCAGGAAAGACTTCTCAGAGGAAAACACACCAAATGGAAGTCTCAAAAGACAAATATAAGCTGGGCATATTAGCACATGCCTGTAATTCTAGCATTTGGGAGGCTGAGGCAGGATTGCCACAGTTCAAGACCAGCCTAGATTACATACTGAGTTCGAGGCCAGCCTGAACTGCATTGTGGTACGCTACCTGAAAAAAAAAAAAAAAAAAAAAAGGACAAATATAATTTCTCCAAATGAGATAAATAGAAAAGGTAACCACTGCAGAAAGAAGAAACAGCAGGCTAAAGGACCACATGTGAAAACATATTATCCAGCAGGTAACGCTAAGTAACTTGGTATAATTACAGCAGAGCAATAGGTTATAAAGAATTAACAAAGACAAAGTTAAAGGTGAATAAAAAGCAGTTTCAATGCTAACTAGAAGGCAATGGAGAAAAAAATGAAAATTTAAAAAGAAGAAATAACAAGATCAGAAGATCAACTTTAGAACTCAGAAGAAATTCTCTAGGTACAGTGGAGTGAACAACTAGAAGAAAATAAAGACTGGAAGCAGGAAGACCTATATAGAACACTGTAAGAGTCCAAATAACAATTATGAGGACTTCAATTAAGGTAGGAGTAGCTATACAAGAAGCAAAACTATGTAATTTATTGATTTATATGTTTTATTGGGAAAAGAGGAAGGAAATAATACTTCCAAGTAATCTGGGCTCAATGACTAAACAGTATAGACATTCCAAGTAAAGCAGACCATGAAAATAATAAGTTGAGGGTAGTAAATATGCTAGATATTTTGGTGAAAATGACACTAAAAAATGCTCAGTATCCAATTTTTCTCTGAGAAAAAAAAATACATTTTACCATTTATTGCATCTTCCAAGTCCAGACAGTAAATTTACATACATGTTAATGATATAGTCAATAAAGTCCAAAAAGAATCCATGTGAGAATGAGATTTGGGCCCACAATGAAAGACACAACTGTAAAGGATATTACTTGGGTACTCTCCTTACCTATCAGAAGGTAGACAACTATGGCAGTGACCATAAAGATTACTTAATCTGAACTACTAACATGAAAAGTCACTGTTAACATTTTCAAGACTCTCATTACATAGGATTTATTGTGGAATATTACAGTGTCCCAAGATACTAAACAATAAGGCTCAGAGTTTAAAAAAAGAAAAGTCAAATTATCTTGTGTTGATTAACCCAATAGTGACCTCTAGTGGATTGCAAGAATATATACAAATGAACTTTAAAAGCAGAAACTAGTTAAAAAGAGAGGCCTACTACAAACTGAACATGCACTTCCAGCACAGGGGGAAAAAGTATCATATGGTAAGATAGGTCTTTAATTCTAAACTCTGCAATTTATTAATTCCATAACCTCAGATACATTACTTTATTTCTCTGTTCAATATTCCTAGGTTTTAAAAAATTATTAATCAAATTTATCTTACCACAAGGATTAAATAAGATAATATATACGAAGTATCTTGAATTAAAACAAAGGCATTCCAAAATAGTAGTATTACCTGTACTTTTCCCAAAAATGAGATAGGAATCTTGCTTCACCAGTCTACTAAGGTAGCATCAGACACCTAGCCATAAGTAGCCTCAAAATCATTAATGTCATCTAAGTTAGACACACATTATGATTCAAATTTTGCATTCGTAAATATTTCAAGCACTACATATCTGTACATGATGCTGCTACAAATCCTCTCAGCCTCATCTCTTAATTCAAGCTACCATTAGCAACCACCACTAAGCAGGCTTGGAAGCATCCAATTATATAACTTAACACCAGCTCAGGAACTTACAACACACCTCTAGCTTCCTATCCAGAAGCTTTTATAACACCATAAAATGGAATCCCACAGGAAATAACTTAGCACTCACACTCATGAAATACAACTCAGAAGTAAAACAACCCCTGAAATGAGCTGACAGATAAATGCTTCCCCATGTTGTTCCTCCCACACTGAACTCCTCAAGACTTCTCAGAAAGTCCCAAGTACTAAGAAACTGCACTGCCTTAGCACTGTATCACTGAAGTGACTTCTATCTTCCTTTACTACTACTCCTAACATTCCCGTTCCCTAAGATCATATGACCAAAGAAACCAACCACATATCAATCCCTGGGTTCATTCAGAGAAACCAAGGCTAACATAACATCCTACACAACACATAAAATGGAATTATGACCCCCATTTGCATCTGAAGTCCAGGGGAAAACTGTGAAAATAAATGGCAAAATCAAGAAGATTCTAATGTTACCTCTTCAAGTCTTACAAATCAAAAGGAATGCAAAGGACCTGCAGATTCCAACTAGGGATTTTTCAGCTTCATCAGCACTAGCTCTGGAACTAGCTTTTTTTGGCAGCTGACTCCAATATCAAATTCAAACAAACTGAAAAGAAATGGTAATTCCAAATGAAAGAAAAAGAAAAAGAACATCTCAAGATCATCTCAAAAAGTTATTTGCATGCAATGGTCCACAGAAGTCTGTCTAGGTGCACATACAGCTGTGCTCTATGGGAAATTTAAAGGACAAATTTAAAAATAGTCTTCACACCTTAAAGTCCAAAGAATTTCCACCAATACGATGAGGAGATTAGGATAATTATGCTTGGGCATTCTTTTTCTGTACACTACACTGAGGAGGGAATATCACCATTAATATTATAATCAATAAGAATCAAGTAAACAATAGAGTAAAAAGACAACCTAGAGAGTAGATGTAAAATATCTGCAAATAATATATTTGATAAGGGCTTAATAACAATCTATAAAGAATCCCTTTAACTTAACAAAAGTAAAAAAATAATGTGCAACAGGTTTGCATAAACACTTTGCCAAAGAATACAAATGGTGAAAGCATAAAAAAAAAAAGGGCTCCGCATACCACTAACCACTAAAGAAATATAAATCAAAGCTGCAGAAGTGTATAATCTCATACACATTACGATAGCCACAAGCAAAAACAATGAAAATAACAAGTATTATTGTGGATGAGGAGAAACTGGAACCTTTGTGCATGGTTGGTAAAATGTTTTCCATGAAATAGAGTTTCCTCAAATGAATAAAAAATAGACTTAAAGTACCATCTAACAATCCCATTTTTGGATGTATATTCAAAAGAAATTAAAGCAGAGATGCAAAAAGGTAACTGCTTATTTACAAGAGCTAAAAGGTGAAAGCAATCCAAATGTTTACTGAAGAATAAGTGGATAAAGGAAATGTGGTACGTACACATAATGAAATATTATGCAGCCTTAAAAGATAAGAAAATCTTCTAACATATTACAGTATGTATGTATGTATGTACCTTAAGGATACTATCACTAGTGAAATAAGCCAGTCAGTCACAAAATAAACTGTATTACACCACTCTTAAGAGGTATTTTGAGTTTTGACAAGGAACAAGATATTCAGGTCTATTCGTGATTTCTACAGTACCAAATAAACCACAGTAATAAATTGCCTCTCTAAAAATCAGTTTTCCCCCTATGGATTTAAGAAAAATCTTGAAAAATAGCCATTTTGAGTGTGTATACTGAGTCACTAGAACTACCTCCTCATTGCTAGTTACATTTCTTCAAGTGCTTAGAAGAACAACAAAGACATAATTTACTTCACATGGCATTAAATAAAAAAATGATGTGTTAGGAAGCCCTATTTGATTTAAACATTCTGTTTTAAATAAAGACTTCTGTAAGAAGTCAATCTAGAGAAGAAATTCATAGACTACATCATAGTAAAGGGCAACGCTCCAACCTGCCCTCTGAAGAGAGAGAATGACAAAGGAAACAAGTTTTTGGCAGAGGAAATATGTACAGTACCTTCAGTTTGGTTTAGTAGAAAAGCCAGGGCATACTACTCCCATCTTATAAATTATCTCAGTTATACAGCATGATCTTGGGATATTAACACAGTTGCTGGTTATGTGTAATTGGTCGTTTACATTGCTAATGAGATCAAACAAGGTTTGAGACCAAAAGGCTTGCTACTAAATGCACATAAAACAACTTCTGCTAGAGAAATAAATTCCACATAAAGAAAAAAATTATTATGGCCAAATTTGTATAAGCTACTGGTAACACAGCAGACCTGGAAAAATAATACAGATAACATTACAGTTTATATATGTAAGTAGAAAAGCCTTGAAAATGTGAAACTTATGACCACATTCTAACAGAGTCTCTAAAGAAAAGTAAGCCTGGCTGCACTAGGAAGCACCATGCCCACCACAGCCTTCAAACTTCACACTTCGAACTCCTAGTACACTCTACACCTTGGTTCCCCTCAGTGCTGAGCTGCATAGGTGGCTGTCCAAACAACTGGCCTAATCCAAGAAGAGGCCAACACCCTGGGGACTAGATAAACCTGCCCAGAAGAATCAGACGCTTTAGGGAGAAAACCACGAATGGCCCAACAGTACTAGCCCAAGAAAATCCCACAACTGGTAAAAGTTTAAAAAAAAAAAAAAACAACAACAACAGTATGGGGCTTTACCCCAAGAGTGGCTTCTTCATGATGGGATAGTATTGAAGAAGGAATCCAGTGCAATGCCCACCATATTAGGAGAGAAAGTTTCTTTAGGTACCTATTTAGGGAGGAGTTGGCATGTGAGACTGAGTCACAGAACACCTGCACTACAGCTTTACTCCAGTACTGCAGTGTTAACATACCACAGTAACTGGATGAGAGCCACAGCCACAGCAGACAGACTGGGAGAGGCTGAGAGTTAGGCTTAGATCCCTAGAGATCCCCTGAGAAGTTCAAGCTCAGAGCCAGGAAGGACATGGGCTTTGCATTCTGTGATGGGAGGCCAGGTAAGTGGGTCTGACCTTCATAGGTGGTTGGAGCTGAAAGCGAAGGTACTGAGTCTAGTGGTCTGCTTGAGCAGCCACTGTGTGGCCAACATCCACAAAAGGCAAGTGGTTTGATTGCTTCCCTACATACCGAAGTGAGTAGAGAAGAGTCTCACGTTTGACAGTAGTCGTGGACTGGAATTTATACTCAAGGGATCTCTTGAGCAGAAGGTCAGCTCACTAACCCACAGGCTATAAAGTGGAGTGGAGAGACTTGCTAGATTTCCATAGGTCCTGGAAGTAAACAATTCATTTGCAAACAAATAGGAATTTCTCCACCTCCACATCCTCCTCTTCTTCTGACACAATGTTTCCCTTCTTTAATGAGTTTTGAGAGGTTTTCATTGTTGTTCAGGTCGTTGTTATTTGGGGGGCCTGTTTTCATTTTTAGAGGTGTTTTGAGCTTTATCTCCCATTTTATTTTCCCTTTTTAAAATTAATATATTACTTTATCTGTTTCATTAGGTCTTTTTCTCCCTCTCTTCTTGCTCTCTTTTACTGTTTTCTCATTGTTTCCTTTCTTCCTTTAGTTTACTCTCCATTTTTTTTTTATTATTTATGCTTTTGGGTTTTCTGTCACTTTTAACTAAACAACTAATTTCCTTTTACTCCTTAATTCAGGTTCCCACTCCCTGCTAACTCTGTACTTACAAATATAACCATTACATTCTATGAATCTATAGATAGTTAAATATATTTTACTATGGTTGAACATTGTTATACTGTTAATGAAAGTAAAGTTCTATTGAGTAGAAATTTACTGTAGATCAATATTTGGTTCATTCGACAGGTAAAGGTATGAATTATGAACATAAATGCACCAAATAACTGTATTCCTAACTTCATAAAACAAACACTACTGGGAATAACAGATCAGAAAAGTATCAGTACAATTATAGTGAGGGACTTCAATAACCCCCTACCACAAATAGAATAAAAAATCAAAAAAGAAATATCAGAGTTAAACCAAATCTTTGAACAAATGGAATTAATAAGTGTATACAGAGTGTTTCATCCAACAACAGACTACACATTCTTCTCCGCAGCACATGGAAATTTCTCAAAAACAGACTATATATTAGCAAGTAAAGTATGGTTAAGTAAATACAAAAGAACTGAAATTCTACCATGAGTATTATCAGATCATACTGCAGTAAAACTAGAAATCAAAGGACAAACAGAAATTATGAAAATGTAAGGAAATTAAACTAATATTCTTGAATAATCAGTGGGTCACAGAAGAAATTAAGAAAGAAATAAGACAGTTCCAAGAATTAAATGATAATGCTACTACAACATACCAGAACTTAAGGGACACAATAAAAGGTAATTCTAAAAGGAAAATATATAGCTGTGAAGGCCCACATCACAAAAACAGTAAGCCCAAATACATAACCTAATGATGCACCTCAGGGTTCTAGAGAAAGAAGAACAACTGAAATCTAGAGCTAGTATAAGGGAGAAAATAATAAAGAAAATTATAAAGATCAGAGCAAAAAATAATGAAATGAAGACTAAAAAGCAATACAAAAAAAAATTAATGAATTGAAGAGCTGCTTCTTTGAAAGAACAAAATAGACAAACTCTTAACCAATCTCATCAAAAAAGGAAGTAAAAGACATAAATCTATGCAATTAAAAATGAAAAAGGTGAAATTAAAATAAATACTACCAAAATCCAAAATATTATTATGAACTACTTCACAAACCTGTATACCAATAAATTAGAAAATTCAGACAAAATGGTGATATTCCTAGATACATTTGGATTACCAAAATTGAACCAAGAAACTTAAAATCTTGAATAATGCAATAACAACCAAAGAAACTGAAGGAGAAATCTAAAAAAAAAAAAAAAAGCCTGCCAATTAAGAAAAGCCCAGGACCTGACAGATTCACGGCCAAATTCTATAAGAACGTCAGGGAAGATATAACACCAATACTCCTCAAACTGTTTAATGAAATTGAAAGGGAAAAAGTACTCCCAAGTTATTCCTGGAATCTAGCATTTCCCTGATACCAAAACCATACAAGGATCCAACCAAAAAGAGAAATACACACCAATCTCTCTAACGTACATAGGTGTAAAAATCCTCAACATGATACTGGCAAACAGAATGCAACAAATCATCAAGAACATCATATGCCATAACACTAAGCAGGCTTCCCTGAGGGATGCAAAGATGGTTTAGCACATGCAAATAACAAATGCAATTCATCACATAAGAAGCAGAGACAAAAATCACATGACAATGTAAACAGATGTAGACAGTGCCTTTGACAAAATTCAACATTTATTCACAATTAAAACTCTTAAGAAAAAAAGGTATAGAAGGATCTTATTGCAAACTAATGAAAGCCATTTATGACAAACCTACTGCTAACATCATACTAAATAGGAACAAGCCAAAAGCTTTCCAAAACAAGGATATCCACTATCACCACTCTTGCTTAACATAGTCCTCCAAGCATTAGCCAGAGCAATCAGGCAAGAGAAAGAAATAAAAGGGATACACACAGGGGGCTGGGGATTTAGCTCAGCGGCAAAGCACCTGCCTGGCAAGCGCAAGGTCATGAGTTCGGTTCCCAGTACCGGAAAAAAAACAAAACAAAACAAAAAAAGGGACACACACAGAAAAGGAAGAAGTTAAAGTATCGTTATTTGCAGATGACATGATCCTCTACTTACAAAACCCAAAAAATTCTACCAAAATACTCTCACTGTTAATAACCAAATTCAACAATGTAGCAGGACATAAAATCAACACACAAAATTCAACTACATTCTTACACACTTACAATGACCTCATTGAGAAAGAAATTAGGAAATACTATTTATAGTAGCAACAAGAAAAAGTACTTAGAAATTAACCTAACCAAGGAGGGGAAATGTCTCTATAGTGAAAATTATATCATTCTGAAGAAGTAGATTGAAGCTGACATTAGAAAATGGAAAATCTCCCATGATTCTGGACAAACAGAACCAATATACTCAGGCTATACTTACAAATATATTCAGGCTATACTTACATATCTGATACATAGATTGAATGCAATCCCAATCAAAATACCAATAGCATTCCTCACAGATGTAGAGAAAGCAATATAAAAATTCATATGGAACCAGAAGAGACCCAGAATACTAAGAACAATTCTGTGTAACAATAGATCACAGTCCTACATTTCAAGTTATATTACAAAGCTTCAGTGATT
>NW_004955424.1:12949258-12962528 GCF_000276665.1 Chinchilla lanigera | reverse complement strand
ATTGAAAAGAAAGGTTTGTGCTAATATTGTTTGGACAATTAAATTCTGATATCTTGTACTCTGAGTAACTAATTTAAAGATAATAACATGCAATGTATTAACCATTGTTACTGTCCTATTACCTTGTTTTGAAATTGTGTTTTATTTTTTCTCTTTAAAATAAATAGATGATAGACAGACAGACAGGCAGGCAGGCAGGCAGACAGATAGATAGTACTAGGAAAACTGGATACCCAGTTTGAGCCTGGACCCATATATCTCACCATATACCAAACTAAAACAGGATGGATCAAAGATCTAATGAAAACAGAATCTGATGGAAGATAAAATAGATAAAACTCTTCAAGACATAGGTTTATGCAAGGACTTTTAAATAGAACTCCAATGGCATAAGAAATAATACCAAGAATAAACAAATGGGATCATATCAAATTAATAAGTTTCTGCACATAAAAGGAAACAATCAACAGAGTGAAGAGACAACCTACAGGGTGGGGAAAAAATTTTTGGCAGTTCTTTCTCAGATAGAGGGCCAATATTTAAAATATGTAACAAACTCAAAAGGATTAGGCCCTCCAAAAATAAAACAGCCAATCAAAAACTGGGCAACCAAAATGAATAGACACTTTTTAGAAGAAGCATAGATGACCAACACATTCATGAAAAAAATGTTCAATATCATTGGCTTATTAGAGAAATGCCAATTAAAACAATACTGAGATACCATCTTCCTCCAAAAAAAAATAGCTATCCTCAAAATAGCAAATAAAAACAAATGTTGGTGAGGTTGCAGAGAAAAAGGAACCCTTCTACATTGTTGGGGGGCTGTAAACTAGCACAACTACTATGAGCTCCTTTAAGAAACTAAAAACAGAAACTCTATTTGACCCAGTTATTCCTTTGCCAGGAATCTTCCCTAAAGAATTGAAGCCATCGTATTACAATAGTACAAGGGCTAGAGATACAGCTCAGGGGCACAGTGCCTGCCTGGAAAGTGTGAAGTCCTAAGTTTGATTCCCGGTACCAAAAAAAGAAAGAATACAGTGGTACATGCATACCCATATTTATAGCAGCACAATTTATGATAGTTAAATCTTGGAAACATCCTATAGGTCCACCAACAGATGAAAGGATAAAGAAAATGTGGTATTTACACACAGTGAAGTATTACTCTGCCATACAGAAGGATAAACTTGGGGCTTTTATAGGTAAATGGATGCATCTCAACACCATAATGTCATGTGAAATGCAAATCAAATATACAAATTTATTTTACATGGTTTATTTTATGTGAGAAACCCAAAATATAAATAAAAAGTAAAGGATAGGTAAAAGGAAGTAGAGAGATCTTTTTTAAATAGGAAGGGAAACAAGAGGTGGAGTAGCAGGGGGAAGAAGAAGAAAATAAGAAAGAAAAAAATGGAAAGAAAAAAATGGAAATAGAGCTTTCTTTTTAAAAGAAAAAAATGGAAATAGAGCTTTGTGAAATGGGAAGAGATTCATGGTGGGAGAAGGGAGGGATAAGAGGAGAAGGGGACAATATGAAGAACTAAGATGGGTTTGTACATGTACAAAATCCCCACAATAAATATAATCATTATATACTATAAACATGTACTAATAAAAAATACATTAATAAAGTTTTAAAAAATAAAACACAAAAAATAAGAGGACCAATCTATACAGAATAGAAATTCTGGTAAGAAGATAAAGTAAGTTTTGCTGTGCTTGATTCATATTTCTAGAAGTACAAAAGAAAACAAAGAGAAATTTGCAAAAATTAAGGATTCCAAATCTTAGCTTTGTCCACACTAAGACTTTCTATCAAAGACTCAAAAGTTTAAAAAAAAATCATTTATATCAGTGTGCTTAGCACTCTTAATTGCAGAGTTGGCATATGAAAAATGAGTTTCCTTGTTCCTCCTATAATTTAAAATTTCCCTACTTCACCAATAGCTTCTTGCTAACCTTTAAAGTATGTATTTTGACGGATGACACAACAGGTAAGAGTATCAGAACAGAGAGATCATATCTCTACTACTCACTTCAAAGTGTAATTATGTTTTGTTCTGTGTCTGGATGTTCCCCCAAAGCCTCATGTGTTCATAGGGAGGCAGGCTTTTTTGAGTCAGCTGATTCTAGAGTTTGTGATTGATTCATGGTCCAATGCTCACATTAGGGTGTGAGTATTACACCTGCCCTAGTGCCAGTAGCTTGCACAGAATGTAAGGACAGAAAGGTTTGTCTTGCTCTCTCATTGCCTTTGTTGTCCTCTGCCCCCATGAACTGTTGCCCCTCTGCCCTGTGCCATGCTGCCCTGAAGCCAGCTGATTATGGACTGAAACCTCCACAGACTGGAAGCTACATAAACCTTTCCCCCTTTAACTTTGGATGTTCGGTGTTTTGTCTCAGCAACGAGAGAAAAGTAACAAAGGTAAATTATAATTTAGTCAACATGAAAAAAACCTAACCAAATAATTATGATCTAACTTATAAAAATGAATAAAATCACTGATCAAAATTTTCTATGAAAACTGAGATTTGAAGAACCATAACAGACAATAAACAAGAGTATCAAGGACCAGAAAGAACATATCTCTACTACCTCTTTACAAAGAGCCACAGAAAATAAAGATAAGCAAAAATTGCAAAGTAAGGCAACCTATGAAAGACTAAACACTACAAATAAGATCTAGCTTATAAAAATATATAAAAGGCTGATTGATACAAATGTCTATCAAAAATTGAGGAGCAAGTTATAATGTTAATCAAAATGAAGTTATTTCAATTTCTGATTTGGACTAGCTATAAGTAACTTTTAAATGCCTTCCTCTAATGTACCAAAAAGCTAGGCAAAGTTTGTTTTAGAAAGAAAAACAAATTAATATGCTGTTTTGTGATAGTCAATAGAAGCTAATCATTAAACTGAGCTGAAAGATAATTAATATTCACTCTAAGCTCCTGACTACTTACTGCATATTTTGTTATTATGTTTTATAAGTCCTTTTAATGAGCTGGGACCATAATTTTAAGACACTGTTTACAATCCTCTCTTGAATTACATAATATTCTTTAAAAATTACACTACAAGAATGAGCTAAATGCAAAAAGAGAACAGAGTTAATAAAAAAATCATAGCAAAAAAGGCTTAGGGCCGAAGACCCATTTGAAACATGTAAAATCTTCCTAAACCAGATGGACATATATTCTCTTATTGCTAAGTATAAAACTATACACTCATACAAGCTTCTGTTTCCACTTTTAAAAGTCAGATGTTTCTCAAGATATTACAGGTTCTTGTTCATCCTCCCACTAAAATTTAATTTTACTATCATAGCAGGCATTTATTCCTCTAAGAATGATCAACTGTACATTCATAAATACATAGAGGGTCTACAGATAAATTTGAATCTCAAAATTTTATTATGTGCAAATAAAAAGAAAATGAAGGGAGGGTCCAATTAGAAATTGGATCAAGAAAAAAATGAGAAATTATGCAATATAAATATGAAGAAATAGTTAATTAATTTTTAAAAACATGTCTTGAAATAGTTACATGGAGAGATGTTCTTGATATTATGGCAAGTTAAAAAATCAAGATATAATTTATATATACACTATAATCTTAATATTTAAAACAGATCTGAATATAAACAACTATACAGGAATATCCACTTCTAGCAATGGTGACTTAGTAATCTAGTTTTTTTTTTTTAGTGAACAAAATATAAAGGCCATCTGCTTAAAGGAATCAGAGAACTAAGAGTGTGAAAATTCATTGGGACAAGATCCAGAAAAGGGAAAGAAACTGCGTAAAACAAAGACAAAGACAAAAACAAAACAACATAAAAACTACAAAAAATGCTGCAGAATTTCAAAACAAGATGATAGGAAACCAACAATGGTTGTTGTATTACTTATTATCTTCAAAGTAGTTGCTCAGACACCAGATATAGGTATGCAAGGCTGATCAAACAATTAAATATTAACTGTTCCTCACAGAAATTAGTAGCACAATTATCTTAGCTATCTTGTGGGGGTGTGTGTATGTATGTATGTATATACATATATATTTCCCTTCCTTCCTTCTTTCTTTTCTTCTTTCCCTCATCTTAGTTGTTTTTTTCCTATTAAGCGGTTTCTTTCCCTTTCACAATATCTATTGTATCTTTCAGTTTTATGTGCTCTTTCAGGTTATTACACTAGGGAGACAATAAAGTGTTTACACATGCGAGTCTGATTTATTCCACTTATGAGTATGGTCTCTAGTTGCATCCATTTACATATAAAAGCCTTGAGTTTATCTTGCTTTATAGCTGAGTAATATTCCACTGTATAAAAATACCGTATTTTTCTTTTTTTATTTATTTTTTTTTTTTTTTTTTTTTTTTTTTTTTTTTTTTTTTTTTTTTTTTTTTGGTTTTTTTCTCCGGTACCAGGAACCTAACTCACGACCTTGCGCTTGCCAGGCAGGCGCTTTGCCGCTGAGTTAAATCCCCAGCCCCTAAAAATACCGTATTTTTCTTATCCACTCCTCAATTGATTTGGATTGTTTCCAAAACTTAGCAATGACAAATTGTGCTGCTATAAACATAGGTGCACATGTATCACTGTGGTAATATGTTTTTAATTCTTCTGGAAAAATACCCAGAAGGGAAATAGCTGGATTAAATGGGACCTCTAATCCTAATTTTTTGGGGAATCTCCAGACTGATTTCCAAAGGGGATGCACCAGTCTACATTGCCACCAATAGTAGAGAAGAGTTTCTTTTTCCTCACAGGCCCTCCAGCATTTGTAGTGGACTGATTTCTTGATGGTAGCCATTCTTACTGGGATAGATGAAACATGTGTTGTTTTAATTTGCATCTCTCAAATGATCGATGATGCTGCACATTTCTTCATGTATTTGCCATTAATATTTTTTCACCTGAGAAGTGTATATTCATCTCAGATGCCCATTTTTGGATTGGGTTTTTGAATTTGGGGATCTAAGTTTTTTCAATTCTTTATGTGTTCTAGATAGAAGTCCTTTGTCTGAGGAACAGTTACTAAAGTGTTTTCCCACTCTGTGGGTTGTCTTTTCATTCCATTGGTGATTTCTTTTGAAGTACACAAGCTTTTTAATAGGATGAAATCCCAGTTGTTGGTTCTTTGAAGTGTTTCCCATGCAGTCTGGGTTTTGTTCATGAAGTCTGTGCCTACCCCTTTCTCTTCAAGATTTCAACCTACTTTCACTTCCAGTAGATTTAGTGTTTCTGCTTTAATATTTAAATCTTTGATCCATTCTGACCTTAGTGCATGGTGACAGACATGGGTCTAGTTTTAATCTTCAATATGTAGAAAGCCAGTTTTTCCAGTACCGTTTATTAAAGAGGCTATCTTTCTTCCAGTGAGCATGTTTGGTCCTTTTGTCAAAGATAAGGTGGCTCTCCAGTATTATGTTAAGCAACAGAAAATATATGAAGACACCAATGTATTCTTAATAGTAAAAGACTAAAAATGAAAAATCAAATGATCTTGGCAAAGGGTACATAAAAAAACTTAAAAATTCAACACTCTTTCAAGACAAAAACTTAGACCAAACTACAGATAGGAAGGAACATTCTCCAGCTGATTAATGATTTCTCCTTAAATATCTCTCATCACATTTAATGAGAAACAACTAAAAGCTTATCTTCTTGGATAGAGAACAAGGTAAAGATAGAAGTCCCCACCACACCTATACAGCACTGCACACCACTCCTATACAACATTGTACTAAATGTCACAGCCAAAGTAAAAAGACAAAAATATGAATTTTTAAGGAGATAGGAGATTGTCTTTGTTTGTAGGTAATATGACCATCTGAGTAGAAACACATTAGTCAAAATAATTTTACAGAATAAAGTTGCAGATTTGACAAAATTTGGATTTGGAATATATTGTAAAACTACAATAACAAAACAGTGTGGTATATAGTGGCATAAATACACAAATGTAGATAAATGGAACAAAACAGAGTATACACGAAGACCAACAAACACATCTGATCATGTCTGAAAACCCACAGAACTATACAACACATTTAAATATAAGGCATGAACATCAATTAATAATATCAGTATTGGTTCAACAATTCTAGCAAATGTCCCCACTAATGCAATATATCAACAATAGAGGAGGGGGTGGGCATATAGCCTGTGATAAAATATGTGCTTATCATGTGGGATGCCCTACATTCAATCTCTAGCACAAGGGAGGGAGAGAAGAAGGGAGGCACATAGATAGAGACAGAGACAGAGACATAGAGAAGATGTGTATGTGTATTATAGCTCATATCTAGATGTTCTTCCAAAGCCTCATGCACTTATAGGTGGGGCTTTTGGGAGCTGGCTGGATCCAGAGTATATGATCCTGGATTTAAAGGGGTGCAGTACTTAAATCAGTCTACTGATTGGTTTTGCATAGTTCTGGAAGTGTGTAATGGGAAGGTCCACTCTGGGTGAAGATACAATAAAATATATAAAGTATGCACCAGGTATGATGGTGCATGCCTGGGAGACTGAGGCAGGAGGACTGAAAATTCAAGCTCAGTCTAAGCAAATTAGGAAGACCTTTTAAAAGACCCTGAGTTCCATCCCCAGTACCACTAAATAAACAAAGTCTATTAATTTTTTAAAAGCTAGAGTATTTTAATATCTAAAAAATCAGGAACATATGCTCATTTAAAAAAAACATGAAGGAAAATGACATTTTATTGATAAGGACCCCTTGAAAAATGTACTTGAATTTAGAAATGCAAATAAACTTGATTCAAAATAAAATGCTCATCACTGGGGTAGTTGGCTATCAGAGGATCAGTAATAAACACCAATTCTTTTAAATCTGAGTTACTTCTAAGTAATATCTCACATTGATAAAACATAATACTACCACAATTATTAAAAGCATTACAGTCCAAAAAATTACAATATTTTTAAAACTTCATTTTATATAAAAGAACAACTGAATTATAATTCTAACCAGAACTTATCACAACCCCCGCAAAAAAAATAAGAGAAGGAAAAGGATAAACAGTAGTATAGGGTTATTATTTCTTTATCCTTCATTGAAAGACTCAGACATCAGTAAAAAGAAAGTAAGAGTGAAAAGATGAGTGTACATTGTAAATGCCAGTATAAATTGCCGCAACACTGAGTATGTGTCTCTTTTAAAACAATTGTCTTAGTCTGTTAAGACTGTTGAAACAAAATTCTATCAACCAGGTAGCTTATAAACAACTGCTATTTTTCACAATTCTAGAGGTTGGGAAGCCCAAGGTTAACATGATCCAATAAGCATCTGATGAAGGACCGCTTTCTGGTTCAGAGAGGACACTTTCTGGCTGAGGCCTCACATGAAGGGAAGGGGAACATAGTCTCTCTTGGGCTTCTTTTCCAAGGTTACTAATCCCATTCATGAATGTTCCATTCCCTTGATGGAATCACCTCCTAAAAGTTCCACCTCTTAATACATCACCTTGGGGGTTAAAATTTCAACATACAAATGCTGGGTGTAGGTGAAGTACGCATTCAAAACAAAAACAGCTTCTATCCCGTGAATTATAATTTGGCATAATCTTCACCAGGTTGAAATATACACATATTATTAAGAACAACGGCTGAAACATACATAAACTGTTAAGAGTGCATAGAAAGCCTCAATAAAAATATGGTCTGATTGGCAAATCACACAAAGAATTTTTTAACCATCAAAGTTAAGTTTCATATTAAAGGAATACATTGCTAGAAGAATTTTTTTCCTTTAACTGTTTCATTATTTTAAAGCATAAGACCAACTCAGACCAACTTTTGGCAAAGAGTCAAATATCCATTCAAGAGACTAAAAATATAAGGAAGATAAATGATTACTCATGAACCAAAGTTTCGGAAAATTCTGAAAGAAACTGGTTCCGAACACTTTGTAGCTATGAACTTCATTTAAAAAGCCAGGAACTTTTGTCTCTAAAATAGTAAACATTAGATAATGACCTAGGAAATATAAAACAGAAAATTAGAAATTGGAGAAAGTTATTCTAAATAGCCAACATCACTTATAAAACTCTACCTAATGAGGTTAAAAAAAACAAGACTGTCTGCTAAAATATAGAATAAAGGTAAATTTGAGGAATTGAGTAACATTAGAAAAGTCTGGAATAGTCTCTGCAAAGAAAGTAATTAGGACTTAAGAGATGACTGTAAGCATTTTAAGTGATCATGACTGTTTTGGTGAATTCAGGCAGTATGATTACAGTAGATAAACTCAGGTAATTATATTACCTTCTGTAGGAATGAATTTTATTCTTAGCAAAAGTTTTTCCTTATTACGGATTTTACTACTTATATCTCTTTCTTGTTCAATAAAATTATCATACTTCATGTAAGAAGGGCACAACAACAATGAACACAGTAGTTAATGGTTAGTAGATAACACTCTCTCACCAACAGACAGCCCAACTATGTTGACAGCTCCATGTTCACATGCCTATCAATTAATTAAAATCCCATCAAATATTCAATTTAATTAATAATTTATTATAATAGACTGCTTATATGCTACAGCAATGTAGCATGAACTTTAATTCCTACACTTAAATACTACTATTATTATTTATACAATAAATACTATAATTCCTGTAGTATATAGGATCATTTTATCATACCAAGTACTGACTACTGCTAACATAGTCACTATACATACAAATAATCCCTAGATTCAAAAGAAGCAGTCTGCTGAATCTAAATAGCAGCTTTAGATCAAAATTAAGCATTTCCTTCCCTACTCTATATATTTGATCTGTATTAATCAGGGCCATCAATGTATAAAATGACAGCTTCTAGGAGATGTGGACACAAATCTTGTTGGACCACAGGTCTGGCTTTAACCTGAATCTTTGATGGGGTGGTGGGGAGACAAAGAGAAAGAGAACACATAAAGAAGACAGGATGAGGGAGGGAGGATGGGGCGGCGGGGGGAGGGGATAGAGAAGAAAAGAAAGAAAATAGTCAGGGTTAACTTGTGTATGGACAGATGGATTTTTTTAAAGCACTTTCTTTTCCACTGGGGAATATCAATAGCCTTTTAAGCGGTCTCGCATTTAAATGTGTGTTCTGACAGTCATGTCAGAGCCTGGGTAAAAGCTCTTTCATGGAAATCATTAAAACGAAAAGAGCCAGACAAGAGGCCTGTTTTTTTCCACGGAGAGTGGAATAGAATCATGTCAGTTTTAAAGGATGGAAGTACCTTAAACACTGATGGACAGATGAAACACCTTCCTTCCTCTACCCTGGCTCTCCAGCACCTGAAAAATTTTACCTGCTGCTGTCTAGAACACTCTTATTACAAATAGTGAAGAAACTTTAAAGGTAGGGTCAGGAATGAAGAGCAAAAGAAGAAAAAGCCTTCCACGCCACATTCGTGTTCAAGGCAAGAGGGAATAGAGCAATCTCAGAAGTATTCTAACAGAGGTGATCCTCTCGGGTCCTGTGCTCCCAATGTGTAACTCACAGTCTCATAGCTCTCAACTTTAAACTGCTGAATCATTTCAGCAAGCACTGTGTACCTATCTGCTGGTGAGAAATAACAGTCATTCCTCACTTCAGCCATCATTTCCTTACTTCCCACTGCTAAGTGCTCTGCTGCCCACTGTCAGGCACTGAGGCAAAGCTGACTGACTCTCCCTAGGAAACTAGAGGCTCAGCCAGCCAGCCAGGAAGGTCACTTTATATCTTGGCTCAAACCCTAAGCTCTCTGCAAAAAAGATGGGTTTTTGTTCCTGAAAGACCACAAAGATACTGGTATTTCCTTTATCCAAGTTAACAACTTTTCAAGGACTTTCCCTACCCACCACATTTTTTCCCTTATAGTCCTCTTCTCCTGCTCCACCTCCTTTAATATACGAGCTGGAATCTTGATGTGCTAGAATTTTTTTCATTTATATGTTCCAGCAAAATAGTTTCTGAATGATTATTAACTGTGCCAGAGAGAAAAATCATCTCCGATTTATTATTAGTCTCCAGTCATTTGATGCTAATGGAAGTCTCTGTCATACTGATCTTCTAGATTCTCCAAATGATTTAGTGGCCCTAACCACCTTAGGAAGAAGTATAATACAAAATGTAAAACCAGTGGTATTGAAATAAATCTGAGATGCCTGGAGATTTTCCTCTGAGTTTACATTATTCACAATTTTGAACACCCCCCCCCCAAAAAAAAAATGTGAGTAAATTTTGGTTTCAGATTCCTCAAAGATATGTTGAAAATTTCACTCTTAAAATGGGGAGAATATCCCATAATCCTTTTTCAGTCTGTACTCACAAAAGAAAGCATAATAATAATAATAGTTTGTGAATGTTCTTTATGTATCATGTGCTACACTAAGCACATAATTTAGATTATTTAAATCTCAAGCACCACCATAAGGTACATACTTTAGTTATCGCTACTTTAGAGAAGAAGAAATTAAAGTTTAGAGAGATGCAGTAAGTCACTACAGGTTGCAAACCAGAGAAGAACCAACATTTAAATAAAAAATGGTGACAGAACAGCACCTCTAATCTTTACAACTATAACCTCAATGAATAATAAATGTATTTCTCTTACTGATGATATCGAGTACCTTACATTAAAAATATTTTATGAGTGTGTGTGTGTATCTGTGTATGTGCTTGTTTGTTTGTTTTTTTTTTAAAGACAAAGTCTCCCTATCTTGCTATATTGCCTAGGATGGTCTCAGGCACCTAGGCTCAAGTTATCCTCCCACCTCAGCTTCCCAAGTACTGAGACTATAGATACAACCACCATACTTGGCTTGGCCTATGTTACCTCACCAAAGAGTAGAAGAAATTCAGTATAACTGGATTACAAGTGAATTGTAATTGGATATTACATTTATAACTATCTTTTTCCTTAACCCATAATCATTAAAGATAACAATTTTGATGTTCACAGATATCACTGAATATTTGAGTAACTCAGAATGTATTTCACCCTATATGAGTGTACACAAAATAACTAAACAGCTAAAAACTTAAAGACAAAGCTATATTTAGTAGGCATGTAATGCCCTCTGCAGGCCATTAGAAGGAAGAAGCAGAGAATTAAATAAAAGATTTCTTAAACAGCCTTGTAAGTGTGCATGAATACAATTTATTTTCTGGATATGCTAAAAGTTACTGTCATTTTTAACCTGTTCAAAGAATTCTGCCTTCATCTCTTTAAATGAAGTTTTCAACTTCATTCAAAGTGAAAGCTTTCAATGTGCTATTAAGATAAAAAGGATTTATAAATACTACCACTATAAATATATACATATAATATTTTGTATATATAAGAATACATACATACTCATACACACACAGTTTTGGACAGGCCCATGAAGTAAACTCCATATTAGTAAATAATACTCCATATTATTGAAAACTAACAGAAAAGAATCCAGATATTAATAATAATTCTAATGTAAAGTCTAGAAGATAATCACTTACTTAAATTATAAATACAGTACATTCACATTATTTTAATCTAATGTTATCAAGATTTAACTAACAACTATTAAAGTATCAAACTTAACAATAACACACTTATGGTTAATGCAATGCAATGTAATAAAACAAAAAATTTATTTTCCTGAAATGGTTTATTCCTTGTTAAACTCAGGGAACTTTAAACATGCATTCTCATAATGACAATCATTAAGATTCAGAAATGGGACGGAAGGAGAATAAAACAAGAAGAGAAGAAAGAGAAAACAAAGTTACAATATTAAAAATTCTATTTCCAAAATAGGGTTAAACTTGAACTAAATCTAACTCAGTCTTTCAAGTTACTTTCCCATATTACTGAGGGGTTTTGACATATAACTTATTATACCTACTCAATGTTGACCAACCTCTCTCTCTCTCTCTCTCTCTCTCTCTCTCTCTCTCTCTCTCTCTCTCTCTCTCGGTCTCACATACACACAGAGTAATAAATATTTTTAAAATGCTGTATAATGCTTAATCCAAGTAGTCTTCATGTAAATGTGTTTAAAAAAATATTTTATATCCTAGAGTCCAGAGGATAGCTCAAGATGGAGTCACATTCCTTGCATACACAGAAAATATAAATCCTGTTTTAATGGAGTTAATATGACGATTGAACAATTAATAATATGATAATTCTTCTAAGTTCAAAAACCTTTATATACAAATATGGTTTATAAGATTCTGTCAAGTCTTATAAAGACAAATATTTAATTTTATATAATGTGACAAATTAAGAAAATATGGCCTATAGCTGGCAAGGAGCACACAAAACACACAGAAATGTCACAGACACCAAATACAAATTTAGTAAGATCTCCCACTGGGTGATAAGAAATCGGCACCAAAATTTTCATAATCTTTTGGATGACAGAATGAAAACAGTAAGTGTGACTGTTACACCAAATTGAATGAAAATGAATTCCAAAGCATAGTGAGTAGACCTTAAGAACATTCTCAGAAATGGGACCAAAAAAAGGGAGTATTATTTGAAGATAAAGTAGTTTGATATAAATTCAGCAAATATGAAAAAAATAAAAATCAAAAATAACAAGCTTAAATGAATTATACAAAAATGTTTTGACCCAGCTTGGTGTGGTGGTATACATCTGTAATCCCAGCACTCAGGAGGCTGAGGCAGGAGGATCACCTAAGTTTCAGGCCAGCCTGGGTTGCTACATAATGCATTCAAGACCAGCCAGAACTATATAGTGAGACCCTGTATCAAAAAAAAAAACAAAAGTCTTTTGACCCAAATGCATAATGTTAATAAAAACAGAACACAACAAATCATATTCTAATAGTTCTCTCCCTGAACTTTTAAGCTGTTTGCCTCCCAGACTGAACAAATACCATATAGTATACAAAAGCACAAAGCCTCAAGGAACTTCAAAAAGCCATAGGAAGCTAATACAGTACTCTGTATCATCACAAAGAAGGTATCAAAAGGAAGCAAATTTTAAAAGCACAGAATAAGGAACAAAGTTTAACAGATAGTAAAAATAGTTAAATTCCAGGATGGTCTATGGTTTAAAGATGAAAAATCATTGAACTTAGAAATCACTGAGGGGCTGGGGATTTAGCTCAGCGGCACAGCACCTGCCTGGCAAGCGCAAGTTCGTGAGTTCAATTCCTGGTACTGGAAAAAAAGAAAAGAAAGGGAAAGAAAGGAAAGAAAGGAAAGAAAGGAAAGAAAGGAAAGAAAGGAAAGAAAGGAAAGAAAGGAAAG
>NW_004955424.1:12909389-12949158 GCF_000276665.1 Chinchilla lanigera | reverse complement strand
GAAAGAAAGAAAGATATCACTGAGTAATTTAAATGATCACTGTATTTCTCAGTTTTAATACCCACAGAAAACTAAGTCTTCCGGGTAACTTCAACTTCATTTCTTCTCCTGGAAATAATTATATATGCATACAATCATTACTGAACCAAGTATTTTTTATTGTTTCTTTTATTGTTTATACACACACAGCAGTTAGATTGGAGCTAACTGTCCTTTGTCTAAATGTTTCAACAATAAATGTCACTGCTAAAATAAACTTTTAAAAGCTAAGTTCAAAGAAGATAGTGGTATTTCAATTTTAGTTATGCTGCAGAAGATCACAAGGACCCTTACTCTTACCATACCAATAACAACAATAAAAATAATACCAAAGAGAAGAAAATTAACTTTAAGAATGTAAAAGAGATATGGGTTGGGGGAAAAAAATCTGAGGAACAAAGCACCAAAAGGATCGGTGAGCTCTTTCTAGGTTAGATTAGCAGAGATTGATATTTATTACTAGCACAATGGACAAATATAAACACTGAATCGCCAAAAGGAAGAGTATATCTATCACAAAGGAACTTTGTTGGAACAAGGACAAAACAGTCAAATTTTTAGGACTAACCCTTAGGCTGCTGTGGGCAATCAGAATGCACAGGAGACCCAAATTCAAAGCAAATTATTCTGACCTTCCAGTTACCACCACACTTCCCACCTCCATCTATAGGTCTGTAACTGCATATGCAACACGTGAGAAGATAGGAACAGAATCAGAAAATGCATGGAGATCTATAACCTCACAGTCCTCACATTGAAAAGCCCAGCTGGATGATCAATCAAAATTTATAGGCCATGATACAAAGCAGAAATATGTTGCTCAAAATCAGAATCACTAAAGGACATAAACCTAGTTATTCAAATTAGAGAACATTTTAAATACTGTAGCTATGTAAAGAATTTAGAGGAAAAATTGGACGAAAAAAGAAAAAAATAGATAATATTTGCAGGAAAAAAGTCTAAAAAAAATAGGGATTATAGTAATGAAATACACAATATCTGAAATTGGGAATTTATTAAATGTTCTTAAAAGGAAAATGAATGAGCCAAAAAAAAAATTCTTGAAATCATACAATCAAAGTATAAAAAGGATGAGACCAACATGGCAATATATAAAAATATAACTGGACTCCCAGAAGAAAAAGAATAAAAGAAAAAGCAGGGAAAAAGACTTTGAGGAGATATTGGCCAAGAATTCCCCAAATTTGATGCAAGATTTCTAATAAAACTTCCAAAAATGCTCAGTAAATCCCAAGGATAAAAACTACCATACATGTACACTCCCAAAAGCCCCCATAACTAATCAACTGTGCACAAGCTATATAAAAAAGAAAACTATTAAGAACAGTAAAAAAATTAGATGCATTATGTTCAGGTGAGGAACAATTATAATTCCACTGATTTATCAGAAATAATGAAAGCAGAAGACAATGGAATGACATGTTTAAAGTACTAAAATGTAAATAAATAACTCAAGAATTTATAGCCTTTAAAAATGAAAGTAGAAAACCTACACTTAGACAAATAAAAACTGAGAAACTGTTGCCAGTAGACCTGTACTACAGTAAATTCATATTAAAGTAACTGCTTCAGGCTAGAAGGAAATGATCCCAGATGGAAGCCCAGGTACAAATGAAAGGGGGAAAAGGTGCCAAACAGTAAAAGAAATATGTGGGTAAATATAAAAGAAATACAGTAATGTTATTTTATTATTATTATATATTTATAGTGATAATATACTATGAGTGTTGTAAAATATATAGGAGTAAATGCAATAAAACATTAACACAAAGGATGGGAATAGAGGTAAACTGAATTGTTCTGAAGTTTGTAAATTATTTTTTAATTGAAAAATAATATTGTGCATATTGATGTGGTACCATGTAATGTATATATTATGTAATGTTCAAACCAAGGTAATATCTTATCAAATATTTATCATTTCTTTGTTATAAAAAATCCAAAATCCTTCTAGCTGGTCTAAAATATATAGCACAAAATTTTATTTATACTCTACCTAGTGTGCAACAGAACACCACAATTTATTTATCTTTTCTAACTATAACTTAGTATCCACTTACCAGTCTCTTTGCCCATTCCTCCCTTCTGCCATTCCTCAGCCCTGGGCAAATCACTGTTTGAACTGGTATTCTATGAATTAACAGTATGCTATCATAACTGAAAGCCACATATTTAAATTTCTGAATTACCAATAATGACTGGCATACAGCTTAAAAAAAAACATAGATATAGCTAAGAAGTCAACTGAGGGATGAAACAGAATTCTGGAAAATACTCAATAAATTCAAAAGAAGGCAGGAAAAAAGGAACAAATGAATAAAGAGATAATGACAAATACAAAAAAATAAGATGAAAGATTTAAATACAAACATATATGGATTTATGATGAAGAAAAGCAGAACAAATAAAGTCTACAGCTTAGGTAACAGTAATGTGCCAGTAACAGTTTTTTACTTTCGATAAGGAGTATACAAGAACTCTTCATATTATCTTGAAACTTTTCTGTTTATCTAAAATTGCTCCTGTGAAATTCTATTACATAAATAAATCCATGACTGAATTAACCAATGAACAAAATGTTTAAAGTAGGAGAGTTCATAAACTATGATACACCTATATCATAGGATACTTTGTAAATCCTTCAGAAAAATTTAAAAGAATGTTAATGATATATAAAAAGTCATTAAACAATATTTGAAGTGTAAAAGTCAGTATGAGAAAATTACCAAATACTGTGATCTAAATCTCATAAAATGTACACACTGTACACTGGCAATAATCCATGGAAAGAGAAATATAAATTTTTTTTAATTTTTCACACAATGGTTTTAACCAATTCTTAGTGTACCAAGAAAAATGAGCACGACTATGCTTTAGATGAAAAAAAAAAAAAAGGTTCTATGACTTTCCTTTGAAGTTTCTATAAAAACAGTATCCTAAACAAGCCAGATGTCCATTTTCAATCTCTCCTTCCTCCATAGCAATAAAATTTCAATATTGTTAGAGTTTTCAGAATACTAGAGATGTATACAAAAGTCATTGAGGTTTCTATGAATGCTCTTAAAAATACAAAGATTCGGCCCAGATCACATTGCTCTTTGTTTCTCATCCCTCCATTTCATGGCATAATACTGGAGGTAAAAGCACCACTTTTAATTATGGGAAGACAAAGTATAAAGGTAAAATCACTTGCATTTGTATTTCTGAGCAGAGAGAAGAAAGAAGTCTGGGATCTACCTGGCATTACCTTGCTGTTTAATTAGCTCTGGACCTTCATGCTTTCCATTACGAGAAAAATAAACCCTATATTTGTTTAAACACTACTTAATTTATGAACTTTTTCTCTTATAACACATACATACATTCCAAAAATACAAAAATGATGCCTACTTCTACATTGTTAATAAGAATGCAAACTAGTACAACCATTATAGATAATCAGTATAAAGACTCCTAAAACAATGAAACTTGGAAATTCTATTTAACCCAGCTATTCGCCTTCTAGACATCTTCCCCAAAGAGTTAAATTCATCATATTGCAGTGATCCACACATATCCATGCTTATAGCAGCACAATTCACAATAGCTAAATCTTGGAAACAGCTCATGTATCAAACAACAGATGAATGAATAAAGAAAATGTGGGATTATATACAATGAAGTACTTCTCTGTCACAAAGAAGAATATTTGGGTCATTTGTAGGAAAATGAATGGACCTTGAGACTAAAATGTTATGTAAAATAAATCAGGCACACAAGCTTAAACACCACATAGTTTCTCTTTTATGAGACACCCTGAGTATAAATAATTTTTAAAATAAAAGATGATAGAAAACAGAAATGGAAAATGTATCTATAGATAGAGGGAGAATTCTGCAAAGGAGAGGAAGGGAATAAAAAAGAATTAAGATATGTTATATACATGTAACAACTCCCTATAATGAATTAATTATTTTTATGAATGTTTTTTGGTACCAGGAATCGAACTGAGGACCTCACACTTGCCAAGCAGGTGCTGTGCCACTGAGCTAAATCCCCAGCCTGAATTAATTATTATATATTGCAAACTTGTACTAACTTAAAAAAAAAAAAGTGATGCTAGCACTTGAATCTTTTTTTTAAACTGGATGTCTTTTTAAAAAGAACAAACTATATTTATAAGAAAATCATTCAGTTCAATGGTATTTGGAGTTTTCAACCTCTAACAAATATCCACTTCAATTCCCTGATATGAAGGAGAGAAGAATTATTCTTTCATTTAGTGGGAAGGGGGAAATCTAAGGACAAGCAACTCAAGAGGTTTTAATGATCATAAAATCAGAATTAAACATCTCAGTGTGTTTTCTGACTTAACCATCAGTATCTACAAAACAAAACTTTTTTTTAAAGACCAGGACGAAGTCACTAAATTGCTGACAGTGAGTTTGAACTTGTGATCCTTTGACCTCAGCTGCCACCCCAGGGTGCTAGGAATTTCCCCAGTTATGGACAGATATACACTATATATACACAGATATATACTATATATACAGTGCTACAAAACATTGTATTTAACAGGCACTTGCTGGGGAGTGATCATTCGATCATTCAGAGTGAGAAAGGTTATGAAACAAGATCCTGCCTTCAAGAAGATCATAATTCTGGAGGAAGGAACTTTTATCACAGGCCTTAAGAAACATACACATAAATACCCATAATTTTTGACCAGACAGAGTCAAAGAAATGAGGCAATTATGTTTTATATACCAAACTATACTACACTACTTTCAGGTCATCAAACTTGCATTACTCTCACATCCAGGCCCATGCCTTTGTCACAACAGTTAATAGTTTTTTATTCCTTTTAACTTGATGTTCTTAATGTTTTGGCTAAAATTTTTACCTGTTTAAAGCAGAACTGTTGGTTAGAGTAACCTAGCTCTTTGTTACTACAAATAGAAATTGTACTGTAATTTCTTACATATTGCTGTTAGTTATAACACAGTTTCTTTGGAAATTTATTTGTGGATGCTATGTTCCTTCTGAGTTATACCTTTGTACCATGAAGTCACTATAGAAGCAGACGTATCCACTCAGTATGAATTTGTAAGATATTTATCTCTCTAGGTCATTTTTGATCAACCATCTAGGCCTTTGTTCATGCTGCTACATTAGCAACTCCAATTCAATTCCTCACTCTAAACAGCCAGAAAATACTCTTGAAGACTGTACACTTTTTTAATTAATAAGAATACAAACTATAGCTATTTTTATTGTTTTCAAGGAAACTATTATGGGGAGGGTTATTCCACAATTGGGGAAAAAACAAAAATTATACAAATGAAATATAAAACCAAAATTTAAAATTCAACATATACCATCAATAAACATAGCAAAAGAAATAATCAGCTAGCTAGAAACCAGATCAGAAAAAAAAATAGTAAGTGAATCATAGAAATAATAAAAATAAAACAGGAGGAAATACACATATAAATTTACAATGAAGCTGGGGATATAGCTCAGCGGTACAAGCACCTACCTGGCAAGCTCAAGGTCCTGAGTTCAATTCCCGGTACCAAAAAAAAAAAAAAAAAAATTTACAATGAAATTAATCTAACATGTATTAAAGTTCTAGAAAGAGAAAGCAGATTGATTGAGGCAATGACATTTAAAGAAATAATGGCTGAGAATTTTCCAGAACCAATGCAAAGACAACAGTCTGTACATTCAAGAAGGCAAAGAAGCCAGGTGTGGTGGTACACACCTGCAACACCAGCTATTCGTGAGGCTAAAGCAGGAAGACCCCAAGTTCAAGGCCAGCCTTGGCATTTTAGCAAGACCTGACCAAAGCAGAAAAGCAAAAAAAGGGTGCAGCTATAGTTCAGAGGTAGCCTCTATGAGGCCCTGGGTTCAATCCCAAAGGGGGGAAAAAAAAAACCCAACTATGCAAGTAAAAAGGATTCTAGTATTGCTCTTTTCCTGTTACATGTAACAATGAAACTTCTAAAATCCAAAAATAGGGAGAAATATTAAAAGCAAGCAGAGGAATAAAGAAAAAAGTGATGAATTACAATCAAATAGCAATAGTAGTTAAATTGAGAGTAGACTTAAATAGAAGTTAAGAGACAATGGAACAAGTTATGTGAGTACTAAAGGAAAATAACTACAAGCCCAGAATTACATATCTATTTTCAAGACTAAGAGAAAAAAATAATAATTCAGGACAAATAAACAAAGATAAACCTAGTGATGTTAAAGACAGACTTCCATCAACAGAAATTTTAATCCAGTATCACACACCCATGATTCAGCCACCTCCCAAAAGCCCACCTGTTAAAGCATGAGGCTTTGGGGAAACAACTGAACAACTAAACCATAACAGATATGTATTTTGTTATTTTGTTTAGTGTAGCTGTTAGCTTTTTCCAAGTTGTTTAAAATGAAAATACATTGGTCCTTTGAGTTATAACCAGCCTCACATACAAATAACTTGGGTTGCAACTAGAATTTTAGCTCTAATTTACAACTAAAGTCTTGAGTTACAACCCAAATGCCAGTCACTTGTACAGTTGTAAACAAAGACTCTCTATGCCAGAAAAGTATATGCAAGGGTACATAAGCATCTGTTTAAGCCCAGTTGAGCATGTTTGTGGACATGATTTTGGTCAGTGCTTTATGTAATTGCTTCAATTACTGCTATCAAAATGACCCCATAAAAGCTAGAAAAGAAGCTAGGGAAGGAAGGGCAAGTAAAGAAAGCAATCACGATTAAAACAAGGAAACTATGGAGAAATATGAGAGTAGCATTCATGGGACTGATCTCACTAATATGTACAGCATGTTGAAATCCACCATCTCAACAATCTTACAGAGAAAAACTTGTAGAAGGAAGCTAGTGTATAGGAGCCTGAGCTATCAGTTGACCCTGTGGTTGATGACACTTTCACTACAGCTGAGTCCATAGGCTTGCAGGTGGACAGTAGTACTGTTGAGGAACTGGTGAAGGAACTCAAAGAAAATGGCTGCAGAGAAACTGCAGCAACTTCTGACTGAGCAACAGAGAATGGATGGTGAGGAACTTTCTGAAGAGGAGGAGGAGTACCAACAATCAGTACAGCAATGTTCTTCTGAAACAAAGGAAATCCTGACAAAATGGACAGAACTACTTGTCTTCTCTACTCAGAGAAAAAGCCAATTGTTGCACTCACTTGCTTAAAGACAATGTCATGTCATACTACAGCAGTGTTAAAGAAAATATAGAAATAGACAACCTTAGGCCCTTTTTAAGTTCTGAAAATGTTGAGACCTAGTGAGCCCGAAGCAGGTCCTAGTGGGCTGCAAACTGTCCCAAGGAGAGAAAGGACACTAGACAGCCAGACTCCTGATGTTCTTATGGAAGGGGACTCTCCTTCCAATCAATAACCACCTTCCATTGCCTCCGCCCTTCCTGCAACGATATCAACTTGAATAGTGAGTACTGCATGAAATTGTTGTTTCTGGTAAACTAAACATATTTTATAACTTTTTGGAGAATACACTATGAAAACTGTTGGTGTTTCTGGTAAATCACATTATACAACCTTTTCTATTATGAAAAGTTTAGTTAAAAGATGCTTTAGGATGTTCAAAATGCATTATGGGTATTTCATTTCCATTATTTCTCATGTGAAAAATAATCTTGAGTTACAACCAGCCTTTGTGAATGAATTGAGTATGTAAGCCAATATATATTGTAATTTTTGTTTGTAATATATATCTTATAATCATGGGGAAAAGCTAGTTTCCATAAAAATAAAAATAGAAACAAAAATTCAATGCAAATGTTTGGAAAATTTCTGGCCTTCTTGTTTGCAACTGATTTTAATTTTAAAAAATATGGCTGTAATTTAAAAAATAACATCAACACTTTTATGTTTTACATAAGAAAAGTCCCAATAATGTAGCCTTTGGGCACTTTAGAAAAATAGTAGAATACTGACATGGTTACAGTATTCTGAGGCCAAGAACCCCATCAAAATATAAAAGATGTGCATTACAAACTAGTCCAAATATCCATAAGTAAAAATGGGATATAGAAAAATATGTTCCCAACTTTTACTTCTGTTGATAAAATCAAAAACATATGACCCAAAAATCATATTGTGTGAAATGATAATCAACAAATTCTATACAAATGTTACATAGCACTGATTAAATAAAGGGGCAAAAAACAGGTAGGAAACTTGGACAGCTAAAGTATTTTCAAGAGATAAAAGGTGAAACAGAGGTTGCTATCACGTTTTCCTTCTCTTTATCCCCAGGAGTATATTACTCTCACAATTATGGGAAGGCATGAAATCACAGAACCAATCGTTGTGGTGTCTTATTTTAAGAAGAGTGAAGCTAAGAAAAACTAGACAAAATATAAGAATAAGAAGGCAAAATAAAAATGCAAATCAAAGTTAATTGTGGGGTAAGATTGAGCTTAAAGGTTTATACCTGAATCCATAGTTAAAAGGTCAGATAATCCCTTATACTTTCACATTTAACAGGCATTCCCAAAAGTGCTGGTTTTGGTGGCCATTCTCATAATTTTAATCTGTGTTGCCAAGAAACCACCAAAAAGTAATTGGACAATACACTCAAAAAGTTAAAATAACTCTACTAAAGTCACAAGACAGGTCAGGAACAAAACTAGAAGTTAATACAGTAACTCCTCTTACCTGTTATTTTACTTTGCATGATTCCAGTTACCCAAGGTCACATGGAAAATTCCAAATATAAAGAATTCATGAATTTTAAATGATATGCCATTCTACATAGTATTACAAAAACTCATGTCATCCATCAGAAACATGAATCAACTATCCCTCCATCCAGGATATCCATGCTATATGTACTACTGCCTCTTAGGAGCTATCTCAGTTATCCAATCAACTGTCAGAATATCCTAGTTCTTGTGTTCAAGTAAACCTTATTTTATTTAATAATGGAGCCAAATCACAACAGTAGGGATACTGGCAATTCAGATATGCTACAGTAGAAGACATAACTGTACATCCTTTTTAAATTGAAAAGTGAAAGTTTCTAAACTTAAAAAAAGAAGTTACCAAGATTCACAGTAGGAATGAATCTTATCTTTGAATCTGTGAAAGAAGAAAAAAGAAATTTGTACTAGAAAAAAAAAATCTATTGTAACTCAAAATGTGAAAGTGTACTGTACCCTAGCACTGCGGGAGGCTGAAACATAAGGATCACAAGTTCAAGCCCAGGCTGAGCAACTTAGCAAGACCCTGTCGCAAAACAGGAAGTATAAAAGAGGGTTGGGGATGTAGCTAAATGTGAAATGCCAGGATTCAATCCCCCATACCAAAATTAATAAGTACATGATAAAGACTTAGTCATCCACCTCATTTCATCTCATCATACAGCTACTATAATACCTCACATCATCACTTCAAGGTGAGTAGAGCACATTAAGATATGTTGAGAGACCATATTCACATAACTTTTCGAAGTATATTTTTGTAATCATTCAATTTATTATGTTATTGTCATTAATCTCTTAATGTACCTAATTTGTAAATTAAACTTTGTGTTAAAAAAGAGTACATACAAGGTTTGGTACTACCCACAGTTTCAAGCATTCACTGTGGGTCTTGGAATGTACTTCCTAAGGAAATGAGGGAGTACTGTTTACCTACAACATTCTTCTTCACATGCTCGTGGTAGAACAAGCTGTTTAGGATTTGATAATAATCTCTAGTACATATTCACGCATTTCAATGTATGCTGTTACAATTAAAAATGGAAATGACAGTAACCAAAAACTTAAAATTTGGTAAAAAAATTTGCTTTAATAATATAACTCTCAAAAAGGTAGAGTAAGCATATAATGGAAAGCCAAATACATTTTTCTTCTTACTGACAAACTTGGTGAGCACAGGCTAATCTCATTTCTTCCATCTCATCCAATATAAGTCATGAAGACATGACAGAGATTAAAGTCAAACCATTTCACACATCAGAAGATTATAGCTGTATAACAAATGTATAGAGTTTTAGGGCGATGTTCTTTGTCACATATCCCAAATTACACAGGCTAAAACTTTGACCATATTCAAAGAGTTGGAAAGCACAAATTTTGGCAGCATATGTTAGGCTTGTTATTGGTTTTTTCTTTTTTTTTTTTTCCCCAGTACCAGGAATCAAACTCAGGACCTTGTTCTTGCCAGGCAGGCAGTTGTGCCACAGAACTATATCCCCAGCCCAAGGCATGTTATTAAGGCCACAGGAATGAAAAATCCTCACATACTGATAGGGTAAAGAAGGGGGTTTGGGGAGATTAACAAAACCACAAATACAAGAACTGGGGCAGAAATTAGCTCTGTGTAGAAGAAAGGGAAGAAACACACACACACACACACACACACACACACACACACACAAAGGCTAACTAATTCTAAAGAGATATTTTTTAAAAGTAAAAGAAAAAAGAAACCAATCACCTTAAGAAAAAGTACAATTTGGGAGAAGACACAAAAGATAGAGTAGTATATGCAGTATAGTTTTATAAGCACTGAAAGTAGACAAGCAATTTCCAGTTTCAAGTATTTACATTGGCCTATTGAGTTATTAGCATTAATTGTCAACATCTCCAGGTGAGAAAAGTAAAGTTCAAAGATATATTTTAATGGCCCAATATCAATCAGCAGAGCAAAAGCAAGGTGTGAACCACTACATTTCAAATTACCATTCTTCCAGTGACACACTCTAGAAAGTATTTTACTTATTGATAATTATTGATTATTGATCAATAATTATTGATTCTATGTCTACAAGAATTAATGAAACTTTTCAAAGATAGGCTGTTTTAGCAACCCCCAGGCCCTTCTGTTTAGTGTCATTTCTGTGTGCAAAGAAAAACCTACATAGCTTCTAACCAATAAATGAACTCACAACACATTTCTACAGTAACTAGTATGTGATACACATAATAATAGAAAAGCATTAAAATATAAAAATGAATGCAACAATTTAGCTCACTAGTACAAACATCTACTAAACAGCTATGGTGTTGTCAGGTACTTTACTAATGCTGTATACAAATATCTATGCATTGTGGCTCCTCGCCCTCAAAGAGCCCAACAAAAGTAAGAAACACTAATAAAACAAATCATTACACTGCAGACTAAGTACAAGGCTGGAAGTACATATACATGGCACTACCCTACCCCACAAAGAGAACAGAGAGAAACTAAAGACTCAGGAAAGGCTCCCAAGACATGCTAACATGAGGATCAAAAAGAGAAAAACAAACATACCAAGTACAAGAGAACATGAGAAATGCAACACTGGCTGGGAGGGAGATAGGAAGAAAGGAAAGAGGAAGAGGGGAGGAAAAGCAAGGGGAGAGGTGGGGAAAAGAGTAAGATAAGACTCCAAAACTGAAAAAGAACAAAAGAGGAGACCATGAAAGAATTAGGAGGAAAAAAATTGTTCACACATACCAAATTTTAGTATGAATGACCTCAGAAACCATGGAGTATAGAGCTGCTGGAAAGCAAAGCAAGACAATGTGAGCAAGCAGAAGGACAGAAGCAGTCATAAGCCAGACAATGGACAGCCTTAAAGAAGGGAAGGAAGGCTGGATGTTTCTTCTAGGTGTGGAAAAAGAGGGGTTGTCCTTTCATATTGTCCTTCTATTAACTATGTAGAAAATGGACCCAATGGAAATGACAATGGAAGGCTGGAAGGTTGTTAGTCCATACCTAAGATGCAAAGTCTGAACAGGAACAACAGAAGTAGAGGTAGGACTTTTGGGATATGGGTAAAGCTTGAGGCCATGCTGCTAAGTGAAATAAATCAGACAGAAACTGGGGATAGAACTGAGAGCCTGTGCACTGAGCTACATCCCCAGCCCACCCCCACTTTTTTTTAAAAAAAATTTTGAGACAAGGTCTTATTAAGTGACTAAGTTGCCCAAGCTGAGCTCAAACTTGCAGTCTTTGTGCCTCAGCCTTCGAACATGCTGGCATTATAGGCATGAGCCACTACACCCAACTATGAAATAAAATTTTAAAAATAATTTTTATTTACTTGACAAAAATCTCTTTCAGTTTTATCATTACATGACTTTTTAACTTGTATCTTTAAGGGAAACCAATGGTAACCCTCTTTACTTTGGAAATTTTTGGTTTAGTATTTTGTTGCACAATAGTGTCACTAAGTCATTTGTTGTGTAAATGATTATTTCTTTCTCAGTAAAATGTTCTTAGGTTGGCCTTCTTTTTTCTGCCTTCCACATTATAAATTTCTCTGTCTCCTCCCCTTCCTTTTTGCACTTTCACTAGCCTTTCCTTTTCCTTTTCATTTTGTAAGATTCTTATGGATTAACTTTTTTACAAAGTCTGTGCTTTTGAGTACTAATATAAATTGTTAGCATTTCTTTTTATGAAGAAAATACATTCTCATTATGGAAAACTTAGAAAATAACACGTAATTTAATCATCTGCAGTTTTATAACACAAAGGTACTTCTTTTACATTTTACTTTTTCTTTAAAGAACAATTTTGAAATACCTTTGGGATTACATAGTTGTACATTGTTTTGTTTATAGGTTTTTATCTTTAAAAATATTCAGTATTTTATGTTATTATTTATTTGAGAACATTTTAAGTGATTATGTCATCATATGGACATGTGACATTTTATTGACCCATGTTTCTATAAAGGTATTTGATATTTAAGTGATTTTTCAATCTGCATATTAGGTCAAATGGCAGCTCTTCCAAAGATCAAGTATATATCGCCAAGTTCAAAGAATAGAATCTTAATCTAATATACATACTAGGTTTTTTTAAAATTTGAAATGTCTTCTATTAATTTTAAACAACTCCTATTAAGAATATCATATTCCTGATTATTGATCAGATGTATGGCTTTTTATTGTATCAAAAGTATTTTGTGTATTATGTTGTGAAACAGGATTTTATTTAAATTTTGAATTTCAGCAGATATTTTTTGGATACCACTCCAGCAGTGAAATAGGTTACTTTTTACTGACTCAGAAGGAAGTCCATGGGAGCAGGACCACTTTACTACTCCTCAAGTGGCATTACAGGGGAAGAGACTTTGTTACTGCTGGATGGTCATGAAACTTTTGGCTTCCTGTTTGGCTTCTATGATACCATATGGTGGGTGTTTCTCTACTACTTTATGGTGTTATAGTCCAGGATCCCCATTTGTCTTCCACTGATACTATGGGGAAGGGCTGTGTTACTACTGCCAGGCAGTTATCTGCTGTATAAGTGCAACTGGATTTAGCCATTTAAGTTCTGGTACAGTACCAAGGCTGACTTATATGGAATGACAAGAAAATTGTTCGTTCATCAAGAAGGAGATCATAGGAAGAGCAAGCCAATAATTTTGTGAAGTCACTATCTGATCAGGAGTTGGAATCCCGCACTACATCATCACCATTCAAATCCCAAGTGATATGCAGCTAAGACTGGAGACAAAGTGGGAGCAAGCAAAGCCACCCTGCTGAGCATGTTGAACATCTATCTCTCCATTCTCCTTTGGGCTCATCATCCAGGAGGTGTTCTGCAACAGCAGCAGCTGCTGCAGCCCCCCAGCCATGGATGAAGTCAAGGAAGAGCCCATGGAGTCAGATGGAGTAATGGGATTTGGTCTCTCTGACTAATCACAAAAAGCAAACTACTTAGTCTGCCTGACTGGCAAAACAAGGAAATAAAGGCATAATTCTCTTCCCAAAAACATTTTTAAATAAAAGTTTTCAAAACACATTTTATATGAAAATATAAGACTATTCTAAATTCGTTCTTGTAGATGAGCATTCACTGGTAGCAGTGAAGGCCTCCTTTTAGCATTCATCTAGTCATTTATTAAGAAAAGTAAAAACACTAACTGGCTAACAAGAATACCAAGAACCCTTAAGAATTTAGAGTTTACCTAATGATAATAGACAGTTGGCAAAACAGTTCCCAAAACTAACATGTACTTAGTTTTATACTATGAGCTAAAGTCTGATCCCTATTGGGCAATGATTTCAACTAAGACGATTTTGATCTATGTCTTACTAGATTGATAGGAATATTCAGAAGCAAGTCTAATTCTTATTTACTGAGGCTGGTTGAGTTATTATATTGGAGATGACAGCATAGATGAAAATTTATAAAGAAGATGGGTATCATAAGGTTCATGGTTAAGGAAGAAAAACCTGATTTCTGAACTCTTGTGAGGCTACGCAATGGGGACAAAATTCATGCCGAGACTAGCAAAATCAAAAAATCAGTCTTGGTTCTTGTTAACTATCTGCCATTCTGCATGCAAAATTGTTCCTTTCTTCATCTCTGATTCTCAGGTTACAGAAAATCAGGGCAAAACAGAAACCAAATTCCTTCTCTAAAGTCTAAAACAATGCAAATGTATGTATTTAAAACACTCTACACTTCAACAATGTTACTTTTACTGATATCACATCAGACACCATTGCCTGACTGGAGAACCAGTCATAGAGCAGAACTTTGGTAATTTAACAAACTATGCTGTATGGACCTCTTATACAGACAATGTTGCATCCACAGGAATCATTCTTACAATGGAAAAGCATTTTGGATGGAATTAGGTGTAAGTAGAAAGCATAATGGTTTTCTATTCAAAAGAAAATTCAATAAAGTTACTAGTAACAATTCTCTCATAAACTGTTAGCTGAAATGTTAGCTGTTTCTTATGTTAATAAACTATTCTGCACGATTTACCCAATTTTTGGAATCAGGTAATTGGTGGGCCTGGCAGAAGTCTACCTTGTCCACCTATCTCTCTTTTTAAAAGATGACACAGTGTATCTCTATTGCATTTGGTCCCTGTAATCAGAAAATGCCAAGGAAGGACAATTCACTCATAAGAAACACACAGCTATAGTGTACAGAGAGGATTGAAGTCTTTTTGCTTCTCATTTTTATTGTTTTTTTTTTAACCTATGAATTCTCATAAACGTATTTTTTGTTCTTAGCCAGTTTTGTAAGAGTAGGGCACAGAAGTCAATTGAAGTAAATGACTGGCTTTTTAAATGCAGTTGTAAGCAAAAGTAGAATTAGCAAATTTTAAACACTTTTCATTATGCAAAGCTAATGTGCTGAAGAAATTTTAATTATTTTAAAAATAGATAAATCTTAGAGACAACCCAAATACCCATCAACCAAGGAATGGATAAAAAAGATGTGGTCTTTTTATACAATGGAGTACTACTCAGCCATAAAGAAGGATAAGCTGGAGACTTTTATAGGTAAATGGATGCAACTTGAGACCATACTCATAAGTGAAATAAATCAGACTCACATGTGTAAACATCATACTGTCTACCTGGTGTGAGAAACTGAAAGAGTAAATAAGTCTAAATGTACAATAGATATTGTGAAATGGGAAAAAATTGTTCAAAAGGAAAAAGAAACTAGGATAGGTGAAAGGGGAAAGGACAGTAGTGAAATGGAAAAAACGCAAGTCAGTTATACTATTAGTTGCTCTCAGTTGATTAAAAAGGAAGGTTTGAGTTAATATCAACTGCAGAAACTTTTATACCCATATCTTGTACCCTGAACAACTATTTTAAAGATAACAATGTGTAATGTATTAACTATTGCTAGTCTCCTATTACTTTGTTATGAAATTTTGTTTTGCCTTTTTTCCATAAAATAAAAACAAACCTTTAATATAGAGTGTTATAAGCATTATATAACAGACAAGAAATTAAAAATGATTTGTTATGGACTGTTTGAGCGCCCTGCTCCTGAAATTCTTAGGTTGAAATCCTTATTCATCATACATTAGGGAAAGGGGCTTTTGAAGGTAATTACATTCATGAGGGTAGATTCCTCATGCACAGGATTAATGCCCTTATAAAAGGTGTTTTCTTTTGGCATAGAGAATCATCCTATACTTCTTCTATTCTAATACTGACTGTACTTTATTTTTTTATTTTAAAAAATAAAAGAAGGAAAACATATTAACAGACAGATATCCATTTACAAAATAGCATAAGAATAATACAAACAAAACAGACTTACAGACAAAGTTGTAGGAAATTAACCATGGTTGTTGTATTACTTATTGATATCTTCAAAGTGGTTTCTCAGGAAAACAAATAGAGACATACAAGATTAACCAAACAAGTAATCATTAACTGCTCCTTTCTGTAGAGCAATAGAATACGGTAGTACAACTATGTTAGCTATCCTGTATATACATACTTACATAATTTCCCCTTCTTTCACTTTGTATTTTATTTTAATTACTTTTTGTCTCTAGTACCCACCAGACTGCAAATCTTGGAAGCATGACTAGCTATAGGTAGCACTGCATCAGGCCAAGCCTTAAGGAATCAACAAATCCAGAAGGAAAAATTCAGGACCAGAACAGGAGACCTGGCACCATTTCTTAGGCCATGGGGACTAATTTCATCATGGCTCACATCCATTTACCTCAGTGACTGAAGTAGAACCCTCTAATCACCCATCATTCTCCAGACTTCCAGTACTACATACTCTCTGCATCTCCTAAGGGTGAGCTCACAAATATATGATCTGCCAATATGTAGAAATTAGAAGAATTTACACAAAACTCTAGACTTCCAACATTGTTTAAAAATTTTTAATTAAAATTAAGGTCCTGCAAAATTTACAGATTTGTAGTGGGTCTATGTTGCGCCATGGAAATAATCAGCTAATGGAGCTAACCTCCTTTGGCCTGGACTGTCTTCACCATTCTTAAGAACTTAAGAAATATAAGATAACTTATCAAGCTAAATAAAGAGAAAAAATAACTACTGAGCTAGTTAAACAATTACAGCAAGAGAAATAGCAAACCCAAACTACATCAATTGTATTTTTGTCTTAGAAAATAAAAATTCTAACGTTCAGGTGCAAATCTCAGGTGGAAGTAACTATGAATAATAATGTAATGCCACAATAGTCAACCCTAAAGGAACAATGATGGCACCATATCAAATTACCCAACTAAACTAAATCCCAAAGTGATGTCCTAAAATAGCAAACTACATAATACTGCATTCATGATGACTCTGCATTACCTCTAATAATCATCTTACAAAAGCCTACTTATATTTATAAGAATATGTGACATTGTGTAAATAGGTAATATGACATGGTCAGTGTTCTTTGATCATTCTGAAGTATATAAGTATGCATGCACATATTTTTAGATATATATATGCGTGTGTATGTATATGTATATATATATATGTATGTGTGTGTGTGTGTGTGTATATATATATATATCTTTAGGTGTGTTTAAACAAAGTAATACTCCAATGAACTAAAGATAAAGTATTCCTAATGGTATATCATTGTTATATAGGGCTCGTACTGCACCCTACCCAATAACAATACAAATCTCTAATATCAAACTGTAAAAGAAAGTGTACAAACACATGTGCAATGCAGTAGTCACAAATTCATAATAAAATATAAGGTTCATTCAATACATGGTGATGCTAACATGGAAGGGAATTTAAATTTTTACATTACATCATATACCAAAATAAACTCCAAATGGACTGAGGAGTTAAATAAATGGAGGAGGGGTGTTCAAACTATTTAAAATAATGCTAAATATAATTATTCAAACATAAAAACAACAAAGTCTCAAAATAAATCAATGAATACATGAGAACAGACATAACTGATTATCAGAGTAAGAAAACTATGCCTTCCAAATAGACCAGAAAAATGAACAAGGGAAATACGCAATTCACAAATCAGAAATACACTTAGCAGAAAAACACATTACAATGTTTAATGTTACAAATAATTAGAGAAATGTAAAGTAAAACAACACTTGTGAAATTTTAAAGAACTGAAGAAAGTACATGCTGACTTTCTGAAAGTATTCATAAAAATTTACAAGAAAAATCAACTTGGAAAACAACTCTTTAATCTGTTGCAAGAACCTTAAGAATATTTCTGTTCTTTAACACAATAATTCATTTCTCCGAATCTATTCTAAAGAAATGATCTTAAATATAGAAAAGATTAATGTCACATACTTGGTGTTTTAATATTTTCTAATACCTAGGAATTATCTAAATGTCCATCATTTAGTAAAAACAACTGACTCACATGTAGCATGGCTCTCCAGGTAGAAAAAAATTTTCATTAAATATGATGTCTACATCAAATATGTAATAAAACTACAAGTAAGTGTGTAAAATAAGGTATGTAGCTACATATATAATATGATTGAGACTATATTTTAAATTATACAACCATGGAAGACAAAAGTTCTACAAGAAAATAAGCAAAAAAATTAACAGTATTCTATCATAATCTACTTTGCTTTTTCCTTCTTCGTACTCAGTATTCCATCTGGTAGACTACACTACCTGGACTCTAAAATATCCCCCCAGTGCCCTAATTTATACCCTACTTCTCCAAAAGTGGAATGGGATGTGAACAGACTTCTTTATTAAACTATCCAGGTAGAATGAACTGTACTCTTTGATATATTGGTGATATTCTGCTATATTTTTCACTTTATATTATAACAATAAATTAATTCCACTTTATATTACAACTCACTGCAAATTACAGAATCTGTTTCTCTAAATAAATATTAAGCCCTTAACAAAAGATACTCTGCCAGCAGGTGGAGGTACAGAGATTCTAGAGAACATTGCTGAACTCCCAATTTCATCCTACTCAGGTAACAGAAGAACAAGCCTGGTGGTGTCATTGTTTGGTGGATGTTGCTGGTTTTGTTGCTATTGTTGTTTTAATACTGCTTGCACTCCTATATCCACAAAGATTCTGAAGCCTCAGTGACAACTTCTGGGATAATTAAGACAAAATAAGTGTGGATTCAAGCAACCATCTGACAAGTCTTTTCTAATTCACTAACCTTAAACAAATTGCTTTACTTCTTACAGCTTTAGCAATCTCACCTGTAAAGGGGATTAACAATATTTGGCTTGTAGATTTGTATAAATATTATATCAGCAAACAGGGGAACATAGGTAAACATAAGTGATATTAAAGCAATATCATGGAGCTGATGCAAATGAAAGTTCACTGCTCCTTAATCAAACTGCTGACAGCTCAAGTACTATACTAAACACTGAAATTCTGTTCTAGGTGAAGTTAGGAAAAAGTCAGTGGCTATACAGCACATTGCACAACTAGGTGAAAGACACAAAATGAGACTAAAAATACACAAACAGTTGTCATGTTGGCCAACTACAGCATGAACCCAAAGCCAATGCATAGCTTCTATTTGCACAGTTCCAGAGTGAAGAATGTATTTAACATTTTAAAGGATTATTAAAAGAGCATTCATAAAAAATAGACTTTCACATTCAGAAAGATAGAATAGATTTAAAAAAGAATAGATATACTTTTCTTCCTCTTACTGCTAAAAAGCATGACAACAGATACAAAGATTCTACCAGACCATCTACAGACCTCAAGACCCAACAAACAGCAAATCAGTGTTTTATTTTGTCTTACACAAACTAAACTGGACACTAGAGAACCCAACAACCTGAAAAAATGGACAAAAACAGACAAGAAAGTTTGTTCTCTCTGGCCAAAAAAGATCAGGAAAAAGAGAGAAACAAAACTTCTATAACTACTCTACTTCAGCCAGCCAAACACTAAAACAAAACAAAAACCTATAGCCACTACTACCCCAGCAAAGATCCAGTAAAGAAACAAGACTTCCAACTCTCCCCACTTTATAGATGGTGCCAAAGCAGACAAAGCAGGGAGCCAGGCCTTTAAATACCACAAGGCCTAACACAAAAACTCTGAATGGTGTCAACAAAGATCCATGTGAGAGAATATAAAGCAGCAGACAAATCCACACTCAACACTGAAGACTTCAACTTATCAACAACTTATCAAGACTTATCAACAACAGAAAAATTAGACAAAAAAATCAGAAAGAATATAAAACTCAACAATTCCATAAAGCAATAAAGATCTAATTGACATTCATAGAGTACTCATCACAACAGCAGAAAACTCATCTTCCAGTATCCAAAGAACACATCAAGATAGACCATATTCTAGTTCACAAAACCTACCTCATTAAAATATTGAAATCATAAATATTTAAAAGAACTTAAGATTTAATCTTTTATGATTCAAATCATGAAAGATTTTAATGAAGCAAAAAGATTCAAAGAGCTTAAATCAAAAATGTGGTCTCTGAATATAATAAAACATTCACACACCTGGATACTAAAACTAACACTTCTAAATAATACACAGGTCAAGAAAGCACCTCAAAGGAAATTTAAAATACACTAAAGTAAATGAAAGAGAAAATAACTCATATTAGAATTTACAAAACACAGGTAAAGCACAGAGGAAATGAGTAGCCCTAAAGATGTAGATCAGAAAAGAAGAAATAATCACATCAATGATTTAAGCTCCCACATCAAGAAACTAGAAAAATAAAAACAAAATAAACCTATAACAAGCAGAGAGAAAGAAAGAAGACAGAATCACAAACCAGGGCTGGGGATGTAGCTCAGTGGCAGAGCACTTGCCTAGCACACACGACAAGGGCCTAGGTTCAATCACCCCACGTTGCAAAAAAATTTTTTTTAAAAAATCACAAACCAATTAAACTGAGGACCGGAAAATAAAAAACAACAAAACAAAAATGTGGTTCTTTAAAATAACAATAAAACTGACAAACTTCTAACAAGTTGAAAATGAAGAAAAGGGGAAAAATACAAATCACAAATAAAACAAGGGATATCACTCTAGATCTTACAAACAGGGAAAAAACAATAAAGAAATACTACACAATACTCCACAGTATAGCCAAGTGGTTCTTCACAAAGGTACAAAACCATTGCGTGGAGGAAGGACAGCTTTGCAACAAATGATGCTGGAACAATTTCATAACCAAAGGCAAATAAAAGAGAGACAGACAATACTAAGAACAATACACAATTTCAAAACAAGACGACAGGAAATTAACAATGCTTATTATACTGCATACTGTTAACTTCAAAGTAGTTGCACAGACTACCAGGTACAGGCATACAAAATTGATAAAACAATATAAGCACTAAAGATTCTGTTCAATTAACTAATAGAAATTAGTAGTACAATTATCTTAGCTACCTTGTATATATATATTTTCCCCCTTCCTTCTTTTCTCTTTTCCCCATCCAATAACCAAAGGCAAAAACAAACCTCACCAAATTTGTAAATCATACTAAAATAAATTTGAACAAATCATAGTATAAATGTAAAACATAAACCTATAAATTTTTTAGAAGATAAAATAGGAGAAAACCATTTGAACTGTAATCTGGATGCAAAACTTTTAGACAAGAGACCAAAATTACAATGCATAAAGAAAAATATCAATAAAATGAACTTCATCTAAATGTAAAACTTTTGATCTTCAAAAGATTCTTTTAAGATAAAAGAAACCATAAACTGAGAAAAATATTTGCAAGCCATATATCAGATAAAGCACTCATAATATATAAATAAACTCTCAAAACTCAATAGTAAATAAAAACAAGCAATCCAATTAGAAAATAAGCAAAGATATGGCAAAACATATACCTAAGGAGTTATGCAGATGGCAAATAAGCACATGAGAGTGTTCAGCATCATTACAACTCCCATCAGCATAGCTATCATAAAAGAGTGTCAAAATCAAATGCTGAAAAGGATAGGTAGAAATCGGATTTCTCACACATTGTTGACAGAAATGTAAAATAGTACATCCACTCTGGAAAACAGCTTGGCAATTTCACAAAATATGAGACACCTGCAATCCAATTTTGCACTCATGGGCATTTAGTCCAGAGAAATGAAAACGTATGTCCACACAAAAATCTGTAAATGGTTATTTATAGCAGCTCATTTCTAACAGCCAAAAACAAACAAACAAAATGTCTCTTACTAATATGAATACTTAAAGAAATAGTGGTATATCTGTAACATGAGATACTGTCCAGCAATAAAAAGAAATCAATTACAGATTCATGGAACAGCTTAGATATCTCAAGAACCAGTTTAAAAAAGCAATCGCCCCATTACATACCATCTGAGTTTATTCATATAATATTAAAATCACTTTGGGAGGTTGAGGAAGGACAATCACAAATTCAACTTTAACCTACGTAACTAATTGAGACCCTATCTCAAAACTTTTAAAAATCAAATTAAATTAACAAGGAGAGTTGAGGATGTAGCTCAGTGGTAGAGTGCCCTGGGTTTCAGACTGAATACTGAAAAAAAAAAAAAAAAATCCAAACTAACAAAATTATAGCAATAAAAAAAAATTAGTGGTGTTCAGAGGATATGCATGATGGGGAAGGAGGTAGGTGTGACTATAAAGGGATAGCACAAACAAGTTCTTTGTGGGTATGTACAGTTCTGTATTTTGCCAGCACACTGGGGTGGTAGTAATCATTCCTAAGTAGAACTAAATATACACAGTGTACCAATGTCAGTTTCCTATTTCTGCTATCCCTCTATAATTATGTAAGATACAACCTTTGGGGGAACTGTGTGAAAGGTATATAGGACTTCTCTGTATTATTTTTGCAACTTTCTATGAATGTATAACTATTTTGAAATAAAAGTTTTTAAAAAGAATATGTGGAGCCAGGCATGGTGGTGTAATCCTAGCACTCGGAAGGCTGAGGCAAGAGGATCATTTTGAGTTCGAGGCCAGCCTGGGCTACAAAGTGAACTCAAGGCCAACCTGAACTGCATAGAAAGACCCTGTCTCAAAAAAAAAAAAAAAAAGAAAAAAGAAAAAAAAGAAAAGAGAGTATGTGGCAAACACTACATGCAGTCCACAAAGCCTAAAATATTTAATATCTATGTTTGCTCTCCCGTCCTTTACACATACACACACACAAAAGAAACTGATGACAGTTTACATAGAGAATTTGGCAAGGGTGACAAACACAGAAGCAAGGAAATAAGTTAAGAAACTACTTCACCTCTCTGAAAATCTTACATGTATGCTAGGCAATAAAATTCTGAATCCCAAAATTTCAAAAGCAATGTTATCCAAATGAATGCCAAAGCATTCACTGAAAAACTGGATGAATCAATCAACAACTAAGGAACTGAACAATAGCAAAAATCAGTTCTGATTTATATTACGTGCCAGAAATTATATTAAGTGGCATCTATGTTTTATCTGTTTTAATCCTTCAATATCCCTTTGACTAAGGTTATCTTAAACTGTGAGCTATGGAAATTAAATTCCATTTTCAAAGTCTGTTACAAATGGAAACACCAAGATGCAAAATTTAAGCAGTTTGACAACATAGTCCTCAATCCTAATCCATGATACTGTCTTCACCTTTATCTATGAGACAACAACAAAATAGAATGCAAAAAATTAAAGACTGAGGTGATGTTTGTGGAAACTGAAAGGATAATTTAGTTGATATTGGAAGTGGCACTTGAAAAGGAAACCTCTGAAGACACAAGTGCTCCAATTATAACTAATACGTGTACAATAACTTCTTATTTAGTTAGCATTATAGAAAAAGATCTATGCATCCATTCCATTTTACAAGGAAATGTGAGTATGATAAAATTATAAGTACATCCAGTAGTAATTCTGCCTGCCTCTATTAGGGTATGAATTAAACACCTTTTGAAAGTTTCTTCCTCAGTGATATATAACTTCTAGTTTGCAATTTATTACTTTTACAAATGAGGCGATATATTTCACTTTTCCAATTTTCTACAAAATAAAACCATACAGCAGGCATGAAAATTATGAAATATGGTGTATTAAATCTCAAATTTTCTCTCTAAAAGTTAAAAAAAACTGAATGATTATAAATAATAAACACAGTAGCAGGAAAGTAAACCCTTAAAAGAAGGGGGGGGTACAAAAAAAATGTACCACCATCTGGCAACCATACAATATTTGAGAAAATGTTAGAATTCTAATTGAGATCTAATTGAGTTTGATTTACTTGTCAAGATAATTGCTTCAGCATTAATTAAATATGTCTTGTACAGCTGCACAGAAAGCAAAACCTTACATTCTGCTGATTATATAGGATATGCATCACTCATTCAAGTCAACATAGCCAGGCTCACGTTACACCAAAAATAGCTCTCTGTATATTGATTATTAACATCTCAGATTTTGACATCAGTATTTTCTCCATAAATTAAGAATAACATTCCTTAAGCCTTGAGAGAAAAGTGTAGTATACCTAGACATTAGTTAGAAAACAATTCACCTCAAACAATATTCAATTCTGAACAGCTCTTTTAGAATAGAAAATTTAATATATAAACTGAGTGTGGAAGGCACTATAATTATTTACACCTTAGTGAGTGGCAAAATATGAACATAAGAAATTACCTTAACCTGTTTTCTTTATATTTCTCTGCTTACAAGGTTGAAATCATTCTCCCAAAAGGTTGAGACTATCTTCATATATTAAAATAAAAACTGTCATTTCCCATTGTCTCGGTGAACAATTATAGTATTATTGGCAGTTATCAAATTTTAACCCTGAAATTTAGCATAAATTCTGCTATAGATGCAACCAAATTTTTTTTCTTCATGAAATGGTAAACAGCTGATCAATAGATTTTGAAAAATTAACTGTAAACGCATACAACTTAAAGTAGTTATTATATCATCCTACTAACTTTTGGTTATTCAGAATCTTGTTAATTTCATTGACTTTGCTCCATTGGCTCTACTTGCTAGCTCTTTAATCATCAAGGTGAGTATGTGCCTAATTCCTTCAAAGTTTTCCTGCACAGTACAAAGAAATTAAAATACAAACGGAATTCTAGTCTAGAAGCTCCCACCCTGTATTAGGCACTGATCCCTGCCCTCTGAGGTGTATAGTCCATTGGTTAATACAGATTAAACACAACTAAAATGCAGTGTGGAATGCCCTATGATGAGAAAAGGATAGAAAGATGCCATGTGGGTACACAGAAAAAAGGGTACTTAACTTACAATTAGAAGGTGATATCTGAGAAAAAGCTCCCCAAAGGAAATGATATTTACATTGAAGTCATCAAGAGTTAGCCAGACCAGACATGAAGGAAGATGATAAGCCCCATATAAAGGAAAAGAAAGTGTTCAGACATCACTGCGGAATTAAAATATATCTTACAAAAAATAAATTAAAAGGAGCTCAGAATGTCTGAAAGGAGAAGACAATTGAAGAATCATCAAAAATACAATAGGTATGAACATATTAAGTGAATAATCATTTATTTCGGTTATTTAAATTAGGATTTCATAGAGATTATTCTGGACCATGTATAAAGAATGGAACTGAAAATGGTAAGTCTAGAAATAAGGGAAACCAGTTTGAGAGTCTACTCCAAAAATCCAATGGTGAGATCAGTGACTAAACTGAAATAATGAAGGAATGCCAAGCAGAGCAAAGATTTTAAAAGTTATAGGCTAGAGAAAGAACTCAGGGGTAAACCCCATGCTTAGCATCACAAGGCTTTCAATCCTCCAGACCCCCTGCCAAAAAAAATTACAAAGTAAATTTGGTAGGTCTTTATAGCATGACACATGAAAGATAATAGAGAAAAAACTCATGAACAATTTGAAACTTTAAATTGTCTTTTTCTGTCTTACATTTTTGTGTTTTAAGTTTTTCCCTCATTAAAAATAGTAGTACTTACAGTAAGTCCCTGACTTACAAATAAATCCATTCCAGGAGAACTGTTTGTAAGTCAGATTTGTTCATAAGCCAACAAAGTGAGTCTTATACAGTACAGCTGTGATAATTCACTTTTCACTGTGGAAATTTTTAAAAACAGACGAATGAAAACCAGAAACCACTGTTAGTCATAGTTTTTATAAAAAAAAAAACACTGCCAATATCATAGATGACAAATGACAGCTTATTAGAGCTTTAAAAAGTATTTCTACTACTTTTATTTGTCTTATTTTGTAAGTTATTTCTGTTCTTTGACCACTTGTATCATACTTTATCTTTACAGTTTTCTAAAATTAATAGTTATTAAGTATTCACTCTGTAGTAAATAAATATTTACCAGTTGTTATTTGCCTTTTTAGCATGATTTTTAAAAAGACATTTTAACAATGGTTGTTACATTACATAATGTTATCTTCAAAGTGACTGCTCAGATAACCAGATACAGGCATGTAAGATTGATCAATTACACATTAACTATTCCTTTCAAAAAATTAAGGTTAATAGCCTATCACCTTGTTTTGAAATTCTGTATCATTTTTATTGTTTTTTATGCTGTTTTGTTTATGTATTTGTTTTTGTTATTTTGGGTTTTTTTCTTTTCTGTTTAAAATGAAAAAATTTATATGTATACACGAGGATAGCTGGGACAGGTGTATTGCTGACGTCTGTGGTTTATTGAAAGGAACAGTTAATGCTTAAAATTTTCTTTTTTCTTGGCCAATTTTGCATGCTTATATCTGGCAATCAGAACGAATGATGTGAAGACAACAATATGCAATATAAGAACCATTGTGGAATTCCTACCATCTTGTATGGTAAATCTCTGTATCATTTCCAATGTTATTTTTTATTACTTGTTATTTTGTCTTTGCTTGTTTGATCAGTCTTGCACTCTTACATCTGATGGACTGAGCAACTTCACTGAAGATAACAGTATGTAGTGTAGCAACCATTCTTAATTCATGCATCATTTTTGTTGTTTATGTGTTGTTTTTGTTTTTGTCTCCATTATTGTTGTTTTGTTAGGGTTGTTTCCCTCTTTAAAATTAAAAAAAAAAAGCATTCTGCATTGCGGTAGTACATTTGTTTACAATTACTGAACCACTAGTCATACAATATTAATAACAAGTGCAAAGTTTACATTAGGATTATTTGTATAGCACAGTTCCATGGCTTTTGACAAATGTATGCCATTACCAATATCACACACAAAAATAGGAAGAACAAGGTGTACTGAGGAATGAGTAATGGTTCTATGATTGGTGAGTAGTTTTGTTATTGCCCTGGATAAATGTAAATATATTATATTGAAGAATATGAGAGATCCACCACTGGACCGTAGGAATTGAAATTAATTTAAAAAACAGAGCAAACTTGAAAGAAGGTCAGACACACATAATGTAATATCAGGAGAAATAATTTGTGTAGTTGAGTGGCTATAAATTCAGTATCTATTAAATGACTTCATTATGACTAAGTAGGATTTATTATAGAGTACAAATTCTTAATCTTTTGAAGTAACAGTGTGCTCTCTATCATTATCATTATTAATAGAAATTTGATTCAGTGCCATAAAAGAATGTATGAATTACACAAATATAACAAGAGCAGCATTATTTTAACTTACAATGTATCATTTAATCTTGAAATCCAAGAAAAGTCAATTGGAAAATTAATAAGAGATTAGTGACTAGCTACAAATATGCAAAACTGAGTGCTTTACTATATGCGAGAAACAACAAATACAAAATAAAATGGAAAAAGAGATCTTATAAACAAGAGCACTGACAACTATACCTACTAAATAAAATATATGTATATTTCCTAGGAATTAAACTAATAAAGAAAATGCTGGACCTATAAAAAACTGAGCAAAGGATCATAAATGGTTGTAAAATAAGACTTCAGTAAAGGAAGAGACCATACAGAACAATCATAAATTGTACATAATTATAATGAAAATCATAATGAAATTGTTGGGGGGGAACAAAATTTTCAAAAGAATTCCAGAATTCACTTGAAGAAGTACAAACATCTCACCATAAGTAATTGCATATGGTTTTTATGATATCCTTTTGTGATTTTGTGCTAACTCATTAAAATATGCAAAGCAATAAAGTACAATAATGACACAGCAGAATATAGATACACAAATCCTAACTGTTCAGTAGTTTTTAGCACCATGTGGAAACCATACTGTCCTAATGTCTTCAAGAGTAACTCCAACCACTCCCTAAAGTAATAATACTTTAATAAAACAGAGTAACAATTTCCACATCAAAAATATCCTTCCTATCATTCTTCCTCATAAATTCAGTGAAATGTTGCAATTATCAGCAATGATCAGGTGATAGAAAAAATTTTAATATTTTCTTACCCTCTCCACTGCCATCCCCTTGAGCTCCTAGTAAATGCAATTCTATTCTCCATTTCTATGAATTTGATTTTTTTAGAATCCACAGATAAAGGAGATAATGCAGAATCTGGCTTTCAGTGCCTGGCTTACACTCAGTCTCTTTTAGGTTAATACAAATTGTCCCAAATGACAAGATATCCTTCCTTCTTAAAGATGAAAAGTATCTATTATATGTATAAACCATTATCTTTTTATTGCCCAATAATCCATCAATAAACACTTAGGTTGATTCTATGTCCTGGCTGTTGTGAATAAGGATGCAATGAATGTGGCCATGCAGATCTCTTTAACATTCTAATTTCATTCTCTTTAAATGTACACTCAAGAGATGGGACTGCTGGGTCATATGGTGACATGTAATGATAGTTTTAACTATACACCAAGAAGTGGTTAATTGCTAGGTTCATATTTTTTATTTTTTTTAGGAGCCTCCATACTATTTTACATAATAGTTGTTTTAATTTTCATTCCTGCCAGTGAGAGAGAAAGAGAGAAAAAGAGAAAGAAAAGGTGAGAGAGAGGCAGAGAGAGAGAGAGACAGAGAAAGATCAAAACAAAACAAGTAAAGCTCAAAAAGTGTAAAGGGATAAAAAAAATACAGGAAATGTATACATTTTAAAAAATTTATTACCACTTAAAGACACATTGCTGGGGCCACCCAGTTGGGACCCCTTTCTGTCCCACTTAGAAGCTTTCTTTCTCTCAATAAATACTTCCTACTCTTAACCTTTATTGTTTCTAGAATTCATTCTTCTATTTTTGAGAACACAACTTCAGCATACTGGACATCTAGCAGGTTGGGAGTTATATTTCTCATATATTATTTGGACTACTTGGAGGTCCCATATCATCCCTATATGTCCTATATCATTTGGAAGTCCTCCACTGAGATAATTGGACAGAGAAATGGGAGCTTCAGTGTCAAAAATCTCTTCCTCCTTTTGAATGTATTCTTTGGCACTGAAGAATGTTTGAAGCACACATACTGAGAAAAAGTGATTTGATATCTTCTGCACCCACGCATGGCCTGCCTATCCTTAGAGCCCAAATGAAATGCAGAGAGAAGTACTGATTATAATGATATTTCATAACTATAATCTATTGTAAGAAAAAGAAAAATGGTTAGAATCACCCTATGTTCAGACTTTGCATTAAGAAATAATCCTTATTTGTGTTCAAAATATAAATGTAAATCACAGGAAAACCAGACTCTTCTGGTCCTTCAGGAATTCACTCTCACTAAGCCTGAGGCAATTCTTGCCTGAGACTAAGTTTCCAAGGTAACTTTAATCAAAGCCGCACCCACTATTACTGAGTCTGAGGCTTTCCCTACTTGTCTCTAAAGTCTTAAGGGTGGAGCTTATAGGTCAGCCATAATTAAAGCCTGCATGAGGCTATATCCATCCTTAGCTGATTTTGTTCAAACTCCTTCAGGACAATATCCTTTACAGGAAGTAAACAGAGAATTTGGAACCACCTTCATTCATGAGTTCTTTTCTCCCAGTGACCTAAAACAGATCAAAGATCTAGGAAATTTTTCAGACAACCCTGATTAAATACATGAGGTCTTTTAAGGACTTACTAAGACTTATGAACTAGACTGGAAAGATGTAACATTATGCTTAAATCAAATATTGACTTCTGATGAGAGACAATGGATACTGACTTTTGAGTTCCATAAGTGTATTACAGATACCTGGGAATATATATTTTCAGAGTAATTGTAAACACAGCCTAGTCTGCACTGCTGTAGAGGAAAGTTACCTAGGTGACTGGATAGAGAACCCAAAATGTCTCAAAGACCTCTTTGTCCTAGGGTTGAGATTTCATCTGGACTATTACCTGTCCTCTCTGTCCCTGGAGGTGATAGATCTCTTTTGTAGGCTGGCATTTTAGAACTATTGATTCAGAGCAATTTATTTGAAAGTAAGCCCTAAACAACATAATTGAAACACTCATTTTCTCTCTTACTCTCTTTCAAAAGGTTAAAAAGTATCCATTCAGGTCCTGTGATTATTGTTTTGATTTTCTGTTTGGCAATGCAGTTAGAGTCAATCATAACTTTTGTCTTTGGAGGCATGTTTTATTAAAGATTAGAGATCCATCCTGGGTAAGCTCTTGATCTTAATTGTCTTTCTGCACCTAAGACAGGATTTAGTTCTTGTGCCATACTTTGAGTCACTCTTCTGTCTCTTCTCCACTGCCCTGCCCTGGAGAAATAACATGGTAAGCAACAGTATTTAAAAGGCAATGCTCTCCTCCATTGCTGCTGAATTTCAGGGCCAAGTTTCCAGAATGTTGAGTTTCCCCTTCAAGAATGAAACTGACCTTCACTGGATCATATTCAAAAACTGGTCTAGATTTAATCCTGAAGCTCTCAAAGAATAAATGTACAACTTTTAGTTCAAGTTTATCTGCCTTTTAGTCCTTAGGCAGAACTGGAGAATAACTCCTATCTTTCCTCAAGAATGATGCTGACTGGTTTTTACATTACAGGGCAGACTGACTGATTTTTATAACACAGATAAGTTCACTGATGGGACAAAACGTTCCTAGGGAACCTTATGAGTTTAATAACAGTTTTAAATGAGAACAAATATTAAAGAATAGATAGAACTCCGGCCCCAAGGCCAACCTCTCATCATGATTTCTCTCCAAAACACCTAGCCAGGCTAGACACTATTCATGGAAATATGCTACTGAGGTGCTACAAAGGAAAGCCTGTAACTAAGTGGGGTCCAATGTCACAGGCAAGATGGGAAAAACTGTCATAGGTTGACATCTGCAGCAGGGCAAGTTGGAGCCTTGGAAGGCCTCCTTCCCCCACTGTTTTGGATTCATACTTGGTTCCAAAGACTGCCTACCACCAACTCTCTTTCTACACCTAAACCTGGCCAGCACAACCCCCTGCAAATAGTTAAAATTACCTTTAACAATCTCCCTTTAGAGGAAACAATTACATGTTTCTATCCAAACAACAGTTTTGGCTATCAGCTGTGACTACCCAACAACAATGGCTATCAAAACAACAGTGAGAAGCCTCTATATAGTAGGATATTCCAATCAGATAAACTGTCTTTGCTTTCATAGGTGTAAAGGTTGTTATTCTTTCTGATTCTTATTACAAGAGATCTCTGTTAACTGACCTACAAAAAATTCTGACCAGTCTATTTATAGTTACAAACTTAAAAACTGTAAGTGTTATTATAATTCAACTTGGCCAAATATATTTGAGTGCACTCTAGTCTATTAACAATTGTCTTATGTGTGCCAGCCTGTCTGGTTGTTCAATGTGTGAGTGAGTACAATACTTAGAGCTATTTTTGTTTGAGCTCAACAATACTTTTTCTTTTTGCCTTTTTGGATTTCTAAAACACTTGTCTACAACTTAAGCTGGCTTGTAGATATCATCAGAGTTAAGGAAATGCTTCTACCCAGGTTGCCACCTGGTTAAAATGATGTAAAGACTGGTTTTATAAATACAATGGATATTGTTGTCTGTATACATTAATTTGAGAGTCTTTCACTGTTCAAGAATAATGTGTTACTTGTTATGCTCTGGTTCTTGCAGGTCATCAAAAAGTTTGTTAAGATAATTAAATGGGGACTCATTAGGCTTAGGGAAACTGCTAGACATGACTCCCCTTGCTGAGTAAAAGAGCAGCTGTCTGGAAATATTTTTTTCCAGTCTTTGTTCACTAATGGGACACCAATAACTTCCACAACCTTATGGGAGACACACCCCAATAAATGTTGCTAACCATACTATTGTGGTATGTTTGCACGGGCCATCATCAAATGGGTAAGTTCTCTATGGGTAAAACAATAAAGTTTTCTTATTCAAAGATGCTCTTCATACAAAACTAAACTAAGAGACAAAGATTTCCATATACATATAACATTCATTATGGCTAATTTCATGGTGTATTAAATGTGTTCATGCCTTCTGGATGTACAGATCTTCTAAAATGTAAAACTGGGATTGTTTATAGTGATAACCTTTTCCTTCACTCAGATATCTGCCTTTCTCTTGTGCTCCAGCTACTTGTGATAAGAGATATATGTCAAACCAGCATGAGACCACCAGTCAGATGATAGTTTTTATTTTAAAAAAAAGAGCTTACATATTGTATATGTATCACTATACTTAAAGGTGCTCAGGCACTGAGTAATCAAGACAATGTCACAAACTTCTTTGATGGTGTTATGGTTTGTGTCTGAATATCCCCCCAAAGCCTTATGCAGTCATGGGGCAGGCATCTAGAGTTTATGATTGATTCATAAGTGCTACACCTGCTCTGGGGTAGGTAGTTTGCATACAATATAAGGGAAGGAAAGAGGCTGCCTGCTGCCCCTCCTCCCTTTTGCTCTTGCTGCTTTTGCTGTTTTCCACCACCATGAACTATTGCCCTCTGCCATGTGCCACTTTGCTTTGGAGCCAGCTGATTATGGACTGAGACCTCCACAAACAGTGAGCTAAATAAAACCTTTCCTTCCTTAATTTTGGACATCATGTATTTTGTCTAAGCAGTGAGAAAAAAGTAACCATGACAGATGGCATGCCATTAAAGGATAACAAATTGGGTGAGAACTTCTTTATGTACTAGATAGAGATGATTGACTACAAAGGGTATTCTATATTAAGATAGACATTTAATTGTATTTCAAAGATAATATCATGACTATTATGCTGATAGATTAAGTGTGGCTCTTGATGTCAAGTTTTCTCTGTAAATCTTTTATAATTGTTGTCTGTTAACATTCTTCAGGGATTCAACTACCAAAATAGCCACAACTGGTAAGAAATAAGTCCTCTGGCTATACTTTATCTTTCAAAGTCCTTGAAATCCCAGTGAAAGTATAATAGTTGAATTCACTGCACCTACTGCAATACTACTGTCACTGACCTTCTTTCTGGGTGTTCAACAACTAAAATTTAGTGACTGGAAGTAGAAAGGTAACTGGGCTAAGAGGACAGCCAATATTTTGGCTCTGACCTTTCAAGGTCAATGAGAACCCAGGACATGAGGGGACCTTTTCTACCAGAGCCCACAAGTTTGGCGAGTCATCCAATCTCCTGAACAGAGAGACCGCCGGAGAGGGCCCACAAAGGACAAGAATCATTAAGTGTACAGTGTGCCAAAGGAGGATCACCAAGAGGGAAATGTCTCCCATGCTTTCACAGAAAGCATCATGGTCAAGTGTGGCTGTGACCCATCCTGATGGTTGATGTTAACAGAGGAGCTGGGAGGCTCTATACATGGTACTAAAGAAATGCCTGAGGAGACTTAACTGATCTTGATAGACAGCAAGAGGTTAATTTTAATTAACACAGGTCTCACTTTAACTTGGTCTTAAACACCTAGAAGAAAAGTATTACCAAAAGATGTGTAAAAAAATGTCATAGTAAAAACTAGCTATAAAAAAAGGGACTTCAATCACTAACCTCTTCTGGCAGTTTCCAGCTACACAAGTAACTGACCACTGTGATGATTCAGACAGAAAAAAACTAAGGTAAAATCTATAAAAGCTCAACAAGAATTTTAAAATTCTTCAGCTAAAATTGTCCTTCAAAACCACCACCTCAGCATCTTCTTACAGCTAAAACTAGAAAGACTCATGACAAAATATCAGATTCCCATCAGCAGAGGTATCTAAGAGCCAATGGGTTACAATCACTATTCCAGTTCCTTAAGAACAGTTTCTAGACTTGGCTCTTTCCCCAACCTGCCTTTCCATTCTAGTGCTCATGTTTCAATTATACATGCTCTAATTTCTTGGAAAATTTACTTAGTCTTTCCAAGAGGCTGCAAAACTCCAACTGATCATACAGATGAAACTAACAACTAATATGCTAGCCTCCTTTCTCCAGGATCCAAGAGATCAACTTTGTAAACAGAGTTCATAATTGCTAAACAACAACACAACTTCTATCTGAGGCCCATCAGATTAGCTACCTGGAGAAGGCCTCTGACTGCACACTGACCATTTATCAGCTTGAACCAGCTAGATGAAAACTATGCCCCTTCTGCCCTAACCACAGTTAGAGATAGGTCTTTAGAGGGGGGAATATTGTAGACAGCTAAGTTAGTTTTAAACATTACAGACAGTTAGACATAGCTGGGTCCTCAGCACAGAACACAACTATGGCCAAAGGCACAGTCACTGAAGACCAAGTTTCAAGAAAAAAGAAGAACTACTACACTCAAATACTGCCCTTAGAGATGAACAGCAGTGATTGATATTCTAAATAAGCACCAGTCACTTGGGTGAGGAACTAAAACCTCCCTTGCCCATTCCTTCCCAGAAAATCCTTGTTCAGTCCATGTACATTTGCTATGACACTTGCTTCCCCATTTGATCAATATTACCTAAGCAACTATACTTGTAATCTTATCAGCTGACTATAGTTTTGTCCCACCTTGAACCTGCCTCACCTCATGACTTTGCTCAATAAAACACCCTCAAGAAGTGGGGTGAGGGGGCCACCCACTCAGAACCCCCTTCTATCTCTCTTAGACACAAGCTTTCTTTCTCTTAATATTTCCTATTCTTTAAAAAAAAAAAAAAAAAGACATATTGCTCTAAGTCTCTTATGCCATCATTCTTGCCGCTTTACAAGAAAGCTCTGGAAATCCTCTTGTCTTTAGTTGTGCAGTCATGGCTTCCTCGGTGTCCTGAAATAATTTAAAATGTTTATCTTTTGTGGTCATTTTGACTTTAAGGAAGAGCCAGAAGTCAAATGCACCAGTTTTGGTGAGTAAGGCAGATGAGGACAAACTGCAATGGTTTTATGAGTCTGCCTTTTTGTTCAATGGCACTTATAGCAGCATTCATTGTATTCTAGATCACACCTCTTAAAGACATGGAAGAGGACTTGCTTTAGAAAATGGCAAAAATGGTAAGATAATGGGGGGGGTGAGAAGAATTAATGTCTTTTATTGTAATAATGGTTCTTTAACTTAAACATTCACTATTATGATCAACCCTTGTATGATTATATAAAACTAAAAACATACATCAGTGCAAGTGAAAATAAAGCAATTCACAAAAGAATAAATAAAATAATTAAAATACACAAGTCAAAGCAGTAAGATGTCTTTTTTTTTTTTTTTAAGAAAAAGTTTATTTTAAAAATGTAGGCATCAATAGTGTAGATTAAAAAGCCACACACTCACTACTGGTGAAAGCCAAAAATCTTCATTCAAGGAGGTCCATCATTGAGTTGTTTAAAAGCTCATAAAACTGCCACCCAGAAATGACTACTATTACATTGGTTTGTGTCTCTTTAGACATTTTGTATGTACAACTATATTCATATATATATATATGAATTTATTACCTGTCATTTGCCTTCATTTCTAAGTAACAACATATTGCCAATAAGTATTTTATTAATTACTTAACCATATTACCACAACTGTTCAACATTAGCTCTTTCTTTTGAGGTGAGGACACGTTTTGGACAGTTCTTCTGCTGGCTAGATTATGGCCAGGATAACTGGAGCTTGGATAGTTATCTCAGATCTGGAGGTAGCAATGACAGAGTATAAAGCAGTAAGTTAGAAATAAGACGGTCTGATTTTGTGGAGTAGCATCATCAGTCTGGCTTAGAAAATCTGCCCAAAGAATTTTACATAAGAGAAAAATAAATCACTCAATAAATATTAACTATTATTATTGAAGAGTATCCACTTATATTATTGACATACTACTAGATTTTTATAGCCAGCAAAAAAAGTATAAGATCACCAATCACAACAGCAGCTATTATATTGTATAATTATATACAATTTAATACAATATAATTGTATAAATTATATATAATTATTTATTATTTCCCAGCTATTGTGCATTAAGTATTATCCTTATTTGAAAAAAAATTGTGTAATTTAATGAAACAACAGATATCAGAAAATAAAATTAAAAGGATAGGTTAATATCTAACCAGCTCTTTAGTTCTTTTCCTATAAAATACTGAACAGAAAAATATCTTTAAAAAATACAGATATGCTTTTGACCATTAAAGGGTCAATCTATTCTGAATACAGCAAATGGGTTGGAAAGTGAAGAAATCAAAGATATATTATAGTAAAAACAAAACTAGTTTTTAAAAAATCACCTTAATGTTAAAGTTATAAAAGCTCAATAATTTAGAAGACCCCAAAAGAAATTCCTTAATGCTAAGTGTATCAAACATTTCTGTTTAAAATAATTTATATTTGTTGTTTGCTTCATGGCTGAATTCTTGTTTTTCAAATATTACCATGGATCTAGGGAAAGGCATTGTTCTTCCCTCCAATTGCCCTCTCCATCACCTGATTCTTCCATCATCATCCTGGCACTGTGAGACTCGGGTCAACACCCAGCTGCTATTTGCCTTTCCTATGAAACTGCCCAATTGATTGTTACAATTCTAATTGGCAAGAAACAGAAAAACAATGATATATAGACAACTATTCTCTAGTAAGTGTATATATTTTAATAAATAATTATCATTTTTTCATTTCTTTTAGTTTTATTAAGTTTTATCATAGGTACCATGTATCTCTGCTCTATTATCAAGAGTTACCTGCCTTCATTCTCTTAGAAATTGCCAGAGTAAAAACACATTTCTTTTTATCAGATAATGATGAAACTTATACAACCCATTTCATCTTTTTTAACCTTGGCTGATAGAAAATTCATAGTACGGTGCTGAAAATGTATTAATTTTCTTAGATCAGCTTCCTGGTACTTATTTCCTCTTAACATTAGCTACACCTCCTATTATCACTTTCATCAATGTATTAATTTTCCTTTTACCCTAATATTTCTAGGTCTTCCTTTTCCCACAAGGTTCCTCAAATTAGTTTGTGAAGTAAGCAGAAATAAACAATAAATTGAAAACAAACTAGAATATCCACAATGTGAAAACAATGCAGTTTTGATTACAGTCTAGTTTCCAAATAACAATTTAAAATTAGATATTACTCTCCTGTTTCAAGAAGATAGTCACACAAGAAAGTAAATCTCCCTCTACGGGTTTGCTATAGTTCAATCAAGTGACTACTAATCTCTTATCTACTTTATAACAGGTAAAATTCTTCCTAACTATTCATGAATCATGTTTCACTGAATCCAGATAATTTTTATTCCAATTTCTAATTATTTTACTATAAGAAAGTTGAAAAGAACCATTTTATAGCTATATTTTATTTCCCCATGCCTAAAAATGATTTATCTTGTTATCTATGAGATTTTTCCCCTCCTTCAAAATTTCACTACTGTAGTAACCACAAGCTTGGCAAATGGCTCCTGAGGTGGAAGCAAAACATGATTTCAAGTCATTTATAAATAATCATTTCAGAAACACATCTTCTCTTTTTTTATCCTACAAAACACAAGGTTTTGTTCAAAACGCACAAGCTGTCAACTTCACAGCATATCAAAATCTCACTTAGCTCTTTACTGTAAACAGTGTAATATTTCACTACCACATCAATAAATAAAATTCTTAAAAAGAATCATTTTTGTGTTTGATTCACATTTGTTCTGCATATGCCAATGAACCTAAGGTATTTGTAATATTAAACACTTAAAAGGTTTAGCTGACCAAACGGTCAGAAATTTTGAAAAGAGCAAAAGATCTATTTCATGAGACCAATCTGGACAAAACCCAAAACAAAAGAATCACAACATAAACTGATATAATAGCCTCTTTTACTAATCCATCCCACCCTCTCCCCTTATTAACCTTTCTTTTAAAATAGAATGAAGGAGTACAGGAAGTACTATCCTAATTTAAAAAAAACAAGATTTAGCTGTTCAGAAAAGTACAAGAAATACACCCTGCAATAATTTAATTATCTTGAATACAGTGAACAATCAATTCTTATTGCATGTATTTCCAGTAGATTTTTAGATTGGTGAAGACAGCACTTTCTTTTCTCAAAAACTGAACTTTTTTCAGTTTCTTTAATTAATTAAAAGCAGTATAAGAAGACAGCTCTTTCTAATAACACAGAAAAAGGAATTATCTATTGTGTCCTTGAAATTCCATTAAGGGTAGAGTTCAAATGCTATCCTGACTCACTGTTTTCTATAAATGTATCCACCAATGCACCTATGTATTAATTGTTCAATCCTAGAATGTTTTCATAACTATGGCAACATCACAAGTTCATTCATTCCGAGATTACTTAGTCTATACACAAGAGAAGATAGTTTAGTTCAACCCCTATAAAATTTCATTAATGGAGTCCAATTTTGGGCAAAAATAACATAAGTACATTCAACCATCTCTCACCCACAGAAAACAGTTATAAAATCTATACACAGAAAGCATTCAGCAACTCTTTAAAGACTCTGAAAAAGTAAATGGCAGGTGAGGCACTGGGGAAGAATAGATTTTGAAGTACCATGAAACCTGGCAGTAAATTACCCACCCAACCCGCCTTTCTGGTATCACCAAGTCAAAGTTTAATACACTAGGAATCTAGAATGCACTAGAAATCTAGTCAGTGGAGCTTCTGTACTAATACTGTAGTTCTAGCTCAAAGAATAGGAAAGGGAAATAGGAAAGAACTGTCAGTTCTTCAAATATTCAGAGAAAGTATGGAAATACCCTCTCTTCTCTTTCCTTTTTCCATTCCACCACAGTCCCTAAGCAATTTCCCAGTAACATAAGTACTAGTCACTAATGGGAATTTACAAGAGCTAAAATTCTAAAGAAGAGAAAGCTTTCTCTCCATTCAGTGGAGTTTTGGTTCCAAGCTAAAGAGCCAAACTTTGTTATTTTGCTATTTTCTGTCTATTCTCTTTGGGCTTGGTGTGACATAATGGAAAGCTAAAAAGCCCATACCAAGTGGAGCGATAACAGCCTCAGCTTTCTAGACAGAGGACAAAAAAGAGAAGACCCAGGGAATTTAAAAGTACAGTATTAGTCAATGCCACAGAACAAGAATGATATATAAGAGATGCATACAGACCAGAAAGAAAAAAATAAAATTATCCTTATGCACACAGAACATGCTTATCTACATTTAAAAAAATACCAAGGAATTACCCAAAAATTTCATACAAAAAGTGAGTTTGGGAAACTTGCACAAAATAATTTAAATATTAATTAGATTCCATAAGCTGGCAGTATGCAATTTGAAAATAAAAAACTTTAATATTACAGTAGCGCAAAAGAAATATTAAATAACCACTATAAATCTTGCAAAACATATCCAATGTTTAAACATTTTTTTGTACTGGGAACTGAACTCAGGACCTTGTGCTTGCCAGGCAGGCACTTTGTGCTGCTGTGCTATATCCCCGGCCCAACATCTCCAATATTTACACAGTAATAACAAAAATAAGTTAATGAAAGAAATCAAAAGGAAACCTAAATGAATGGAAAGACATACCATGTTCATGGTCTCTATTTAGGGGGATACCAGAAATTTAACTCAAGGCTTCATGCTTGCCAGGTAGGCACACCACCACTGAGCTACATCCCCAGCCTATACCATGTTCATGGGTTGGAAGACCCAAAATAACAAAGATGTCAATCCTGCCAAATTGAGCCATTTTCTTTTTTTTTTTTTTTTTTTTTTTTT
>NW_004955424.1:12905917-12908368 GCF_000276665.1 Chinchilla lanigera | reverse complement strand
TAATAGGGAATGTAGAGCAACTGGCTCTCAGATATTGACAGTGGCATGGAAAATAACATAACCATTCTAGAAAATAGTTTAGTCATTTCTTACAAAGTAAATATGCACCTATCCTATGACCCAGAACCCCCAATTCACAGTATTTATTCTAGATAAATGAAAACTTATCATTTATACAAAACCTTAAAGACACAACTGTCTACAGTAACTGTTACCTGAAAACAACCCAAATAACTGCAATAGATGACTACATAAACAACTTGTGGAACATACATATAATGGAATAATACTTAACAAGAAAAGTGGGCAATCTATTTACACACACTGTAATTTCGATGAATACTACAAGTACTTCCCTGAATGAAAGAGATCAGTCTCAAAGTTATACACACTATGATAACATTTATAAAACATTCTCAGGAAACAAAACTGTAAAGATAGATAAAAGGAGTTAGGGATGAAAAAAAGATGTGTCTATTTTTAAAAAGCACAAAGAAATTTTAGTAATCAGTAACAGAAAGCTGAAAAATGTAGAGATTAAAAAACCTATTTTTACATAACACATGGGTCAAAGAGAAAATCTTAAAAGAAATTGAAAAGTAGTTGGAATTAAATTTAAAAAAACTTACAAAACTTTGTGGAATGTACCAGTAGTTGTGCTTACCAAGGAAATTCAAGCTGTATGATTCTAACTACATGATATTACAGAAAAGGAAATACTAGTAACCAGATTAATGGTTGTCAGGGTTGGGGAGGGAGGTAGAGAACTCAATAGGTACAACATATAGGAGTCAGGACAGTGAAACTATTCTGCATGATATTCTAATGGTGATATATATCACCATGTATTTTTAAAATCAATAGAATATACACTATGAAAAGTAAAGTAAACCTCAATGTAAATTACACACTTTTGTTAATGCATCAATATTTGCTCTTCAATTATAAAAATGTAACACACTAATGCTAGCTGTTAATAGAGGAAAACACTTGGTGTTGGAGGTAAGAGTATATATGGAAACTGCTTTTTGCACATCATCTCTGTAAATCTAAAACTTCTTTAAAATGGCAATTAATTAATAAAGAAAGAAAAAAGCAATTTGTTACCCAATGTAGAAATTATAAATCCTAGGAACATTTGTCATTAGCATTTTACGAACAAGACAGTAGTCAAAGTTCTAATCCCTGTAAGTAGCCAAGAATTCCTCACAATGCTCACACAAGTGATTCATTGTCAAAGTTCCATTACCCAAAATAAAGGAGTCACAGAAAACAAGCTAATAAAGGCCATTCACTTACCAAGGGGGGACTGTCAAAGAAATGATTCTGATTCATAAAGTAGATGAAAGATGATACCATTTTCACCAATGTTTTTATATGCTTGAGCTAAATAAACAGAATTAACACTAAAATAAATGTCATCACCACTAGGATCACAGATTCTTGAACTGTGTATCACTACAACTATAGAAACACCAAATCAAATAGTGTTGTTACCTGATGATTCAAAAAATTATAAACAGGATACTACACCATTAGATTAAGAAAATTATACACCACAGGATGCTTCTAAATTTCATTTTAAACGACATACAACAAAACCAATATAGAGGGATATCTACATTCTCTGTTAAGGGAAGGTATGTTTGAGATATATGCAGAAGAGGTTTTTTTAAATTTTTTAACTGCATATTCGTTATACAGAATAGTGAGTTTCATTCTGACATATATGCACATGCAAGTAACATATTTCAATTATTTTCATCCTCCATAACTCCATTCTACTTCCCTCCCCCATCCTTTTCCATGATACTAAACATAATGAAATGTGCGGTGTAGTCCTACAAAGAGAAGAAATGTTTCACATCACTCACAATAGTCTTGTCTCCAAAGGAACATTCATATAAGCCAAAATGATGCCTATAGTTCTCTAAACTCATATTTAATGCTTGTACTGATGCAAACATAGCTTTTATACAGCTTTAATATAAATAGCCTCCCCATATTTATAGGGGATATCCTTCAATATCTCCAGTAGATGCCTGAATCCACGGACAGCATCAAATCTTATGGAGTCATCTGTAGGGTAACAAGGAAAATATGTTCTGAGAAATTAATCTTAAGGTAACTTTCTTTTATTTAAAAAAAAGGAGGAAAACATTAACAGACAGACAACCTTTTACAAAATAGCAAAAGAACAGTACAAACAATACAGAGTCACAAAGTGGTAGAAAATTAACAATTCTTATTGTTTTACATATTGATATCTTCAAAGTGGTTTCTCATGAAAACAGATAGAGACACGCAATATTGATCAATCAAGGACTCACTGACAGTTTCTTTCAGCAAAGAAATAGAAGACAGTACAACAACAGTAGTACACACATACAAAATATCTCCTTCTTTCCCTTCTCTTTTCCCACATCCCAGTTGTCCTTTACCCTTGAGTGT
>NW_004955424.1:12833118-12900711 GCF_000276665.1 Chinchilla lanigera | reverse complement strand
GAAAGTAAAGCACAGACTGAAACCACTGGTCCAATAGCTCTTGGAGCACTCACTCACTTGGCACAGGGCACATGCAGGGAGAGGCCACATGCGCAGCCCCCAGCTAGAACAGTTCCTGGGGCTTCTGAATGAGGATCTCCTGTCTGCCGCAGGTGCAGGGAGGGCAGAGACTACGTCTGTAATGGTGGCGGGGTACTGGGTCGCCCGCTCTGCCCCCAGGAAGTAGATGGGAAATATCTGGCTTTCTCCGCGAGTTTCAGCTGGGAACAGTGGCGGTGTGAGTAAAGCACAGACTCAAACCATGGGACCAGCTGCTCTTGGAGTACTTGCTCACTCGGTGCAAGGCATGCACAGGGAGAGGCCACACCACTCCCTCCAGCCAGAGAAGTCCCTGGGGCTTCTGAGTGAGGACCTCCTGTCTGCCATGGGTGCCCGGAGGGCAGAGACTCAGTCTGTAATGGTGGCGGGGTCCTGGGTGGCCCACTGTGCCCCCAGGAAGTAGATGGGAAATACCTCGCTCTCTCCATGAGTTTCAGCTGGGAACAGTGGCAGTGTGCGTAAAGCACGTATTTGAACCACAAGACCAGCAGCTCTTGGAGCACTTGCTCACTAGGCGCAGGGCATGCGCAGGGAGAGGCCACACATGCTGCCCCTAGCCAGAGAAGTCGCTGGGACTTCTGAGTGAGGATTTCCTGTCTGCACAGGTGCAAGGAGGGCAGAGAATCAGTCTGCAATGGGGGTGGGGTCCTGGGTGGCCCGCTCCGCCCCCAGGAAGTAGATGGGAAATACCTCTTAAGGTAATTTCTACATTGTGCAAACATCCTAGAGTGTACTTACAAAAGACATCATTAACCAGTTAATCTATGGGACCACTGTCACATACATTTGTCAACTCAAACATCATTCTTTGGCATAGGACTATACCTACTGTAGTTTTCAATACATGCAAACCTTTGATAAATGAGCCACAACAAAAATTAACTAACAACAATTAAAAATAAAATAGAACAATTATAGCAATATACTATAATAAAAGTTGTATGAATGTGGTCTCTTTCTTCTCAAAGTATGTTGTACTACATGCATCCCTTTTGTGGTGATGTGGTGCATACAATAATTCTGTGATGAAATGAAGCAAGATGAATATGGAGGATTGTGATACAGGTTTAAGGTTCTACTGACCTTCTGATAAGACTAGTTGACCATGGATAAATGAATCTGTGAAATTTTAAACTGTGGATAATTGGGAACTACCATTAATTGAACTTTTAAAAACACAATAATGATATAAATTGAAGGAAAACTCTATTTTCAGTTGGTTTAGAATGTTACAGAGTTGTTTGTTAACTCAGAAAATGAAGTATCAACTTATAGGATTTAAACTGCAATACAATGAGCTGATAGCAGTCCCCATTTTATAACACATACTATGACTGTTAACAAGTAGCTGGCAATTTCACTGTCTTCAATATTTCATTTATGGAAATATATAATACTCTACTGTAAACTACTTTCATTTCTCCATTACACTACGTTTCTCCATTACACTACAGCTAGAACATTATTTTATTTTTAATTGCATAGATTGATTATATTACCTTTATATTACCTATGAATTTTAATTCTGGATTATAAAAGGAAATTACAAAATATTCCTTATGTAAGATAGCATTAGGACTGACAGGGTTGAAACAGTACGTTAGACTATATCATGTCTTTGATGAAACTCTACAATAGTTCACAGGCAGGTCCCCTTTTGTTTAATCAGGCCTCCATGCTGTTACCAGTTAAGTTCTCCTAAAACATAAACCTATCTATGCTCCTCTGTTATTTATAAATATTTGATAGGGCTAACAGGAAAAAAGCTGAAATCCTCAAAACAGGAGAGGGGAGCTATATCTGTACTTGAACATGTACATATTTTTTGTTATTCCCTAAACAATATAGTTTTAACAATTATTTACATTGTGTAAGGTATTACAAGTAATCTAGAGATGATTAATGTATTCAAGAGGATGTGCACAGCTTATATGCAAATACTATACCACTTTATACAAAGGACTTGAACATCATAGATTTTGGTCTCTGCAGGAGTTCTGGAACCAATTCACCATGGATACTGATGGACAACGGTATTACTCTTTAAGTACTTAAAAATTAGTCTTTTACCACTATCACACCCCAATTAGTAAGACTCATGAGAAGAGAATTTGTAGCTATAGCATTTTCTTCAAAACTCCATAGACACCATCAATAGTACAATTTTTGATGCATTGTAGATACTGAAATACTGTACTAAATTGATGGAACAAATGAGGTTTGGGGTTTTTTTTTTTTCAAAGTATTTAAAATGTCCCTTCATTTAGAAGTAATACTGAGGGACAATTTCTGCTTTGGCACAAAGGTCAGATTTTATGATTTTAAAAGTTTTTTTTTAACCTGTTTGATTTTATGAGTCTATGACTTTTTATGTCAGTGACTTTTACTAGAAGGTGCTAATTATCTCACTTTCCTATTTCCCCATTTTGGTCTTTTCTATTTATGTTAGTCAGTTTTTCATCACTATTATGAAGTATTTGAGATAATTTACTTATAAAGAGAAAAGGTTTTTTTGACAAGATACACTCATACAAATGTTTATTTAATTTACTCATTTATGTCTATCCAATGATAATGATTTTTAAAAGGTTATACAAATGACTGACAATCAGTATGATATATATAGTGTTTACCTGCTTTGACTTAAAAACTCCTAAAGAGCAGACAGTGCCAATTTAACTAAGTTGTCCAATGCAGTAACAGATAAGGAAAAGAATGACATTTAAAGGCTTCCTAAACATTGGTTCTTTCATCTCTTTAAGCTAACATCAAACTCAGGTGTATACCCACTCTACAAAATAAACTTCACATGTTTCTTAACATACAATTTAAACAGTTACTAAAATACCTTGTTGCAGCAGGATTTGTATAGGTGTATGTTCGACACAGTACAATCACAGGAGGGGTATGGATCAATGTTATATGATTAGGGAAAACCCACTACGTGGTTCTTCGAATTTTGTACTGATTTTCACAACTGGAACTCTATAGTACAAAACTGCCATAAGCTGACTGAAAAAACATAAAAAGCTGAACAAGAGTTCACCCAGTTAAAAGACAACATTTACATATTCTGTTAGTCTGATATCATTAAAAAGAATCTTCTAAAAAGCCTACCATTAAAGGCTTAGATCGTCTATACATAACTGTGCAAACTAGTTCAATTTCTTAAATATTTTTCTTGTGGAATCTTTATGGTTCATAAGATCCCATCAGGAGGTTTAAAGCAGCTAAATGCCTTACAACACCAGGATTAGAAAAAAACAATGTATGAGACACACACATTATTGGCTTAATATGCTTATGTGGTATTTTCTATATTCTATTAACATATCCCTGACACCTTGGTCATGCTATAGCTTCCTCTGTAGAAATTTTTCAATAACAACAAAAATCATCAGAGAGAGAGAGAGACAGACAGACAGAGAGAAAGACAGAGAGAGACAGAGAGACAGAGGCACTTTTCTAAAGAATTTTTCATTGACTAGAAGGGTGCCTGAAAATCAGCCCCTATGAAGGGATATGTGAACAACAGACAATGTTGAAACAGTATGTATGCATCTAATTCTAGCTTTTCTTTAAAAAAGAAAAAAAAAAAGGTAAGTTTTCAAATTTTGAGGAAAAAAAAATCTCTTTTCATATGATGTCATTCTTAGTCTTTAAGCAAACATTCTGGCCATTTCTGTCTCTCAACTCAAAACTTCAAAACTTGAAATGATTTTTTTTAAAGATTCAAACAAAAGCCTCTGATTTAGTGAAAAGTACTTATAAATACCTCTCCAAGTACTCCCCACTGGATCAAAATGTCATAGACATGTTGTAAACATGATCAGTCATATTCCAGAGAACAATTTAAATAAACATTGTTTTGCTCTTTTGTCTGGAAAAATAATTTCTGGAGTGAAGAGTTCAAAACTTTTAGCCCTACATACTATGCAGTAAGAAAAAAAAAATACATCTTTTAAGCATCAGAAGCAGAGTACACAATAGGCTTTGTCTTGTTAAACAAAAGAACATGCTTTTCTTTTCAATCATTTCCAGCTGTAGGATCTGGCCTTCATGAGATCAGAAATTAACAGCATATGGCATCTGGCTACCTGCACAGACTGCAAATAAAATCTGAAGTCTTCAATAAGATTAACGGGGTCTAGTGGTTGAAAGTAGAGAGGGAATCACCAAATACCATTTCTTACACAGAGGCAATAACCCAAACGAAAGAAGGCCAGAAAAATCATCCCTACCTAATCAGATGTCAACTATGTTCTTGTGAAGTAACTCAGATCACAAGATCTTCCTGCCCCCCAGACAGAAGATATTATCACTGTCTACATAACGGGTTTGGTTCACAAATAAGAAAGAAATCCTTATGAAAAAGCCCGAGAAAAAGAAAGTTCAGGTTAACACACCCCGGGACACATCAGAGTAATGCTTTGGATCCCAATGATCTAGAAACAAGGAAAATCTCAAATAGCTATCATTCTTATCATAAATTCCACTAACTCTTTGTTCTAGAATGTGAAAATACATAGAATATTGGATTAAAAGATCTTTAAGGCCTTCCAAAATAAAGCTATTGCAGATAAAACATTCATTTGCCTTATTTCCCCACAGTTCTGGGGATTTGCTAGACACTCTACCACTGATTTACATCCCCAACCCTAACTGACCTTTCCAGTTAACATTAGTGACCAAAAATCTGCTAATTCCTGGAACATTTCAGTATTTTAGAATCTGTATTGCCTTAATCTCTAATCTGACTGTGTCACTTGGCATAACATAAACTTCCTTCTCACAATTAGACAGAGATGAAGAAAATGAATCCAGAACAAGAAAGAATTAACTCAGAACCATCACGCTTATAAAAAAAAAAACAAATAAAAAAGAGCTACTCAAAATAGTAAAGACTGATATTTTTCTGTCCACCCCCAACTATTTTCTCTACAGCTTCAAGTCTACTTTTTTCCAGTATCTTCAGGTCTACTTTTCACACTTTTACTTATGCTTAGTATTTTCATCTGAACCCTCTCCAAAATACTATATTCTACACGTAGAGCTCCAGTGGCCTGAAAGTCAAATTATGCTATATTCTTTGACAGTTTATTTCACAACTCCTAGAGAAGAGGGAAAAGAAACCAATTTGTTAATAGATAATTTATACTTAACCTATTTGTTACTTAAGCTTATCAGAGGTAAGCTTAAGTAATTTCATCAAAAAAGTTTAAACTCAAGCATTTGGATTTCATAAGAGTACTCAATGATGCCTGCCATTAGGGGAAATCAGAATAGGAAACCCAAATACATTCAGAGGAGGTAAAAGCAAAGTCTCTGAAAGACAACTAAGAAAAAAAAAATAAAAAGATGAACAATATATGAGAGTTAACTACATACTTTAATATTCCAGGGATACGTAGTCTAATAATAATCAAACACTAAAATTTCTAAATCAAATGCTCTTTTAGTGATTATGGGGGATTGCCAAACTCCAGTAGGACTATAATAGATTTTAAAAGAAAATTTTTTAAAGACTTAAAAGAATAATAAGCTTGTTTTCTTCACTCAGATTCTCCCTCTTCACAGTTATCATCAGGACCATGACAGCCTAATGATACCAATGTACTGCACACCCTGAGGGCTAGTACAAAGGCAGGAATCTATCTATCACAGCTGCTAATGTTTTATCTTCACTTAAAACTTCAGAAATGCAAATACAATGCACCAACAGCTGTTTGCACTTCCAATTTTTTCTTGCAAAGCTAGTCATGAATGTGGCTTGCTGAACATTTGTAACAATTACCAATTTTTGTTTCAATGCCAATAAATACTAAAGTCACTAGTGTACAATCTGTTTTTGCTGCCCAATAGTGATAGTGTGGCTGAAATGGTTCTCATTCCCTGGAAGAGATTGCAAAACTAGGAGATAGGAACTGGAGGTTAATAGCAATATATTTAAATCAGGAACATAGATACACTAACAAGTGGGCATATACACAGTAAATTCAAGTGCTGTGTGAATTCTCAATAAATGCTCTTTGTTAAAATTTGCAAGGACCTAGTATTTTGTTGTCTACTAGGATTTCATGAGACACAAAAAATACTTCGCAATGCAATCTCTCCCCCACAAGAATTAAACATATTAAGAGAGTGACTCTTGAAATACTTCTGGGTTATCAACTAACCATTTTGACACCCTAATGAAAGGTATGGCCACTTCAAAAATATGTGCAAATACAGGGTTTCAAAGGACAATGAACTTATAGTTCATGGCCCCTAGATTAAGGCCTCCAGTTTTTTTTAAAATGTGTATAAACTGGGACTGGTGACATACACCTGTAATCCCAGTACGCGAGAAGCTGAAGCAGGAGGATCACTGCAAGTTCAAGGCCCACTGGGCTACAGAGTAAGTTCAAGACTAGCCTGAGCTACATAGTGAGATTCAGTCTCAAAAACAAACAAAAAAGACAGATAGATAGATGGGCAGGCAGGCAGGCAGATGTTTTTAAGGTAAACAAAGGAAATGTGGGTCATTTAGTTGTTATCTGTCAAAGATTAAGGTTTTTAGAAGTATATTTTCAATGAGAGAAGGGAATGTGACAGAAAGAATAACATTGGAAAGAAGTAACAGAAAAAGTAAAGAATGCAATTATAGCTGGAGAAAATATTCTGAAGAGAAAAAAGGAACTGTAAAATTATTAAACCTTTGAAGCTGATAGAAATGGCAACAGAAGGCTCAAAAGAGAAATGGAATATAATCAATGTATGGCTGGACACTGATTATGACAGCACTAGCACTGGTGACAAACCATGGGAAGGCTGTAAAGCATAGAGATTAAGAGCACAGGTGCTAAACAAGCAATCCTGGGCTGAACCCTGGACCAAAGCAAATGTTTTTCTTTTACAAAATTTAATTTTATAGCCCGAATAGGAGTACTATATTACTATTTCTGGATTTTGCTAATGTGACTAGGTAAGAGAATTCATTTTTTAAGAAAGGAGTCACTGAACCTGTAACAAAACCTGGAAAGATATGCATAGAGAGAAAGGGATCAAGCAGATGTGGTAGAATGTTAACATTCCAAGAATCTAAATAAAGTTTATATCAACTTTACACTCTTCTGTAACATTTCTGTAAGTCTAATATTCAAAAATGGGATTTTTAAAACATTAAAACCCTGGAACATGGAAACTTAGGTTCAAATCCTGATTCAGCCACTTTATTAACTATGTGAACAAGGGGGAGTTGTTTTTTAACCTCTCTTTATATGTTTTCTCATTTGTAAAATGGAGATAATAGTCATATTCAGGTTGTTGAAAAGAATAATTTGATAATCAGATAATTGATGTGTTTAGAATACTTCATGACAAATAAAAAAGCACTCCAATCTTTATTATTGTTGTTAATAAACCTTTCTAAATATAATTATTCCCTCCCCCACTTTATCCCACCATTCTCTGTCTTAGACTAGGGGGAGGAGACAGAAGTAATGAAACAATGGAAAAAGTCACTGTTTCTTATCTTTAGCCAAGGGCTACTTAATGAGCTCCTCACCTCCAGGCCTGCCTGCTTTACTCTGTTCTCCCACTGCTGTCAGGAGAATCTTCAATCTTCATGCACACAACTCTTTATACACACAATTCTGACAAGTCAATGACTTCCTTAAAACTTTCAATGTTTAATGGCTTTAAGAATGAAATTCCAATTCCTTTCATCTAGACTCTAAGGACCATTCTGATCTGGTTGCAGCATACCTCTTTCATCTCATCTCCCAATACATTTCCAGAAATACATCCTGCACTCAAGCCTCAGTGAACTAATTGTAGTTCTCTGAACACAAACCTCCATGCTACAAAACAGAGTACTTCTCGCCTAGAAAAGTATTTCCACCTTATTTATCAAGCCAAACCACACTCACGCTGAAACCTTGTCTAAGTCTAATGTAGATGACTCTATGAGCACACCAAAACTCTATGCTTCCAGCAGGTATCCTATTATATTCACTTATTAGTCTGTCATGCTTATTAGGTTCTAAGTCTTAGGAGCAGGAAGATTCTTTAAAGCCTTTAAGTCTTTTAATACCAAACACAAAACCTCATTTAACACAGGCTTTTGATTAATGTTCAGTAAATGAATCTCCTGACCCAAAGGCAATAATGAGTACCAGCTCTTACCTACAACAGGATTGATTCCTTAAACTCCAGGTATAGAATAATCTATTGAATAACAAGTGAAAGCATCTGCCAAAGGCAACACTTGGGCCAACTCTATACTTCCAAGCAAGTGTATGAACCATTATACAGGTACATTTTAACCAGTTTTTTTTTTTTGAAAAAAACTAGCTTTATAATTCAAGAGCTCAGAAAAGTAGATGGGAGCATGATTTGTAAGAAAATTAATTCCTCCAAAAGACACCAGTCACAACAATATATATCTTAATTTGTAAGAGTAATATAATAATGAAAAATACATTTACTGCCAGAGACATAACTCCACATAAAATGACAACTCTTCTAAGTCCTTTTTCTTCAACAGTCATGAAATAAAAGGCCTAACTTCAGTTCATAAAGTTATTTTTCACCAGAGTATTTTAAAAAAGAAAAAACACTAATACAATCTGTCCAAGAAAGTTTTTAATCTTTGTAGTTACAATAGCTGGTTAATTCCTAAAACCAAAGTTTTGACCATAGTTCCCTTTCTCACCAAGAGTTGGGCAGAACACATGGCCAAATAAAAAAGGTGCTAAAAAAAGACCCTTGAGCCATATTAAACACAATGGAAATAACATTAGAAAATGGTATACTTCCCAGCTGCATAAGAAATACAATGACTTCAACCATCTGCTCTTTCTTCCTAAGATTGGTTTTTCACAAATGGATAGACTGACTTATTATTTATCCCATTCAAGAAACAAAGTGCCAAGAGTTGAAAAATCATAATTTAAAGCAGATAAAATTCAGACTGTGGTGTGATATAAAGTGCAGAAACTACTAGGCATATGTGGGTTTTTTTTTTCTTCATATTATATTCTCTACCTCCTTTTCCTCATTTTATCATTTGTAATTATTATCCCAGTATAAGAAAAATCACCAAAAAGTTCTTAAAAGAAAATATGTTTCAAATAAATTTTGAAAAAAAAATGATAGGTTCACAAAACCATCAGGATGACTATAAGAGAGAATGAGAAAGTATAGGAGAAAAGCAGAACTATTCACTTAAACATGATTTTAAAAGATTTAAGTTGTCTGGTGACAAAGTTACTGAATATCAGTATTTCGACTTACTTGATTCTGGCTTTATAAACACAGCTAAAAGGAAAACCATAAAGAAGAAATCATCTTGATCCCAAATATAAACTACAAATGCTACAAAACTATTCTATGGTATTGTTTTATATGCTAGACCCTCAAAATCCTAGACCCTCAAAATCACATAAACTTTGGAAAAGACATGCTTTCCACAATTATTCTTTCAAAAAGCTCTATAAATTCTCATGCAATTCTATGGTTCTGTGGGACAACATTTGAAAACCAGAACACTTTTCTATTCCCAACTGCAACTAATTTACTGTGCTTCATGAATTCATAACTCTACCAATATTTGACAATCTTGCTAACCAAGTACAGTAGACTGAAAAGGACTAGCCAACAATAGAACCATACTAAAACTGACTTAGAAATTTTGCACAAACCACCACACATTCCCTGCATACTCTACTATGAAAACTACTTTTGAAAGCTTTCAGCATCTGATTCAGTTTCACTGAATTATGAGTTCCTAGAAGGTAAAATTATGTCTTTTTCATTTTGGATTCTCCACTTTCCTCAATTTTGCCTAACTCAGAGCTTCATACACAGCAGATGCTCAATAATGGGCTGATTTTTTAAAATTAGAAGGTTTATAGAAGAAAATTTTAAGTGTTTTGGCAGCTTTATACTTATGGATATTAAATACACTTAAAATGTAAATAAAACGTTGTAATTTATACAGCTTAAGCCTATTTTTCCAAATATGTATATAATGACATGCATGGAAAGATAAATGATTTCCATTGATCCACAGATAAAAATCTAAAACCTTTTCAACAAAACATTAAAAATGTCTATGTATAAACAGTGGAATTGAAAGATTCCTACTTCCTGTTTACATCCACCTTTATATAGTATATGAACTTCTAAAATAATGACTGTTAGTCTCTCCCATAAATATCAAAATAAAAAAGATACTTTCATATTCAGGTGTGGAAGTGGCTGCTCAACTAAATTTAGCATTCTAAGAGAACTACAATTCTTCTTCCTAAGTCCTAAAGTAATTTCAGCCCTGCCAATCCTCACTAGTTATTCATCTTTTGTCACTTGCTTTATAATTCCATATTTCTGTCTTGCTTTACTTTTTGTTTCACCCATACCCCATAGTAGGGTAGAAAATTCACTATTTCACCTACTACAGTCTGTTTTTCTGCCCCTACCATGACTTATTCACTTCCCATGTTAAAGCAAAAATAAATACAGGAGTAACATACAATGAGATAATACTACATACCCGCAAGAATAACTGAAATAAAAGACTATTAACAAATGATGTTGCAAAGAGGTAGAGCAATTGAAACTTTCCTGCATTAATTGAAGAATCATAAAATAGTACAACTACTCTGTAAAAAGATTTGGCAGTATCTCGAAGAATTCTGACCCAGAATCCCACTGCTAAATAGGTTTACCCAAGAAATGAAACATACATTCACAAGAAGACTTGTATAAAGATGCATAGTAGTTTTATACATACTAGACAAAATCTGGAACATCATAGGTATCCATCAATAGGAGAACAAATAAAGAAACTGTTAAAGTTATACAAGGAAAAACTCATCAATGAAATGAAACTCATAATGTACTCATTAATGAAAAACTCACAATGTACTCATTAATGAAAAAGAAAAAACTATTGAAAGATATAACAATAGAGATGCATCTCAAAATTTTATGCTGAAAAAAAATCATGCTGAAAGAATGAAGCCTTACATGAAAGAATGTACACTATTTGATTCTATTTTTATAAAAGTCTATAGTAGACAAAACTAATCTCCACTGGAAAAAAATCAGTATGTTACCTCAGAGGACAAGGTTGAGGAAAGCAGAGCATGAAAGAACTTTCCAGGGTGATGGTAATATTCTGTGTCTTTAATTTAGGTTTAAGTTAAACAGGTGCATACAATTCATCAAAAATTTACTTCACACTTGTACATATTGTGGTATTTAAATTTGACTCTAAAAGAAACAGTAAACAAATACTGAGCTCTAATGTTATACATACTGAAGTGCTTAGTAGTGATGTACACGGATGTATTGCTTTGAAATACATAAAAGAAGATGGTAGGGGCTGGGGATTTAGCTCAACGACAAAAGCGCCTGCCTGGCAAGCGCAAGGTCGTGAGTTCGGTTCCCGGTACCGGAGAAAAACCAAAAAAAAAAAAAAAAAAAAAAAAAAAAGAAGATGGTGGTCAGTTGATAGATCATGGGTAGGTATAAAATAAAGCAAATACTATAAAATATTAATTATCAAATGTAAGTAGAGTAAATACGGATGTTAACTGAGCAATTCTTCTAATTTTTCCATATGTTTGAGATTTTTCAATATAAAATATTAAAAAACAGTAAGCATTGATTTCCAACTCCAATTACTTTTGCTGTCTCTGGAGATAGTCTCACTTGGCAGCAAGTAAAGTCAACTTCTCTCTACTTAGACCACTCCACAGGCATATTCTGTACTACTTAGCAGTACAGTCAGAATTGGTAAATTAGCAAACTGGCCCAGAAGGAAGACTGGACCCGAAGGATAAGCCTAACTAGAAACTCACTGGTGCAAAGCAATCAAAGTAGCTTTACTACTACTGACTGTAACAGCACCTATGGTAACTCCTGTCTTGAGCCAAAAATCCAATAGCACTTCCAACCAGTACTAAATCCCCTCTGGGAGTCTGCCACCACCACCACCCAAATTTTCACTAACATTCTTAGGCAGCTTTTCCACGCTAAGTACAACCAGAAGTAACTTCTAACAAAAACATACACAGCTTTGAATTGTACCATGAGACAGATTTATGGAATATGGAAGACATTAAAGTATTCGCTTTCTCTCTGAAAATAAAGAGTGCAGGCTCATAAACAATGCCTGAAAGGCATTTCAGCAGCTTAATCCACACAGGACATGTTTTGCTTTTTGAGACAATAAGGAACTGTTGGATACAGGAAGCCATAAACAACAAGAATTTGGCTTAAGAAAGAGAACAGAATAAATGTTTTTTATGGAAATCACTTAACATTTTTTAAGAGGTTTATTTGTAAGTGACAAGGCCTACAAGATATAACTTCTACATAAGGAGCAGCTCTTACAACCCACCTAATATTGATTGACTTCTCACGACAGTGGCACCAAGCAGAAGCAGTCTGTCAGCATTTCCATCAACAACTACATTCACTGAGTTTAATAATTACCTTTTCCCAATTTTCTCCAGACAGAGAAAAACACTTAGCTGGTTTTCAGCATTCAGCCTCAGCCAAGAGTTTTTCTTTCAAGTTCCATCACAGATCAAGTCTGGAGTTTGGGGAAGTGGATTTCCTTAGGTAAACTCTTTCTTTTAAGTCTGAGGAATTAAAACACCATGAGAGAAAAACCACCCATAAAATTTTATAATTTAACAAATACGCTATATGCAAAACTTACTGAGTAAATTAATAAAGCACACAAAAAGCCATTAGGTAGAGGCCAGGAGAATTCCCTCCTAGAGAAAAATTACTTTTTTTAATAGATAGAAAGTACAATTACAATCTGATACTCCTAGTAAAGCAAAACAATTCATGAAAGTCACATACTCCCTACCCTCAAGGGGCATTATTTCAGAAAGTTCAGGTTTCAGAGATAAATTGTGTTCTGGGCCTGTAGTGTAACCATAAAAAATTCCTCATTCTTAATTACTCCATCAATGAAATGAACCAAACTTTCTAAATTATTTATATTCAAAGACTTGAACTTCTCATATGCACATTAATAAAGATTATCATTGTAGTCCTCTTCTTTCTGGTGACAAAAGAGAAAGCCCTATATAATACATATAAAAAAGCATGTAATCACACTATATCATATACATGTACCCACTCACCAAGGTGATTGTAAACTGCAAGTATTACAAACACATATTGACAAAAAAATAAAATTTCAAAAGAGAAGTTAAAATCCAAACAATACTACTCAGCATAAAATATCCTAGACAAATAGAGAATATATATTCCATATACATTAAAATCATAATTTTAATTTCTCCCTTTATATTTATTTGTTTTTCTTACTTGAAAGTACTTTATGCATAAATGAAAAGAATTGCTTGAAGTAGTTTGAATCTCTCTCCTTTTCTATATTTTTAAATCTTTTTCACACTAGTACTGGGGATTGAACCACAGGGCCTTTGCATTGAGCTTCTTTTATTTTTTGGGTATCACTAATTTGCCCAGGCTGGGCTTGAACTTGCAATGCTCTTTCCTCAGCCTCCCAGAGTGCTCACATTATGGATGTGCACAGCATGTCCAGCTTAGTTTGGATCCTAAGTGTCCCTCAAAGACCCAGGTATTAAAGGCTCAGTACCCACCATGGCACTATTGGAAGGGGGTTGAGCCTCAAGGACAGTAGTTAGTGAGAGGTCTTCAGATCTTAGGTATATTCCCTTAAGGAAAATATTAGGGCTCTGGTCCTTTCCTCTTCCTCTCTTTATTTCCCAGCCATACAGTGAGCAGTTTGCTTTGCTCCATATCCATGCCAAGATGTGCTGCTTCATCATAAGCCCAAAAGCAATGAGATCAATCAGTCAGAAACCAGAACAATAGAGACCCCTTCCCGGTCCTCACTGAGGTCCAGGAAGTTTATATTTGTAATCTCAAAGGAAAGTTATAGAAATTCTAGCAAGTTAATTCCAATCTACCACTTCCAGTGCAATCCATGGCAAGAATAAAGACACTAAGGCATATTTGTAGTTGTGGGGAGCCAAGGGGGTCCTAAACCCAGTTACAATGTTGGCTAACCAGAACAAAGGCCTCGACCAAGGTTTTATTAACTCTTGACAAGGGGAGTAGCTCAGGGATGAGTGACTCCGACAGTGGCAAGAAATACATGAGTGCCATGAACCAGGTTATGTAGGTGGTCTGAAGTCACCTCTGCAATATGCAGAGAAGGATATGCAGAAGGAGTCATCTGCATAACACAATTTGAGGCAATATCTAATGTTTTGGGGTCAGCATTTCAACTCTGATGTGTAATCTACGCCCTGGGAAGTCATCTCAAGGCTCAACCCCAGCCGACAGTGTGGAGCATGCCTCTCACTCCTGCCCAGCTCAAACATGTTTTCTGGGAACTATGGAGGGGGGAAACAATGACCTGTCACCTTGCTTCTTACCAGATTACACATCAGCACCTCAGCTAGACCTCATGCATTGCTTAAAGCCAACTGAAGGGATAAGGAAAAGTCCTAGCCAACTTTGTACATATCAATACATAGAAATAGGGCCAAGTTGGAGATAACTGCCAAGATGGAGATAACTGCTCTTCTTTTAAGGACAGTCATGCAGGTAGTCCTCCACACAGAACCTTCAAAACTGTGAGACAAAATAAACATTTCCTCTTTATAAGTTGATTATCTTAAGTATTTGCAGTAGGGACAGAAAAGTGAATGACACACAATATTTCACCTCAGATGGCCAGAAATATATAAATTGTTAACTATGGTGCCACTCTAGGCAACCTATCGTTTTGCTTAATACTGTTGGCATACATAGTCCTTTTTATTATGTTTCCTTTGATGAACAATAACTTCTATGAATTCAAATCTTTACATGCAAAATTAAACATGTGTACTGAGCTGAACTCCTTCCTCAAAATTCTGCCAAAACAAAATTAAACAGCCTTTTTTAAAGGGCAAAACCCCACAAAAACAAGGAGTACCAAAACGGAGCTAAAGCAACAAAATTTTGGAAATTTGACCCAGCTGGTAACCAGAAAAGGCAAGCAACAGAGAAAAATAAAGAGGCAACCTGACCTGCAGCATCACATTAGTAGGAACCTCTGTGAAGGCAAAAAAAAAAAAAGGGAAGAGGAAGAAGGGGAGGGGAGGGGAAGAAGAGGAGCAGGAGGAGGGGGAGAGGCGGGGCAGGGGAAAGAGGAGGAGAAGAAGCTTGAAGGGACTTAGCTGAAAGTCTGCTTAAGAAGCAGTCAGACCCTTGAGACCACCTTTCTAACTTCATCTATCTAAGCAACTCTTCTCCCCTCACCACAGCAAAGGGCTGAGGATTTATTCTTGAAGAAAGATAAAATGAGGCTCTCCAGACTGTAGGATGACTGTCATAACCGAGGAAACAGATATCATTCAGAAAACAGGGGGATTAAATACGACAGTGTACACACTGAATATTGAGATCTTCAATCTTTCCCCGCTACTTAGACTGCTTTAAATGCTGGCAGACAACAAAAAGTCTAGAAACTCTTTCTTAGAATAATCTGACCAGTCCCTTGATGCCAAGACATCACCCAAACTCACTGAAAACAGAGGTTTTCCCCAAAGAAAATTATCCATCAAGATCACCCTAGGATGGGAGGAGGAAGGGGATAAATAGCATCCATGGGAACGGCAGTTAAGTGGTAATGTAAGAATGTCTCAGATCCACTAGAAAGCCATGTTAATTGCTGAGAATGTACAGATATACGGCCCAGTCTTTTTCATTGTTACTGACTGCTATCTTCAGTTCTAGCAGAGGCAAACCCTGAAACACAGATTAGAGTCCAAAGAATTTATTTGGGAAAGGACCTCAAGAAGGACTACTTACAATGTGAGGAAATAGGACAAGGAAAAGAAGAAAGCCAATGTAGGACATATTATCAAGCAAGTTAGATAAACTAAAACTTAATTCCATGGGGAACTCAAAAATTGCATAGAATACCTCCCTCCAGGTATCCTATATCTTCCTCTGATGTGATGGGCAAGGAAGCAGAGGTATTTATACACCAAACTCCATGAGTTATTGATTGAGAGGCATGGCGCATGGGACAAGAAGAGAGAAGTGCCATTAATTCCCCAATTCTGGCCTGTTGAGAAAGATCTTAGGGCAAAGAGAATGCAGGTGCTGGCAATTGGAGGATCAGGCAGCATACACTGAAATGATTTAAAGGGGCACGGGCAGGGAGGAGGGCACTAACAGCATCTGCTACTCACATGATAACCAAGTTAATCTGTTTTACTATCTTATTCAACATAAAAATCATCTCTTATAGATTCATTCTTGAATCTTTTCATTTCCTATCTTTAAGAAAGCTAATTTCTAGTGATAAATGATAGCAGTCCCAACCTGATAAAGCACTTAAATTATCTGGCAATACCTGTACATCATTTTAGTTAATACCACTAACCTCAGCACTCTATTTGGCAGATAAACATTAACCAGCTTTATTTTACCAATGAGAAAACGAGCCCCAAAATATAAAGTGAGGCAAATTAAAAGCTAAACTCATAACTCCCATTTTACAAAATATGTTGTTTATTAACTTTCACAGTTACATTCATTATTCCAATTCCCAGCTCTGGGACTTTTAGCCCAGAGCAACTAGGTAAAAAGGTGCATGTTATTTTATTTCATGACTAGATAAGCAAAGCTAAAAGTTATACCTAGCTGCAACATTAAATCTCTATCAGAGGCCAGGAATATAGCTCAGTGGCACAACACCTGCCTGGCAAGTGCAAGGTGCTGAGTTTGATTCCCGGTACTAAGGGGTAAAAAACATCTCAGGAAGTTACATGCAATGTTGTTCCCTAGGACCAGCAACATGAGCATCCTATTAGGTTACTCTAACAATATTATTTCCCAAACCCATTCACTCAAAAATTTCACTTAACAAAGTCACTAAACCTCAGTCAGATGATGCACTCATCTGCTAGCTAAGTTTGTTGGCATGGGTACCAGCCAGACCTGCAATTACTCTATCTTCCCTGAATCCTCCTTCACCTTCTTCTGAGTCATGTGTGTATTTAGCTACATGATGAAGGGACCAGCTTCTCTAGCAGGATACTCACATCATCCTGGTCAAAGTCAGCAAGTATTGATATGGTTTCAGTTCATTTTCAAGAGTTCCAACTCATACAACATGTGGTTTCTAGTTTGTCCTTGGTACTCCCTCATTTAATATATTCACTTTCTATTTTTGGCTACTTCTCTATGGATTTCACACCCCAGAAGAAACACCAAGATAATGGCCTTTCTTAGGAGTTTAACTTCATGCAATTGTAAGAACTAAGCACTCTCCTAGTGTGAATTTGAATATAAACCATTTTGAGAGCCCCTGAAAGTTGTAAGCCAAGACAAAACATATACAAATAAAGATAAAATTTGAAAATACTCCAGGAATACACCAAATTTATCTCAAAAACCCTAATCTGGGGTCAACTAAATGAAAAGTTCAAGCATTACCCAAAAGACTAAATGATTTGTCACTTTCCAGCTCTGAAATAAAATAGAACACAAATGTTCACCAACCTGTCTAAAGATGTTATCAAAAATGTCAACTGTAACAAATATAAACAACCAAATTTGTTTTATACTTAATATATAAATTTCAAATGCCTACAATTGTCTTTGATGGTGAAGTTTAAAATACTTTTATATATATATGTGTGTGATCTGCTGTTGTATTTAGTTTTTCAGTAATCAAAGACGGTATGAAAAACACCAAAGGCAAATATAAAATTTTATGCCCATTCGCTTAATAAACAGTTATTTATAGTCAGAATTTGGTATATTCAAGATGCAGAACCATAAAGGAGGATAAAGCAACTGATAGTAGTAACATTTTTTAAATTGTCTAGAAAAAGAATGCTAAAGAACTGAGTATCTTACCCAAGCCATAATAAACATTAATCTTTCCCCCACTTTATTTTTTCCACAGCGAATATCACTATCTGACACAATAAACTCTTTAAAATATACTCAAAAGTATTTGTTCATTAAAAGAATAAATGAAGTATAAATCATCAAGAAAATTAACCTTGACATTTCTTAAGAATTATACTCTAAATCAAAGATATTAAACAAGGAATGAATTAATGAGGTAAAAGTGTTAAAGGAGACTACTGTGTGATTACTGACAAGTTTTTTAAATTTCATTTTTACTCTTCTGCTTCTGTTTTACAATTTTCACTACACAAAGAAATATGTAGAATCTTCCTCTTACCAACTGGGACTGACTCATAGAAATACATTTCGTAAGTGACCCATTTAAAACCCTAAGATGGCCCTTAGGCAGGATTTAGTACCTGACTACAATCAGATGCATTTTTCTCTCTATGCAATATATTCCACAAAACCCAAGATATGAAATTAAGTGCATCTTAGGTTTCAAACTTCTTTTGTTTAAATCAATACTAATACTCTCACAGCAAGTCCTATTTGACCCAACCAGAAACCTAGGAGAGGAATAAAAAGGACAGATTATGAACTCTCTGAATCCCAAACTACCCTTTAAAACATTCAAGTCAAAAATATGCCTGGAAAATAAGTACCTTTGTGACTGAAACTCTGAGTTGTAATGTCAGAGAAAAATGAAGAAGAAATCGTATAAAATTCAATTAAAGACAGAAAATGGTATGCAAACAAACCAGCAATTTCTCTTTCAGTGCCTTTCATGTTCTTTGTCCTCATTTCAAAACAATAAAGAAGAAACGATAGAAAGGAGAAGAAAGGTAAGGGAAGAGAAAGGGCAGAAGCAATTTGAGTCAACAAAGAAATATACATCACAGAAAACACTTAAAAGCAAATTAGACTGATATTCTCACCTAGAAAAATAAAACATATCCACATTTAAAGCTGGCAAATTTTTTTAAGCTTTTTTATTTATTTTTTGGTGCTGAGGACCGAACCCAGGGCTTCCAACTTGCTAGACAAGCCTTCTACCACTGAGTTAAAACCCCAGTCCTGCAATTTTTAAAAAAGAATTTATAAATGCAAATTCTGAACAATAAAATGTAAGTTTCCTAACCCAGGATCTGCTGTATATACTGTGGTGCTTTTCTTTATCTATGAGGTTGTTCAAGTTATAGTTCCCCCACCTCAAACACAACCTAGAAGATGACAAAATCCTATAATGAGTATTCAAAGCCATCTTTTGAGCCACTCTGAAAAACAAAAGGACAATGCACAGGTCAAATAATTTTTTAGTCTCTGGAGATAAGAGTCCCTGGAGCAGAAAATGTGATGAAATGCATTAATGTCTGTGGTGTTATTTACTTGTTTGTTTTTGTTTTGTTTTGTTTTTTCTCCGGTACTGGGAACTGAACTCACGACCTTGCGCTTGCCAGGCAGGCGCTTTTGCCGCTGAGCTAAATCCCCAGCCCCTCTGTGGTGTTATTTAAATCAATGTAATTGTGGCTGCTTTGTTCTGATGTATAGTACCCACTCTACATTTTATAATTCTTAATCTTTTCTCTATTCCCTTTGGAATATTCATGAATGAAATGAATGAAAAGTCTGGTTTACCTTTCTATTCTATTCACCCTCTTCTTTCCATCAATTTCTTTCAATTTTGATTAGTTTTATTTTTTGTTTTTGTTTTGTTTTGTGCTGCTGATCCTTAGTACTGTAAATTCCTAATTCTTTCTCCTTTCCTGACAAAATATCTAAACCCCTTTAAAGAAATGATTATTTCTCCACCTTAACATTGTCATAAAAGGGGAGTGAGATGTCCAAGAAAATGTGACCTGAGACACTAATATCCATACTGCCTTTGAGGAAGGGTTGATCTACACTTATGACATAAGTGCATGCTTCTTTCTGAAAGGACAGCCTAAGGACACCTTGAAACTGAAAGCTCTGGATACAAATTTATCTACTTTGTAAAGAGCTTGTATCTTTTAGAAATAAACTTCACAGATTTCATATCTCAATGATCCACAAATCTAGCTTTCATGTTCATGGTCCTCATTAGGTTTTTAAACAAATCTTCAATGGAATGAAAGCAGTAATGCAAGTTATTATTTACACATGGGTTTTGCTGTTGTTGTTTAAAGAAGAAAAATTAAAAGAATCCTGGATGTGCCACAGGCTGAGTATGTACACATGGCCAGAATCACTTTTCCTTTTGCAGACTTGCATACTGCTAAGATAGACAGATTTCAGCCCTTCCACTTGTAGCAAGGCATTTCTCTGTATGTCATTTGGCAGATGCAGTTGTGGGACTCTGCCAATTCACCCTGGAGCCCTCCACTTTAATCAGTATCACATAAAGTTTAACACATGCTTTGAAATATGCACCAGATCCAAAGTTTTGCCTGGGGACGGGGGTGGGAATGCTTGCTGCAAAAACACATACCATCCCAGCCGCTACTCCACAAGCAATTATTTTTCACCTTTGGCTGAACTAGAAGAACTGTCAACACCAGAACACTGCCAACCAGGGGAGAGGTTATAGGGTCAAACAGGAAAGAAGGCTAAATGCTTTGGGCTTCAGATTGGCCATCTGTTAATCCTGCTGGCTGCATGGAAGAAGCATTATCTTTAGTTACACACACACAGAGAAAAAAAGCATACCTACAAGATTTGATTTGAGTACACTACAATTTTAGCGAAGTTTCTGAATTAGTGAACTTAATAAAAGCAAAAATCTCCTGTAATGCAATACATCAGCCATGTAAGAAAAGCAACTCAGATCAGCAAATTCACACACACCATACTACTATAAACTAGATTTTGTACAGAGGATATGTTAAAAATAAATGATATTTTTTTCATTTCCTATCATAAGCACATCTTATAAACATAAAAATATTCTTTAAACATGGAAACCAAATGAAACTTGCCACTGATAATTTTTTTTAAAGAAGAGTGAAGGAAAAGCCCAGAATCTCCCCCAAGTACTTCATGTAAGCCCTATATACACACACATCTATACATACACACTGCCAATAAGACATACAGCTAAAATGCTTAAATATATGACCCTCTTCTACAAGTAAAATTAATTCTCATAACAAGAAAAATATGGATTTAATTTCATGTGCCATTCACAATCTATTTGTAAAGGCTGACATAGACTATTACATTGAAAAAGACTCTTAAGGCTTAGTCCAGTGCACCAGGAAGAGTTTCATGAGAAATCATATCTGATGAGGTAGACACTAATCAGCATACCATAACCAAAGTTATTCCACTTTATTATTACACAGCAGTTACACTAATAGTTCCAAAGTGGGGTGTGTCTACCCACAAGGTCATGTAAAAACAACCCAATACTTCCATTTGTATTTATTTTCATCTTCTGTTTTGTGTTTTCATGCTGGAGATCAAATCTAGAGCTTCACTCATGTCAGGAAAGCACGCTACCACTGAGCTGTAACTGCAACCCCTATTTTCATTTCTTTGTTTTGTTTTTTGTTTTTGGTTTTTTTAAACAGTACTGGAAATTGAACCCAGGGCCTTCACAGTGAACTATATGTCCAACCCTTTTTAAATTTTTTTACTCTGAGACAGGATCTCACTAAGTCATTATTTTGCCCAGGCTGGGCTCAAATTTGAGATTCTTATACCTTAGCCTCCCAGAATGCTGGATTACAGGCATGCACCACCACACTCAGCTCCTATTTTCATCTTAAAAGAAACTAAGCTTTATAAACATTCAATTTAAGGAATTATGCTGATACCCTTACTCTCTCTATGTCAGTCTTGTACCACATAAGAAATTCAAGATACACTATACTGAGGAAATATAGCGAAGAATGTTTGACAGTACTACTCTCATTTGTTAATCTACTGTAGATTATATGTGCTCAAATACATAAAGTTAGATTATCCAGTTCTAGTTCAACCTATACAAAATGGACATATGGCTTTAAAATATTCCTCAGATATTCTTGGGGTTTGAAAAAATACTACTAATACAAATAACAAGAAAATAGCAGGGTCCTAATATAATGGTAAGACCATTATATTAATGGTCATCAAAATAATGTCTTCCTGTGCTCTTTTGTTATAGGACACTACTACTTCTTCTAGCAAGAGGTAGCAACCACTCACTTCTCCATCTTCTTGATTGTAGATTGGCTTTGTGACTTGCTTTGGCTAAAAGAATGTGAGAGACATTGTCAAATTCTGTAGCATAGGACTGAAGACACCTAACAGTTTGAGTTCTCCTTTTCTGAATGATGAGGGAACCATGCTGAGGTGATGATGAGGGATGAAGTCCACATTCCCCAGTAGTTTAGTGTACTGGGGGATGAAAGGCCAGATGGAGAACCAAAACCGCCTATCCAGCAGCTAGCACCAACTGCTGGCCAGCCACACGTGACTCCAGGTCAGGCCAGCAGACAAATTCTCTAGCCATGACCAGCCTTAAATGCTAATCTATGGAACTGTAAGAAATAGTAAATCAGTATTGTTTTAAGTCATTAAGTTTTGGGATGGTTTCCTATACAAAAGATAACTCATACACCTGTAAGAGGCCCCGGCCAAATATATCATATAGTATTAATATAATCATCAGACCTTGGCCAGGCATGGTAGCACACGCCTGTAATCCCACTACTAGGGAGGCTGAGGCAGGAGCGTCATTGTGAGTTTGAGATCAGCCTGGGCTACAAAGTGAGCTCAAGGCCAGCCTGGACTGCACAGAGAGACCCTGTCTCAAGAAGACAAAAAAAAAAATCATCAGACCTAAAAGAAAGGAACACCTAAAATATGAATTATCAAGATTACCTGCAAAAAAATTAAAATGTATTATTAACAATAGACCTCTCCTTATAATATATATCCTTCCCTGAGATACCAGCTAATGATATCACGTAGTACTACATATATATGTGGTTATGTACATATATAATAAACTGTATTTAGGTTATATATATAAAAAAATGTTTTACTGAAGGCACTCCATAATAAAAAAGGTTTATAACCAGTGAGATAATGAAATTTGTGTTCATCTGTAAATTATAAATACAAATACATAAATATTGAGTATAAATGTTCTACTTCCCTTGAAAAAAAATCAAGAAAATTAAAAATATTTGAAGAAAAATTCCAGTGGGCTGCCATGAATTATATGATGTACCAGTAGTAAATTTGATAAAGGAACCTCATACTATTAAACTCACCTCTATTTCCAAACTATCCCAAGTTCCTAACTATCCAGAAAGTAAGCCTCCATAGTTGTAATATTTTACTTTTATAAAGATAATATATTTGTACTCTACAATATTGTGTATATTCCTCCACCATCCCGCAGCATTTTACTTACTATATTTAGATCACAACAACTAAAACGTTTATCTCTACCTTAACTTAAAATCCTTCAGGGTCTGGTACATAAAGTCCAAATTACTCATTATGGTAGATTTCTACCTTATATTAACAAGTCCATTCAATGAGACAGGAACTATGGGAAGGAAAGCATGTGGTTATTAGGGGATAAAAAGAAGTAGTGCTGTGATATCAACAGTAAAGACAGAGATTTGGGTGTATCAAGTATTAAGTAGAAAGAGTCACTGCAGAGGGTACCATGGAAAACTAAAGGGAAGAGACAGAGGGATGAACTGAGAGAACACAGAAATGAGCCTGAGTACAAGTAGAAAAAATAGCTTTAACCAGAAAGAATAGCCTCTTCCTCTGAAACTGAAATTAAAGAAACTAGAATTAAAGTAACATAGAATGACAGGACAAAAGCAGTAAAGGAATGAGAGTTGAAAGCCAAGGGAGCTTCTGCCTACTAGTCCTCAGCCTCTCTACAACAATGATTAAGAGGTGAGGTTACCAATACAAAAAAAGGAGTATTTTTTCCATGAAGGAGGTCCACACCAAACTAAAATACCTCTTGTGTCACACAAAATAATATTAATATTTAAAAAGCTATCAATTTTAAGCTTATGCACACTATACTATACCTATATCAATCAAAATCAGAACATTTTTCATTGTTATTTTGTCCTTCCCTATGTCTTCCCTACTAACCATCCAACAGAAATATGGAGAGAAGCTGGGCATGGTGGCACATGCCTACAATCCTAGCACTCTGGGAGGCTAAGGAAGGATGATTCCAAATTCCAGTCTAGCCAAGACAGCTTAACAACTAAGCAACACTTGTCTCAAAATTAAAAATGGGCTGAGGATGTAGCAAAGGCCCCAAGTTCAATACCTAATACCCCCACCCAATACACACACACACACACACACACACACATACACACACACACACACAAATAGAGGGAAGGAAAGAAGGAGGGAGAAGAGAGGAGAGAGAAAAGAAAGGAAAAAAAGTGACAAAAGCACACGAGAAGTACACATCACTAAACCAAAGCATAAAAACATAACCTGTTCTAACTGTACCACGGCCCAAATCAAAAGAGCAATGTAGATCAGCTTATTCTCTGAAACTTGTCTATTTACTATTTAAACTTGGCTACTCAGAAACATTTACCAACATCTTGAACCTATTTATCAATGTGTTTATGAAGGTAGCCACATTTTCACTAATGGTATGAAATTAAACACTGAGAAAGTCATAACTTAATTCAAACTTTTCTACTATGGACCCTGCAAAAATCATGAAAAGACTAGAAGAGACAGTTCCCAAACATACTACTGATTCTGAGACTGGTACTTGATCTTTTTTTTTTTTAAAGAGAATTTTAAAAAATAACAAAATAACAACAACACAGACAAATGCACTGGATCTTAATAACCTGGATGGCTCACATAAGAGATACATAACTAAATATATTCAACATAGTATCTAAATCTGACATTTTATGAAAAATTTATGTGCACATGATAATTTTTCCAAAGAGAAAGTTCATGACTTTCACTAGGTTCTTCAAAGGTTATACCCCTAAAATGTTTATGAACTACTGTTATAGATCACTCCCTCTCAGTGTTAATAGACCAAACACTCCTTGGAGACCTACCCAAAAGTCAAACAATATATTCCCAGTTAGGTCACAGCCCTCTTCATCAGGGCAGCTGGGAGGCTCTGAAGTCACTCTGCATTTCCGCCATTTGCTTGTTTTCTTATAAACTTTGTTAGGAATTAAAGGGACAAAGTAATATAAAACTTTAGCCTAAGTCAAAAATATAATGTGATAGTACTGAAAAAGAGGCATTCCTGAGCTTCAAATTATCTCACAGCAGGACAAAATTACCATGTCTAAGGGTAGTATAGATCTCAAGTAGACTAAGACCACCATGGTTCAAGCCATGCTTTAACTTTTAACATCATTATACAAAAACTAAGCTAAAAATATAGCTTTCCATAGGTCTTGTAAGATACAAGAAAAACAGTCTGTCTGCCTTTCTCTAACACAAACACACACGCACGCGCTGAGTTATCCATATCAACCACCAAAGACAATAATAAGGGTTATTCCCACTTTTTGATTCTAAACAGATCTCTTTAAAAAAAAACTCATTAACACCTATAAAATTAATCTAATTATTAAATTTAAAAGTTATCATGAGAGTTTTTTTTTTGCTTTGCTTTTTTTTCTTCCCTGCGAAGAGATGACAGGAGTTCCTCAACACGTGTATGACTTGATTAGCTTATTAGTGCTAGGCACAAATTATAAGTTCAAAATTCACTGGTTACAGAATTTCTGTTTGGGAAGATAAGTTCTGGAGATAGAAGGTGGTAATAACTGTACAAAAATATGAATGTACTTAATGTAACAGAACTAGAGATTTTAAAATGATTAAAATGGTAAATTTGATGTCATATATATTTTACCCAAATTTTTAAAAATCACTGGTATAACAAAGTTCACTAGAGAAGAGTCAAGATAAAACTATACTTAAGTGGGGCTGGGGATTTAGCTCAGCGGCAAAAGCGCCTGCCTGGCAAGCGCAAGGTCGTGAGTTCGCTTCCCGGTACCGGAGAAAAACCAAAAAAAAAAAAAAAAAAAAACTATACTTAAGTGAAAAGATTTCACCTAAGATTGCAAAGATAAATTTCATCTTCAGATATTAAAGTTGAATATGTCAGAGATTTCTTAACAAAATTAGTCACCTAAGAAAAGCAGAAACCTATTAAAACTGAAATAGTCATAAAGATTCTCTGTCCTTAAATGCCTAAGTATCCTGCCCAGATCCAAAAAAAAATTTATATATACATGAACTTTGTCCTACATTCTGGAGAGATAAAAAATAAAACCAATTCAGATACATGTTCTGCCAAATTAATGTCTTAATGTCTTTACTTCTACCTCCCGAAGTCTACCCTAGCTGCAGGTTCCCCTCCTCCAAACACCTGCCCCAGATTCCCTTTGTCACCTAAAGCTCTGCAAGTAGGTCTCCTGCAATTTAAAGTCCACTTTCTTCATGGTGGTGTTTTGCCACTGCACAGAACATATCTTAACTATCAGCAATGCAAGACCTCTCAAACTCCCTACCTGCCTCCCAGTCTCATTAACCTCTTACTGGTAATCATCACAGGCCACTCTGATTTCTAAAGTAATGTTTTCCCAATTTTCAAAAATCTTCAAATACTTAAAAAATAAGGATTCATTACTACTGTTCTGTCCTAATGGCTAATCACTCACAGACCTCAATAGTGGGCTGGCTTCTGAATTTAAACACACACACATGCACACACATACAGGAACTGCAACCTGACAAAGACTTTTCTTTTCCCCAAAACAATGGCCTTAATCTGCAGAAAATTTTCTCTTCTGCATACACACACACACACACACACACACACATAATTGAAAGCTATTATAGATTTGCTATAGATGTTCAATGAGGAAAGTCTGCCAAGAAGGTAAAGTAGCCCTAATTTGTCATCAGAATAACTGTTTTTGCAAGATTGCAAAACACAATGTGGTTAGTTGAAATAATAATGATTTTTCTAATGTAATGTTTTCCCACAGTCGTTCATTCAAAGCACACCTAAGTGGGGGTAGGGGTGATGGCAGAAGGTTTCGGGCAGGGAAAGCTAGACAATGTAACTGTCTATTCAAAAGGAATAAAGAAAATGTGATATTTATATACAATGGTGTACTATTCTGCCCTAAAGAATGATAAACTTGAGACATTTTAGGTAAATGGATGCAGCTCAAGACCATAATCTTAAATGGAATAAATCAGACACACAAATTTAAATATCAGTGTTTCCCTTGTGTGAGAAACCCAAAGTATAAATAAAGAGCAAAATGGGAGGATAGATACCAGGAAGTAGAAAGAACATGTTGAAATACAAAGGGATTCAAGAGATGAGGGGAGGAGGGGAAAGAAAGGAAAAGGGGATTGATTCTATAGGGGGAAAAAATGGAAACAGAGCTTTTGTAAATATGGAGGGGAGGAACAGTTTGAGGGAAGTAAGGGGAAGGGGACACCCAAAAGAAGAATTAAGATCTGTTATGTACATGTACAAATTCCCCATGATGAATGTGATCATTAAGTACTGCAAACATGTACTGATTTTTTTAAAAATGTTAGTTTGCCTTATTTTCCACTAGGTAACTATCATGAAATGGATTATCTCTGAAAGATCTTTCCTTCTCTACATTCTTGCCATAAGTACATTATTCCCTTAGCCTGGAAATTCATTTAGTGTATAGCCTTATGAGGTAGATTTTATTTTTTCCTTTTTGGTACCAAGAATCAAACTCACAACCTCACACTTGCCAGGCAGGCACTTGTGCCACTGAGCTATATCCCAGGACTACGAGGTAGATTTTTAAAAACAATCATAAAATTATTTGATTTTAATCAGATCAAATGGCTATCTATAGCCCCTTTGACCAAGAAAATGTGGCCACCAAAACCAGGCCAAACAAAACGATACAGCTTTCACTTTGTTGGTTTTTTTGGTTTTTGTATTTTTTGGTACTGGGAATCAAATTCAGGACCTTGCATTTGCCAGGCAGGCGCTTGTGCCACTGAGCTATATGCCCGGCCCTCAGCTTTCACTTTGTAGTTGGAAAGCCTAAGAAGTTCAACTCTACTGAGGCTTACATGCTAGGAAGAAAGGCCATGCGTGAGCACTCATCTCACCACTTTGCTTCAAGCCATCCCTACAGAGGCCTCCAGATCATTATAGCTCTCATAGCTAAGCCGTTCCCAGCCTTAAAACCCTCCCAGCTAAGATCTCAGATATCTTGGGACACAGAGGTCATCTTTGCTGTGCCCTAATCAAATTCTTAACTTACAGAGTTAATAAGCTGAATAAAATGATTGCTGTTTCCAACTGCTATGTTTTATGATAGTTTGTTATGTACCAGCAGGAACTGGATGGAACACCATATATCCAAATTTAATTTAAGTGGCATTTTATTATTAAACCTAGTGTATCTCACACATCTGTAAGAGATCTCCCTTTTCTCTACATTCTCCTAATGTTTTATCTTTATTCTGTGGCACTTACTCTTCTCTACTTTGTATTCCTGCTATTTATATATACTTTTCATTTCTCACAAGAAAACAAAGCTCCCTTAGGCGAAGATGTTTCTGCTTTGATTACTATAATGCTTACTACAGCACTTCACCTAACATAAATATATACTCCATGTATATTTCATGACTAAACAAGTAAGCTAGTTAAGATTAGTTGAGAAACAACTATAATTCCTATGGAAGTAAAAAATACATGAACAGCAGATAAGAAAGAAAAACAATAAAATAGTTATTGAAAGGATAAAAACAAAAATTCATTTTTGTTTCTTTTTGAAATGTGATGGAAAAATTCACAATAAATCCACAAATACAATTCTATAAGACTGCAAATTTTCAAAGAAAAATTTTTTTTTAAATTTTTGGTACCAGGAACTAAACTCAGGACCTCACACTTGCAAACTTAAAAAACTTTCAAAACCAAGACTACAGAAATATTTACTTGGTAAGACAAAGCAAGAGTCTCTATTCTATAAAGTTCAAATATTTTATAGAAAAAAACAAGTTCTCAATAATAAACATGATGGACGTTAATAGAGAAAAAAAAGCACATATATTAATAGCAGATGGTAAAAGAACACAGAAAAATAGCAGCTAGGACAGTAGAAACTCAGTCCTGTACAGTTCAGCCTCTCATTAAAATAGTCACAAATCTTCATGCATTTTAGTATGATCCAGTAACAAAAGTATAAGCTGGTGGAAACAATGTACATGCAGTAAAATTTACACTTGGTTGTACAGTTCCATGAGTTCTGACAAAGGCACAGAGTTGTGCACCCACTGCCATAAAGAAGATACTGAACACTACCACAACCTCACAATATTCCATTTATATATCCTGAAAGGGCAAGAAAATATGCATGGAGAACAAGTCAGTGGTTAGTGGAGGTTATGGCTGGCAAAAAGCTTGATAACAAAGGTAACCACCTAAAGGAATTGTGCAAAGTGATAGAATCACTGTATCCTGTTTGCATCAGTGGTTAGGTGGATGTACACAAATTTTGTAACTCATGTACACAGAAACAAAATTAATTTTACAAATGTAACTAAAAACATTTTTTAAACTATGTTAGGGTTACTTGCTAAAACTTTCAAAGGGATCCAGAAGGATATGAGAAAACACAACTAGCCAGATTCCTCTCTTTTCTATACCGTCTGTAGGTCGACTGCTCTAGCTCTCCTGGGTTTTTTTTGTTTTTTTGTTTTTTCTTTTTCTGGTACCAGGAACCGAACTCACGAGCTTGTGCTTGCCAGACAGGCACCGTGCCACTGAGCTAAATCCCCAGCCCCTAGCTCTCCTGAACATGTTAAATATTTCCTTTCCTTTCCTTACTTTTCTTTCTTTGCATACAAGTTCCCTTGGTATTATTTCCATGGCATTTTCATGCTCAGTAAAGAAAACATCTGGCAGAGAATGAGATTAAAGCACCTGCTGAGAGCACAATCCTAGGAATTCTCCACTGGGTTTCTCCAGGACTGGTCAACAGAGTTATGTCTCAGGTCAGAGAGCACACCATGGGAAGCTGGGGAGGGCTCTAGATCCAAACCTCAAAATGGGCTTCACAATATTCTACACACTTAGAAGGGGTCTAGAGCTGATGAAAGAAAACTATAGCCCACCAATGATTTGAATTGTTCTTTCCAAGAAGTATGGGCATACAAGGAGATTAGAAGTTTGGTACAGCTCAACCTACTGATGAAGAAACACAATCACTAGATGCATAGTGAAGTTATTTGATGAAGATAGAAAGGATAAGAGCTCAAAATCAAATTTAGTGCAAATAAATAAGGAGATCCATTTAAGACTCATTAATCTCTATGGTCTGAATTGCTTATTAAAGTAGACCTATGCTTTAGTTTATCACTGACATTAAAATCACCATTACAAACAGTCTTTTTGTTTTGGGGTGTGTGTGTGTGTGTGTGTGTGTGTGTGTGTGTATGTGTGTGTGTTTTGTTTGTTTAGGGGTTTTCTGGTACCAGGAATCAAACTCAGGACCTTGTACTTGTCAGGTAGTTGCTTGTGCCACTGAGCTATATGCCCGGCCTGGCCAATTTTTTTGTATTTTTGAGATACGGTTTCACTATGTAGTTCAGGCTGGCCTTGAACTCATTTTGTAGCCTAGGCTGGCCTCCAACTCACAGCAATCCTCCTGCCTTAGCCTCTTGAATGCTGGGATTATAGGCATGTGCCAGCACAGCCAGCTTATACAGTTTTTTTAAAAATGGCATTTTCATGCTCAGTAAAGAAAACATCTGGCAGAGAATGAGATTAAAGCACCTGCTGTGAGCACAGTCCTAGGAATTCTCCATTGCGTTTCTCCAGGGCTGGTCAACAGAGTTATGTCTCAGGTCAGAGAGCACATCATGGGAAGCTGGGGAGGGCTCTAGATCCAAACCTCAAAATGGTTTCTTAGCATAGAAGCCTGAAAATAGTAAGAAAAATACTGCTAATCCTTAAAAAACTCTTCTCTAAAAGTTCATATCCTCCCAAATCAGTTTGTTTAAAAATACTAATGGAAAAATATATTTGTAGTCATTTAATAAAAAGATATTAAGGTTAACAGTTGGTATCAGACTATCAGTATCTCAATGGAATACTTCAACTGTCTAATAAAATCACACTGATCTCAAAGTAAAAAATGCCATATTTATTGTCTGCTGTGTAATATCTTATATGACTCTCACTAATAAAGAAATAAACTAATGCTTAGATTAAGTAATTTGTTCCACTCATTTATAAGTGAGAGGGGCTGGGGATTTAGCTCAGCAGCACAGCGCCTGCCTGGCAAGCGCAAGGTTGTGAGTTCGATTCCCGGTACTGGAAGAAAAAAAAAAAGAAAAGAAATTGGTTTATAAGTGAGAACGCCAGGTTTTAATCCACCTTTCTTGACTCAAAAATCTATAGTCTTTATTACTGAAGATACTACAAAAGTTTTTCTAGAGACAAAGTTTTTCTACAAAGATCTGATGAAGAATGATATGAGCTTACTCTCTAAGAATAATTAGAAAGAAGGTGGCTTGCTGTTCTATTTCCATATAATAACTGTATGGTGAGAGGGTAAGACATTATCTCTCTTAGTCTGAAATTACTACAAGTCAGGTACATACTGAGCAGATGCTACGGTTCTTGAGGATACCAACAATGACCCCAATCTTTTGTCTATTAAAGGGTAAGTATTCTTAGATTACTATCTCAAAAGTACTTATAACCAATATAATCAGACTTAATTTTTTAAAGTAGCTTCGGTGAATGCTAACTCCTATTTCATTATACTATTTTATTACTTAGAATTACTGTTTGTAAAATGTTATAGTAAGTTCTACAATTTCATAAACATCCTGTTTCCTGCTGGTCAAATGAAAAAACTAAAAAATAAAAGACAAGTGGAAAGACCAAGCTTATCAATTATGCTTCATGAGATCTAGTTTACAGAATTACCTTAAGTAGATCAAAACTTAGGCAATAACTGACTATAAAAAAAGCACTCATCAAATTTAAGATGGAATTCACAGAAGTCGATGGAGTTACTACAGCGGGCAGGGTACAACATTGATTACATTTAAGTAAAAATGGACAAAATTTATACTCATTTTAAAACATGTTTTTGGTATCCCTGTCTGGTGCTATGATTAGAATTAACAGTGAAGATAAATCATGATATTAAAGAAATCTGGGATCTAGGAGGAGTAAGAACTGATTACTCTTTAAACTTCTGAATTTAAGCCCTCCAAAAGTATCATCTTGGAATTGTTTTTCTACCAAAGAAACATCATCCATTTAACTTTTGTAAAATGTGTGTTTGTGTATATATGAAGGATATATGAAGATTATATATATATATATATATCAATCATAGCTCTCAAACTCGATTTAAATTTTATTATGAACTTAGATCTTATCTCTGCATTTGTTTTCAAAGATTCCCAATTTGGGCAGCTAACATGGAAACCTGCTCAGGAAGAAGCTGAGTCCTCACATTTTAAGTAGAATTTCTAGACATAAAAAAGGGAAGGAAGGGGAGGGAAAAAGGAAGAAAAACAAAAGATAAGGGGAAACAAAAAGAACTAACTACATTAAAGAGATGAGAGGTAATAAGAGAAGCAATTATTTTTTTAAATATCATTTTTCAATCATGCAGTTGTACCATTTAACTTGAAAAACTACCATCTATATCCAAGCAAAGTAAGATAGTAACTATAAATATATGGAACACAAAAATGCTATTTCAGGCATGTAACGAGAGACCACTACCAAGTAAAGAACAGTTTTGATAATTTATTCCAAGTTGTGATATGAAAATATATCTTGCTTCCATCCACCTTCTAGAAAGGCAGACTGGCCATGCCTAACCAGATCCAGACTTCATTTGATAACGACTTGTGGTTGTTCCTGGCCCCCAGTGGGTTACTGTGTGACAGCACTCAGACAGTACATTTACATATTATGTTTAAAGCATCATTTTAAGTAACCTTTTTAATATTCTTGCATATTCTAGGGGTTAAACTATACAATGAAAACACAACTACCTAGCATCCACTTTATGATAAGTTTAATTCCTTTCCATTTCCTAATTTAGGTATAAAGTGTTAGCCTCAAGGTCAAAGTTAAAATGAATTTCAGTAAAGTGAACCTTATTTTCACACTAGTTTGTGGCAAGATGAAATCTCAGGAATATTATAAAGAAATAAAGTTCAGTTGTTATATGAATTGCACAAGAAAAAACTGTGTGAGTCATGTTCCTTTATTTTAAATTTAAGGGAAAGTTAAGTTTCCTAATGAAATAATAATGAGGCCACTGGCTCTCCCCATGACCCTGATGCCAAGCCAATGATATCAGCAATACTTTCCATCACTGTCCTAATTCCCTGTTTTCCCCCATCTTCTTGTGCAGCAGCACAGAAACTACTTACTCAACCCACCAAAACATGTGTCCAAGTATTAGTGTATGAGCCTGCAGAGACAACATGGGTGGGGCAGTGGCATTTATTCTGCAACCAAAAGTGTTGAAGAATATATGCTCTCTTCCAAAGACAGGTAAATATGTATCTTAAAAATTCAAGGCTGGCCTGGAACTCATGATCCTCATGCCTCAGCCTCTTGAGTTTAATGTGTACTCATAGTGTTGGAGCACCATTACAACCGCCCATCTTTAGAACTTTCTCATCTTCCCCGACTGAAATTCTGTATCCATTAAACACTCAGTCACCATCTTTTCTCCCAGGGCTTCCAGAAAATCTCAGCCTATCTTCTATCTCTATGAATTTGATTATTCCTGAAACCTCAAGTAATTAAATCATATAATATTTGTCCTTTTATGTTGGGCTTATTTCACTTAATATAATGTCTCCAGGTTTCATCCATGTTGTCATGTGTCAAATTTCTTTCTTTTTTAATATTGAAAAGTATTCCATTTTTATATACCCAGTACATTTTGTTTATCCATCAATAGATAATTGAGTTGCTTCTATCTTTTGGCTATTGTGGGGGTTTTTGTTTTGGGGGTTTTTGGGTTTTTGGTTTGGGGGTTTTTTAGGTTTTGAGGGGAGTTTTTTGGTTTTTTTGTTTTCGGTTTGTTTGTTTGGTTTTGGGGTTTTTTTTGAGACAGGGTCTCACAATGTAATTTAGGCTGGCCTTCAAATCAGAGCAATCCTCCCACATCAGCCTCCCAAGTGCTGGGATTACACAGGTACACCACTACGCTGGACCACTAAGAGGTTTTTTTAAGAGTAAAACATTATCTACTGACCTTCCACTGTGGAAGATAAGTACTTAGTTCTCTTTCGTATGTTTACCATAGTACCACATATCTACAGACAGTCGTATCCTTACAAAACAGAGGTACTCAATAGATTAAATAAATTAATTTTTAACATTTAAGTATTGCAACTATATAAATACAATCTACATTCAAACCATATAAGATACTATGATCACTTTCCTTTCTTACACAACTTTTGTTCTCTGGAGTTAATAATTTTCATGTTTTTATGTTTGTTTCATTTTCTATGTAGTCAATATTGCTTTGTTCCCAAACTCTTCCCCAACTATCTTAATTTCCTTTCATTACTCATGCAGACATGCAGATTGTATCACTTTCATCTTCTTAGAATATCTCTTTTAAGCTGTCTTAACTGTTCCAGGTTGTAGTGGTTGCACTTTCTGCCCACTACTTCCCTGTCACTCAAGTGCTTCTTTTAAGCATTAGCTTAGGAACTCCATTTTCCTCTCTCTTGTACACAGCAAATCTCATATCTTCCTTCTTGTGTGTGCAAAGGCAAAAGAAGTCAATTATGAAGGCCTTTTAATACTGAAAACATCTTTATTTCACCTTCACAGTTTCTTGGTTTTATGGATACATATAGAAACATAGATGAGTAATCATTTTCCCTCAGAAACTATTTTGAGGGGGAATACTGTGGATTGAATACAGGTGTATGGCTTGAATCAAAAATGTCTCCCTGAACCTGGGCATGGTGGTGCTGGCCAGTAATCCCAGCACTTGGAAAGCTGAGGGAGGAGGATCACTGTGAGTTTAAGGGCAGCATGGGTTCCACAGAGAGATCCTACTTCAAAACAAATAAACAAACAAACAAACAAATATCCCTCAAAAGCCTCATGTGTCCTGAGGTGGGGCTTCTGAAAGGTGATGAGATCATGGTGGCACATACTTTTCAATGGGTTAAATAAATCTGATGAGAGAGCTGAATCTGCTGCTGGAAGATGGGACTTGGTCAGAAGAGGTAGATCACTGTGGGCATGACCTGGAAGAGTACATTCTTGTCCCTAGCTCCTTCCTCTCTCTCTTCTGCCTGGCTGCCAAGGGTTAAGCAGGTTTCCTCAACCATGTCAGTCTACCATGCTATTTCTGACCCACAGCCAGCCAACTATTAACTGAAGCCCCCAGAAACTGTAAGGCAAATTAACCTCACCTCTTTTAAATTGTATCAAGTATTTTGTACCAGTGATGGAAAACTTGACTAATATACAAAGGCTCTGTACATGGTAGGCAAGCACTCCACCATTCAGTCATAGCTCAAGCCCTCCTTCACAACTTTAAAGACCCCTCTATCTTAATCTAGTATCCAGTAGTGCTACTGTGAAATCCCAAACTACTTTTCTTTTCCCTTTGTCTTTTTGAGACAGGATCTTGCTATGCAGTTCAGGCTGGCCTTGAGCTTACTTTGTAGCCCAGGCTGGCAACAATCTCAAACTCACAACGATCTTCCTGCCTCAGCCTGCTGAGTGCTGGGATTGCAGGTGTGTGCCACCACGCCTGGCTCCCAAAGTATTTTTGATCCCAATTTCTTTTTTTATATAAACTGTTTTCTTTCCCTGCAGCCGTTTAGATTTTCTCTTTATCCTCTGGATTCTGACTTTTATAACATATCTTGATACAAGTCTATTTTCATCCTTTTTGTTGGGCACTTGGTCTTTTAATTTGGAAATTCATGTCTTATAATTTTTAAAATTTTCTTGTATCACTTCTATGATGAATTTTTCCCCTTTATTGTCTCTGCTTTATTTTCCTACAATACCTAATATGAACTGTTAGATCTCCTGGAGTGATGCTCTAATACACTTACAGCTTTTACATTTCACATGTTCCATCTTTTTGTCTTTTTACTCTTTTCTACAGATTTCCTCAACTTTTTTCTTCTAAATCCTCTTTCAAGTGATTTCTGCTCATGTTTTTATAGTCTCATTCCTTTATAGTCTTCTTTGTTGCTGTAGGGGTTTTTAACATAGCATTCTACTCTTGTTTTTCACATGTTAATGACTTTTTATCTTTCTAATGTTATTTATGATATTTACATTTCCTTTTTTTTTTTTTTTGGTTTTTCGTTTTTCTCTGGTACCAGGAACCGAACTCACGACCTTGCGCTTGCCAGGCAGGCGCTTTGCCGCTGAGCTAAATCCCCAGCCCCGTTATTTATGATAGATTGGTTGGTTTGGCTGTTAGGTTTCTTTCTTTTTACAAAATCTCTATCTTCTCCAAAATGTTTCTTTATATAGTTTTGTTCTGACCTCTAACTTACAGGCTAGATAGAGGCTTTTCTCAAATGCCTGGTAATTCATAGGTGTTTGCTCATATTTTAAACTGGGACACTAAAAAGTCGATTGAAGTAATCAATCATGGACTTCAAAGTGATCTGACTTGCCCACTTTGTTTGGAGCTGTCCAAATATTTTAGGAATTTTCTCTTTTGATAATCATATTATTCAGAGTGCCGTCCAATGTCACACTTAAAGGGTACAGCTTGGCCATTAGAGTTCTGGGAGCTAAATCAGGAAACAGGGGTATGGGAAAAAGGCAATGGACCTTAGCATTTATTACACAAATCTTCCCTCTATTTTCAGTTTAGTACTTGTATCCTCAACTTTGGTCCTCTAGTCTTCCGTTACAGTTGGGATAGGGAAGTTAGGAATCAGACTAACTGCTTTTGAAATCAACTTTCAAGAAATCCTATTTGAAGATCAATTTTACCTCCTTTCTCAGAGGAACCTAACTGCACCAAGTACTATGATGGCAAGATAACTTAAGACAAAAGCATTTTGCTCCAGTCGAGACTTAACTAAAACAAGTTGTGGTAGAATAACTAATGGTCAATTTATAACGCCCAGCTGAAATAAATCAGTGTGGTTCTAGGTATCGAAAGCCCACAACATAAAAGGAGAACTGGAGAGGAAGATGGTGTGCTGTTGGTGCTCCTAGGAAAGCTTGTAATGCTGCCCTGCTATGAACTCAGCTGTTATTGTTGGAGGAGCTCAGGTTCTTGCCATTGCTAAGGATGACTACGGTTCTCTTCAAGGTAAGCTCTGATCCTTACCTTGAGCATTGCTTCCTGGCTCCAGTGCAGATCCTTCAGCCTGGTGACAGAGATTCTTCATCCAGCTGGTGCAGACTTTCTAGCTTCCACCACTGGCCTTTGGGCCTTCCCAGTGCAGATCCCTGATACAGACTTGCATGAGACATTGTCATGGGCGCTGGGCCTCTAGCTGGACTCCTGGAGGACAGTGTCATGGCCTTTAGGTCTTCAGCTGGACTAGTGCCAGGCATTGCTATGGGATCCAGGCCCTCAGCTACATTCTTTAGGTCTCTAGTGTGTGGACAGATCTCTTGCACTCTTCTGCATTTGACTTTTTGGGTGAATATTATAAAATAATCCTATAAACTATGTGTCCTATATTAAATGTATTCCCTTGCAAACCCTGACTACAACAAAAGTCAACAGCTGAAAAAAACCATGGTGACAACTAATATTGCCCAAGAGTCACTTTCTTTAAAATCAGTCACTAAGCTGAGCATTGTGGTATATGCCTGCAATCCCAGCACTCAGAAGGCTGAGACAAAAGGATTGCAAGTAGGAGCCAGCTTGGGCTACATAACCAGATGTAATCTCAAAAATATTTAAAAAGTTACTAAAGGAAAAATGCCTAAGAGCCTTCAATTTCTGTTATAGATCATCATTTCCTTTCCTTAACATTAGTTATACAACCCATATAATTTAGCAAAGGCAAGTTAGAATTTTAAAAAGTAAATAAATCCTTCCTTTTGTTAAAGAGCATCACACAGAAATCAACCTAGCCACAAATATTTACATTACAAATATTCAATCCCACAAAGCCTAAAGGCAAACTAATCAAAATAAGAAATACAAAACTTCCCTTCCACAGGAGTCATCCCATAACAAGTGAATTTTAAAACTCAGGTGACAATTAATAAAGAACTCTAGGCATTTTTTAAAATCTCTTCAATTTAAAGTGATAATTCCAAAATAAGATATGCAAAGTATTTTTGCGGCATACTGAAAAAAGATCAACACAGAAAATGGAATAGGATAAAATGGAGGAGTTTCTACCTGCTTTACAGTTGGCTGTATTGGGCCAGGATTATAGCTCAGTGACACAGCGCTTGCATGGCAAGCGTAAGGTCCTGATTTCAAGTTCTGATACCAAAAAAAAAAAATGTTGGCTGTATTTTCACATGTGGGCCCACTGCATGCTCTCAACACAACAAAAACAAAAACAATAAAAAATGCAAAATACAAACATGCTGCTTAACTTAAAATTCAATATAATGATAGGTAGTAAAATGAACAATTTTTTACTTGTCCTCATAGTCTGCTAAAAGAAGGATCTCTATCCCAGTTTTCACACCTGTATATTTTCTGATTGTCTGCAGTTTCTCAGGTACTGGGAAGACCCATCTAGCTAGACATCATTTTAAATCAGTCCATGCCATTGTTTCCTTGATCCAAAATAGAAACTTGTAATTTAGTAAAAAGTAATTCTATTTGAAGCCAAAATAATAGAGTGTATTCATTTTTCTTTTACTATGTAACTAACTACAACAAACTTAGCAGCTTAAAACCACACACAATTGTTATGTCAGAGATTACTCAGGTCAGGAGTTCAGCTTGTCCTTTGGCTCAGAATCTCACCAGGCTGGAATCATGGTGGCAGTCAGGGCTTTAACCTCCACTGCAGCTCAGGATTCTCTTCTAAGCTTATTCAGGTTGTTGCAGAATTCAGTTATTTGTGGTTCATAAGACTGAGGTCCCCATTTTCTGGCTGCTGTCAACAGGGATCACTCTCAGCAACTCAAGGCTGCCTAGAGTTTTCTGCCACATGACCCTCTCCACCATTGTTTAAGACCATTAATACAGCATCATCTGCAACTTTGAATCTCTTTCTCTATCTCTAATCTCCTGTCCCACCTTAGAAGAAGCACACTGACTATGTCAAGCCTACCCACCCAGAGGGAAGAGACTTTACAGGATGTATACACCAGGAGGCAGGAATCTTAGGGCCATATTAGAATTCTGCCAACCACATACAATCAAAGCATAAAGCTTTCTAATGATCAAGTTCCATCTAAAATCAATATAAAGCCTAAAATGCAGATGGATGGATAATTTACATATATTTTACATCATCCTCAAATAGTATGATGAAATTATACAAGAAACAGCTTGAGATTATAATCTTGATTAAATACTAGGAACAACTGGGCATAGTGACACATGCCAGAAATTCTAGCACTCTGAGAGCCTGAGACAGCAGGATCACAACTTCAAGCCCAAACTTGGCAACATAATAAGACCCTCTGAAAATAAAAAATAAGAAATGGGGCCAGGGATATAGCTCCATGGTACAGCACCTGCCTGGCAAGCCAAGGTCCTGAGATCAATTCCCTGTGTCAAGAAAAAAAGAAAAGCCCAGGAATATGGCTAAGTGTGACAACCCCAGGTTCAATCTCTAGTACCATTTAAAAAAAAAAAAAAAAAGCCTAGAGTCCAACATGTTCACTAGAACATTCTAGTGATTTGCTTTGGCTGGTATATCCCAAAAGAACCACTTACCAGCCTAGCCCTACCAGATCACTGTATTAAGGACAAAGTCTACCCATGCATCACTGTATCAACTCAAAAGACAAAAAAAGGAAAGAAGGGATGTGCACCAAAAAAAAGCAGTCATCTACTTAATTTCTAGAATTATTCAAAGCAACAATAAAGAGTAAGACCTTTGAATCTGGTTTCTCAATGATTCTACTTAGAAATATTATAGAGCTTGTGTGGAGGTTCTAGCAGGGCAGCATAGCTACTGGTATACCCTTGATGGAGGAACACTCTTCCTCTATTGAGGGTGGTTGTCCTCTTCAACTGAGCACACAGCTTCGGGAGATACACACATGGAGCGTTAAGGGAGGAAGGGAACACCTGCCTAGTCAGCCAGATCGGCCATATCAACCCTGGTGATCAATAGGGTGACAGATGTTGCAGCCAGATCACCCTCACATCCATCTACTTAGAAATATTCTAAATGGAAGTTACTGTAACTATGAGAAGAATATAAGAAAAAAATTGTTTAAAGTCAAAATCATGCTTTCTGAACTAAAAGTAAGTAAACATCAGTAATGCTAAAAGCTTAATTTGTAAATTCTTCAGGGGGTGATAATTATGAAGAAAAAGGCAAGAGACATGGAAAATATTTACTGTTCTGTATTCTATGATAACGGGTTCTGGAAGAAACTAGCTAGCTGTCCAGCAAACCTATTTCCTCTTTCTCTTGCACACACAGCTTGACTGTACTTCCAAGTCTCCCTTGCAATGCTTGAGCTCTGGCCAGTGCAATGTTGGCAGAAGTAGTATGTGTCCCATACATGCTTGGTTCAGAAAAACTCATGACTCATTCACTTTTTTTTTCTTTTGCTTTTACCAGTGGAAGCCATTGGCTGAGCAGTAGTCCACAAGTGAAAAGAGTCTTGATCGCTTGATCATCTTTTGAAGAAAAGATACCACCCCCGAGAGATATCCATTTCAGCCTTTACATAAGCCAAAAATAAAACTTCTATTATAAAGTTTGGGAGTTTATTCCACCAGGCAGTATTTACTCAATAAATTCAGAAACTGTTGTTGGAAGTGTGGTACTACCAAAACAATAACAACAACTAAAACTAAAATAAATACTGTTAGGTTGGTGGTCAGGCAATAGGCAGCAAGGATATATATTTAACATGGTAAAAGGCTGGAGAATGCTACTACATATGGAGAAACAACTGGTAAAACTACAACCTGTGGTAAGTGAAAGGCATACTAAATGCCTGCTGGACTTGTAGCATATAGCACTATGAGTGACTAAAGAGTCGAAGTTACATGTACATTAGCATCTACTGTCTGCTTTTTGCAAAGTATTACATAGAAGAGATGAGCTCAAAAAGAATTTGCAGACTGAAATTACAGGAAATACAAGTCTAGAAACTTTAGATTCAGAGGGTCAGAAAGCTGAATACATATAGAGTCCAAACAGTAAAAGAATAATAAAAGGGGGCTGGGGATTTAGCTCAGCAGCACAGCATCTGCCTGGCAAGCACAAAGTCGTGAGTTCGATTCCTGGTACTGGAAGAAAAACAAAAAACAAAACAAAAAAACAAGAATAATAAGGGGTTGAATAATAAATTCCAAAGAAAACTTATAGCTAAATAAAGTGACTCAATCCTGAATTGGAGATCAGATTCAAATATGAACTTCTCACTGATTGTTTCACACAGCCTCAAAGTAAACCACTACACTAAGAAAGAGGTATGAGGTAAGGGCTATGCTCCCCTACTCTTACTATATCCCTAAACAGTACACAAGAAAATTCCATGACCATTCTTGAAACCTCACTTAGGAAAGTACATTGGGTATAGTGTCCACATAGGACCCACTAGAAAGAAATACACGGGGACTATTTTGGGAGAACTACGATGCCAAAAAAACACAAATCTGGACTAAATAAACTTTCAACTGTTCAGAGCCTCAGACCCCTAAACTTGCAGGAGCAGAAAACAAGCAGTACAAGCTATAAATAGATGTGGACGTAAATATAAATGCAGATGTAGCTATACATAAACACAGAAAGAGAGAAAAACATGTGTCTTCTAATGAATGTCTATTGCTCAACATCCTCTTCAGAAATGTACTAGACAAAAATAAGGAAAAAACAATGCATACCTAGAAACCCAGGGAAACAATGGACACAGGAGTTCTTTCCACAATCAAAACTAAGCAGTTTCCCTTTTACTCAGGCTGAGAGACTTCCCAATGCTATCCAAGAAGACTGAATAATTGCTATGGACCAGAGAATACTATTTGTCTCCTATTCTTTCTCCTTTACTAAATGTAATTTTTTGTTTCATTTTCTAAATGGTAGTTACTCCATCCTACCTTCCTTACCCTGTATTAGGGCATATAACTAAAAATTTTGGCTATCTGGTACCAGCCTATGAAGAGCCACATCTGACTCTAATTGAGAAAGCTAAGCATCCCGGAGATACCAGAGTAGATGGGCCCCTGGGCTCTTTCCCTTAGGGAACGGGTGACTGTAGTCTATGCCCAAGAGGAGAGCAAACAAATAGCTAGTGGCCAGAGGGTCCAGAGACTAGCTACTAGTCATCAAATTTCTGTCATCCTCACTTTAAGGGCAGCTTTTATATAAGCCTTCCTTGTCGATGGGTATGGCCATGTAACTGAGTTTTAATGAATGAAAAGTGGGGAGACGTAATAGTGCTTTGCATCCCAGCTGCCCTTAAAAACCCTTCCGTATATAGTACTCATTGGTCTTTCCCCTTCTGCTCCAATCTTCAAATCCACACGAAAGGTAGCAGAGCAGCTTAATGGAGAGATTCTAAATCCCTGAATAGCCATCGTGGGTTTTAAAAAAAAAATCACAAATAAGAAATGCGACTTGAGGCTTTATATAGTGAGAAATAAACTGCTTCCTCCCCCTCTTTTCTAATATCCATGAACTCAAATATTTATTCAACTTCTACTAAATACAAAGTACATACTAATTTTGCGTATCATCCTTACTTTCTAGGTACTACAGAAAATTTAAAAATATGTAAGACATGCTTATTCAAGGGTTGTTCACATATATATGCATAGGATGATACATTTAGTAAGAACAATTCTTGATATGAAAAGTTTAATAGGAGGAATGAAGACTTAGCCATTAAAATTCTGAATTCCTGAATTCACTTAAAATTCCTTTACATTACAAAAGTAAAGCAAACAGCTAACAATTTACACAGACTGAGTACCATAGGAGATAAATTTTCTTCCACCTGACCTGAATTCTACTATAAGATCCAACCTCTGCAAGTTGCTTGAACTTGAGCAAGTCTCTTCCCTTTCTGGGCCATTCATTTCTTCAGACAATTAAACAATGAAACCAGCTAAGCTTAAGTTAAATGAGGTAATAACATTCTTAATGAATTCCTCTTTGACCAAAAGGGAAGTAAAATACATTTCTCAGGCAAAAGCCTAAAAACAACCTTAAAAATGGTAGCATCCACAGAGACTTTGTACTAGGCTTTCCTATTTTAAAATTTACCAAAAATTAGTGAAATATAATAAAGACTTGTCTTACTCAGTATCTTTATCCCTAAATCCAATAATGCAAAGGTATATTTTCAATGATTAATATTGTTTCACTCCTACTATAAAGAAATGACATGATTATTTCTACCAGATTTATCATCAAAATAGTTTTTAACTTTGTAAAGTACAACAAGATTTAAAGGGGTGTGTGGAATATCTCTATTACCTTAGGAGAAGGGTAACTGGCAAACCTCTTCAGACAAACATCCAAACTAAGATCATTAGCGCTATCTGAGACCTAAAATATGGTTCCAAATAAAATCTATTCCCTCATTCTCCACAGAATGAGAAGAACTCCAAATAACCTATTCAAGAAGATTAGTGTTTATGAAACCAAAACACACTTTCCACAAAGTCTTCCATTTATTGCTGTGAGCTATATCATCAGTTATATTAAGAGGTTTAACATAATCAAAGGGACTAAAATTTCAATAGAGCAAGGACTAGGCAAATCATTAATGTTCTTCTACTCATAATGACAAAAAAAACCTTTCTTTGATTATAAATCACAGCATCTCCCCAAAGGATTTTTTCTCATTGATTTCTGTTACTATCAGAAATAATTCATGTACAATATTACATCTTGCTTGTATAGCAAATAATCAGCCAAAGGTACATAATTTGAGTCATTAACTAGAAGGAGAACTTTGAATTGCTTTGGGCTTCAAATCATATCAAAGCAAAGTATTTATTTTTTAAAAAAAGCAACAAAGTTAATTTCTCTCAAATCCTCAATATAAACCATCATAACTGATTAATGTACTGAACATCCAATTTACTGGACATCCACAGAGCAAAACAATACTAGTTAATAGTTCACTGCTCTATTAAGATAATAAAAAACACTTTTTAATCATATGTTTCCATAAGGTAAACAAATTCCTTAAAATGATAAGAAACAATCAAGACACTTGGCAAAAGAAATCCATGTTGAACTGAGTATTTGCAAAGGCAACGTCCAATCCATCATAAACCCAAGACCTACTTGCTTCATGGCTGTCTCTCCAATTTTGTCTGAATGTTTGCGGATGCTCTCCAGGAAATCTTTGAGATCAGACATGGAAACATCTTTTATTTCTTCTCGAAGCTTGGGGATGTTGTCCACCATCACCTTGCAGAATCGATAGTGGCTTACTTGAGGCAGATAGGTATGCTCTAGATGTTCCAGAGTTTTCAGTGCAGGATAATGCCTACAAAAGGAATTGATTACCTTTAGCTGAACTCAGTCTTCCTTGGGGTTACAGATATACTCCTCAGGAAAAACTTCTAGCCTAAATTAGTTTTCATTGTGCATTAAGATAAATCCAGTATTGAGTTTTAAAGAAACCATCAATGAGCTAAGTCTCAAATTATTTTTCAGTTTTTGTTAGTACATGTTTGCATGAAATAATGATTACATTACTTTCGAGGAGTTAATACACAAAAAATACCTCAATTCTTTTTTCATTCCCATTCCCTCTCTCCCTACTCACTCCTTCCATTTCTCCCCCTTCCCATTTCAAAAAGATCAAGTTATTACAAATTAATATATGCTTTAAAATACTAGTAACGTATAATCAAAAAAGATTTTTATCTAAAGAACATATAAAACTTAAAATAGATACCAGCTAAGGAATAGAAGAAATTTTTAAAATATCTCAACACCAAAAAAAATTCAACCTATAAGATGAAGTAGCCTGGTACAGACTTCCAACTGTCGCATCTTCTACCCAGTGATTCATTCAAATTCATGGCAAAACTATCCAAGACAGCCATTTTAGGGCTCTAGAAACTGACCAAAAAAGAACAACAAATCAAGAAATGTTTATTCACGAAAACTGCTCAATGGTGAGATGCTGTAGTATACTTGACTGGGGCTACTTCCAGTAACACCCCACACACACACACACACACTCAACAAATCCCTCACCCCTGATCACTATTCATAGCTAGCCATGAAAGCCAATAGCTTCACTGACATTAGAGGAAAACAAAATTTGCAGCAGAGGGTAAAAAACCCACAATGAGTGGCATTATTAGTAAAACTGGTAAACACGGTAAAAAAATTAAAATGTGAATAGGAAGGGGCTGGGGATTTAGCTCAGCGGCAAAAAGCGCCTGCCTGGCAAGTGCAAGGTCGTGAGTTCGGTTCCCGGTACCGGAGAAAAACCAAAAAAAAAAAAATGTGAATAGGAAAAGCCACCAGCTCTACTGGCCTAAAGTTGTAGCTGGGCTGTGACAAATGGCAGATTGGAGGACTATCCAAAAATTTAACAGGAAGGTTATAGGAATAAAGACCTATGAAGAACCTGATGTGTTTTCTGCCTGTCTAGCCAACTGAGAAGCTGCACACAAGCAGGGAATACTTAGAAGGACCTAAGCACTCCACTCATTTCTGGCAGACCAGAGGGTTCAGGAACACACAGGAGAACTAAGAAAGTCTGGCAGAAAGTAAAACTTCAGGCCTTCTTAGGAAACTAAGAAATTGCTTAATTTCTTAGTTTGGAAATGGCTTGAATTTTTAGTGTACTACCTAACCCACATACAAATCTACTGGCAAAGACTAAAAACCTTACTGATTCAGGTTTGTTTGAGTATGACGGCTAATCAATAGTGAGTTGATGGGTATCCTTTAAAAAATGAAAGTAACCTGCCAGGCTTAGTGGTGTACACCTGTTATCCTACCACTTGGGAGGCTGAAGCAGGAGGATCATGAGTTCTAAGCCCAGCCTGGGCTACTTAGCAACTTCAAGACTAGCCTGCTGGACTACTTAGTGAGACCCTATGAAAAAAAGAAGTAGAAAAAAGAGAAGGAAGAAAAGGAAGAAAAAAGAAAATGACAGAATTTCTTGCTAGCCAACCTATCTTACAAAAATTCTAAAGGATGCCTGAAAGAAATGACAGCAGATGTTGACTTGAATTCACACACACACACACACACACACACACACACACACACATTGAAGAGCATAGTATATAATAAATATATGCTAAATATGAAAGAATACATAAATATATTTTTCTGTTAATTTTTTTCTTAAAAGATAAGAATTTCTAAAGCAATTATTCTAATACTGTATTCTGGGTTTATAAAATATATACATACATCAAAAAATTCAGTAACAACAAATGCAGGTGTGGCTGCAGAGGAAAGGGAACTTTTCCACATTGTTGGTGGGAATGTAAACTAGTTACAACTACTATGGAAATCAGTACAGAAATCTTTCAGAAAACTAAAATTAGAAATTCCATTCGGCCCAGGTATTCCTCTTCTAGGTATCTTCCAGAAAGAATTCAAGATATCATATTATAGTGATGCATGCATACTAATGTTTATAGTAGCACAACTCATAACAGGTAAATCTTGGAAGCAGCCTATATGTCCACTGACAGAACAATGAGTAAAAAAAATGTAGTATTCATACACAATGGAATACTACTCTGCCATAAAGAAAAACAGAGTCATTTACAGAAAAATGGATGCAACTTGAGACCATAATATATTGCATGAAATAAATCAGACACACAAACTTAAATATTATATCGTTTTCTTTATATGAGAAACATTAAGTGTAAATAACTTAAAAACCAAAATAAAAGACAATAAGAAACAAGGAGATAGATGTTTTGCAAACAGGAAGGGAATCTAGAGATGGAGGGAAGAATCAGGAAGGAAAGGGAAAGGGAATAAAAAGAATTAAGGCAAATACACGTTATGTAAATATATGAACTCCCCACAATGAAGATAATCACCATGCAAACATATACTAGTTTACAAGAAAAAGTGATGCCTACACTTGCTAAATGTCTTTAAAAAAAGAAGAAAATAAAAAAATAAAAATAAATAAAAATAAATAAATAAATAAATAAAGAAGAAAATATACTTATAAGAAAGTCATTCAGCTTAGAGGTATTCAGAACTTTCAAGATACAAAAAGGAAAAGCAAAAGAAATAGAAACAAAATCCACAGAAAAACAAAAAAGGACCAATATGTAGGAGGGGTTTGCAAAGCAAAAAAAAAAGAACTTTATCAATCAACTGCCAAAGATTTCTTAAAACGTGTACTACCATCAATATTTTCAATAAATAGAAATTCACAGCCTGCGGGTAAACAAATTTTCAATGAAAATGTTAGTGAAAACAACTATTCTAAACATGATATCTCCATGTATTAAAATAATGAAATAGCAAAATGTTTGTGATATTGTTGAATGAAAATCATTTCAAAAAATACTGCTTCTCAGCCTTTCAGCTAAGATATTTGTTCTTATTAGTTTCATATTTGATACATCATCTAAGAAAAATATATCAAATGGATTTTGTCAGCAAGGAGATGAAATGGGACCTTGTCTCGTCCACTCCAAGCATCAACCTAGTACCTCCAAGGGATGGCACAACAATTAAAAGTAATACATCTCTCAAGTATAATTATAACATTTTAAAATTATCAATATATATAAATTATAAATATATAATTACTAAGTATACATAAGCACAGTGCAGTGACTAGGAAAACATATGCAAAAGTGTTAGGCATGACTTTTTCTTCTCTAGATGGCAATATTATAAGCAATTACTTTCTTTGGGTTTAAATGGCCTAATTTCCGTATTTTCCATTTAGTACAAGAAACACCCAGCTCCCCCCCTATAAATAAAAAGACTTATAGCTCTTGTTTGGAGTAAGTGAATGATTTTCACAGCAGATATGCTAGCTCTTCTTTCTCCAAAGCACTTAGTATCACAAACACTAAAGCCTAAAGACTAGTTTGTTTTATTTCTTTTTATGGCTTTTCTCATGTGTTCCAAGAGTTGAAATCTTAGTCCAAATAAATGAAGAGAAGGTTTATTCCTCCTAAATTTAGAAATAAAAGTACAAATATAGTTAAATCTGAAATAGTTTTTATTAAAATTTTACAGACTCAAAAACAGTACAATTCACATGGTTCAGTGTAAACAGAATGGTGTTTATACTACAATTAGGTATGAAGAGTTATGTGCAATAAATTGCAGTTCCTTTAGACAGAAACTTTAGAATGGATAGAAAGCCAGAAATTAAGCCAAAAAGATAAACATACTTTGGGGTTTAGCTATATTTTGGAACATTGTTTATAGAATGAGAAAAATCTAACAATGTTGCCTGCAGACACAGGCACATTCACTGATGAGACACATGGCTCATGCTGAAAACATCTGGTCTGTCAAATAGCTCCACATTTTTCAAGGCTAATTAGTACAAAACTCAGTGATTCCTGGCAGCAAAGAACATTACCTTCTTTTCCCCATTATCCCTTCCGTAGCATATTCATATTCCAACCATAGGAAATCAATAAGATTATTCAAATATATAGCATATTTCCACATCAATGACAGATAAATAATTGATAGCAAATTGAACACCTACATGAGAAAAAAATCTATTTCCAGTGGCCATGGAATTCCCAACAAGATTTTGACATTACTTTTGAAAACCTCTAAACGTTATTAAAACTGAATCAAAGGGGAAATTCCTAAATTTTATTTGTACGTGTTCACTCTTACCTCCCTCTTGCAGCACCCCTAACAGAGAAAGAAGCAGAAATACAATAAGGGATATAAAGGAAGAAGAGCTGAATAAGGCCTAAATGGGACAACTAAGATCCAAATAACTGAGACATTGTTGAACGCTATCATAAGAAAAGGAATGCTGATTCCAAACAAATAAAATTTCAGTACTTTTTTGCATGGCATGGAACAAAGTTTCATAATGATGGCTTTTAAAATTAAGTGGTCCTTGAAAGTGACTCACAAGTATCTGTAAGAATTTTTTTAAAATTCAAGGTATGATAAAATATGAGGTAAAAGTTATTACCACAAGAAAATATTAGTTCCTTTCATAATCAAAAAGCATCAGTAACAACTACTTAATCCCTTCTATGTGCTAGAGATAAATGGTGATGTATCTTTTCTTCGGGAGCACAAAACCCAGTAGTACAACCAGTATTTGTAGTTAAAAATAATAATAATGAGCTTCTAGCCTTGCAGGCATAACAAAAAACAGACATAACCTCCCACTTTATAAACAAGTATAGTATGGGCTAAAAAACATAAAACAACTCTTTTCAGTCACTGGACATCAGGTAACACAGAACTATGGATTGTGAAAAATGCAGAACCTCAGCGGCAACCCCAGACCTGCTTACCCCACGCAATCCATGCACACAGCAGCATTTTAGGAACATTATCCAGATACTTTAAATGTGAGTCCAAAGAGACATGAACAGATATTTTTTCAAAAGTATTTATTGTACAATTGTCTGCACAGCAAACAACTGAAATAATGCCAAATGTCCCTCTCTGCACCAGCTGGGATATTTATGCTATAGTAACAACCCCAAACGTCTCAGTGACCTAAAAGAACAGTTTAAAACTTAGTAAGACAGCAGGGAAGCTCTCCTCATTAAAAATAATCAAGGACTCAACTATCATAAACATTACCATTTATCATGAGCAAGGAAAAATAGGGAACTCTGAAAGGACCTACATTGGAAATGAAATGCTAAGCCCAAAGGTAACACACATTACTTCTACTCACATCTTATCAGTCAAAAACAGTCATATAGCCCTACATATATAAAAGGAGCCTAAGAAATATAGCCCTATATTTAAAAAAAAGAAGAAGAAGAAAAGGAAAGAAATATAGCCCTACCTGGTGCCAGAAAAAGGCTGAGCTAAAAATATTGGTAAACAGCACTTACAATAAACACTGGATTATTATGGATTATTCACATAGTGAACAACCATACAGTGATTAAAATGAGTGTACTAAATCTATACACATAAAGAAAAGCTCTACATTAGTATGAAAATCCCATAAAGGCAGATATCTTTTATGTTTTGTTCATAGCTGTATCCCAAGAGTAACACCTAACATAAACTAGAGCATAATTCATTTTTGTTGAGTGAATGAATGGATCTGAAAAAACAAGAACTGAGAATCATCTACATAATAAAATATATGATTTATAGACATTTAAAACACAGACAAGCATAGCCACAAAATTTATGATACCAGTTTCCTCAGGCAAGCAGGAAAAGGTATAGATCAAAGAAGGGGATATAAATTTTAATGGCAATTTTTTAAAATATGATAGCCAGACATGGTGGTGCATGCCTATAATCTATTTGGGAGGATGAGGCAGGAGGATTGCAAACTTAAGCGTAACCTGGGCAACTTAGCAAGATCCTATCTCAAAATAAAGAAGGATGTAGCTCAATGGTAGACCACTTCTAGATTCAATACTATATATATATCCATATATATTTAAGTTATGTTTATATACATACATATGTATATACGTTTACACACATACACGTTTATACATGTGTATGTTTATATATATATGGATCACAACTGAAAAGTCATTAATCTCTCTTTAATTCAGACAAGTAGGTACACATATGCTTTTCTATTCGCTGCAATTTAAGAACTTTACTACAAGGTTATTGGGGAAACTCCACTACATTTTTTTTTTTTTTTTTTTGGTATCAGGAATCAAACTCACGACCTCGCACCTGCCAGGCAGGCACTGTGCCCAGCCCCACTAATACATTCTTATTTCACTAAACATTATATTCCATAGTAGTCTACCAATTTACTCCATGTGAACATATCCTCCTGGGGAAAAGGGAGTCAAAGAGACAATTCAAAGAAACAAAAAAACTCATGCTCATGCTTTAGCTTCAAAATTCTTAAGAATTCAGACTTTTTATCTACAATGCTTCTAGTCATAATTTCAATATTAAACACATTTTAGCTGCATATCTTTTCCCTCAAAACCAAGTAAAATTAGCATTGCAGGAAGATGTACTCTGTCTGTTCTTACTATTGCTTCACATACCCACATACTGCAAGGTGCCCCAGGGCAGAGAAGGTAAGGATGCTTACTTTAGTTTGGGAATAAAAGTGAAAGTCACTATAGAGTCTTCTCTGGAATAAAACTAAAAGAAACTACACATGAGAAGAATCCTCTGAATCTGACACTGACCATGCCCTCTGTGATGATTACTTTTATGTGTCAACTTGATTAGGCTATGGTACCCAGATATTTGATCAACATTTTTCTACAACTTTCTCTGAAGCTACTTTTTTGGACAAGATTACCACTTAAATCAATGGACCTTGAGTTAAGAAGACTATTCTCCATAATGTGAGTGGCCCTCCTTCAATCACAGTTGAAGACCTTAGTACAAAGCAGCTAAACTCCTGAATTTTACCAGAAGACTGCCTTTGCTTTCAAGTTATAACATTGCTTCCCTTGTACATTTTGAGCTTACTAACCTCCATAATCATGTAGCCAATCACTTAAAATAAATATTCCCCCAGAGAGACGGATGAGCAGACATATACTTGCATGCACACATACACAAGCATGATATCCTATTGGTTCTTTTGCTAGAGAAGCCTGACAAATCCGCTCCTACACGAGAACCAGTAACTATTTTTTCTATGACAGTATTAAACCATAATATCTTTTTCAAACTATCACTAAAATAAGTATAGGCTTTCCCCATTAAAAGACTGGGACTTATAAAATCAAACTACAAGTATTATTTTTTATTAAACATAATACATGACCAGTAGAACACAAATCTAGAGTGAATCAGTAACTAGGCACACATGAGGCTAAAGAAGATGTTGTTATATTGGAAAAGCGATACCAAATATGGGCCTTAAAAGTATTCTAGGGCTGAGGATGTGGTTCAGTGGTAAAGTACTTGCCTAGTATGCACCAGGCCCTAGATTTAATCCCCAGTATTCTACTCTTACCTCCAAAGAAAGTAGCCAAAAAACAAGTTTATACTGCTAAAAGCAAATTTAGATGATAACTTTTCAATAAAAATTCTTACCTTTTAGTTTTCATCTGGTCCCTCAATTTGCTGTACATCTCTAGGACTTGAAAAAGAGAAAAAAACACAAAAAACTAATTTAGAGAAAGTGAAGGAAGAATTAAAGTGAATTAAAGCTAAAGAGTGCCATCAAGAATTCTACTCCATTTCCAATTCCTCACCTGGAAGACACAGCATTAATTTATCAACAGTGGCAGAAATATTTCTTTGTTGTAGTCGACACTGCTTCAGCTCTTCCATTGCTATCACCAGCTTGGTAAGAGGGGAAAAAAACACTGAATTACGCCAATAGCTGTAAATAAAAAGCTTTCAGTCACATTTTTCCACACTGTGTTCAATTCATCAGAAAATCCCAGACAGTTTCATAGTAAGAGCTTCCAAGTGGACTAAGGAACTGCCTTTCTCAACCAGTAAAACATCCCTGCACAGTTTTCCACTTTCTCCCCAAGATACAGAGTATGCTAGAATGGACTACATGAAATGAAATCCTAAAATATAGGGGCTATCCAGGAAAAAAAGAAAACATTTTACGTATTTTCTCCAAATCCTATTCAGACTCTTCGTGATTTATGGTTTCATCAATCTCCTAAGAAGAGTCTATATTTCTTTCACCAATGCTAAACTGAAAGAAAACAGTCCTTCCTATACAGCTTCAAATGAGCATGAAAATGATCTTCAATTAAGTTTCTATTTCAACAATAAGCCACAAACTTAGAAGAGGTGGCTTCTCTATAAGATTCAGTTTAGTACAGAGTAATCCACTTTTCTTCCCACAGCTCCTAAAGGATTCTACCTGAAGTCATCCCACAGTATGCCGGTAGAAACTGTCCGCTGCATACTCAGAACATGAGAGACAATAATTTAATTAGCTACTTGCAGCACTGATCCTACACCCATACCTAAAAATGTTATTTCCTTAGATATCATGCAAAAAAAAGAATAAAAGAGAATGTCCCTAATTATATCTCTGATCAAACAATCAAAAGCAAACCTTAAAGATTATTAGAATTAAATATTAAGTAAGTATTAGGGGATAAAGCAAGTACATGATACAGAAACCAGTAATGGACTATGAGTCAGAAAACTTGGGTTATAACCCAGTCTTACCAATGATTTTATGAACTTAGCAATCATCAGTTCTAGTCATCATCAACAAAACAATAACTGCTCTGATATTATCTTCATCTGCCATGAGGATTAAGTGAGTAAGTGGGCATAAAATATTGCTAACTGTCAAGGTTTAAACAGTGAATATATCCATTAATAGAATCAATCATTCTTTTCGTCTCCTTGAAACTGGGGATTGAACCCATCCCTCATGAAAGCCAGGCAAGCATCCCACCACTGAACTTTATCCCCAGCCATCACCACTTTATAAACAAATATTTACTGAGTCCCACTTTCTGCCATTACTATCTAAGCAGATAAAAGGGATACAACAATGAATAGAACAAACAAAACCTTCTGATCACATAGACATAATTTCTAACAACGGGAGACTGATAAAAAAATTACGTAAGTAAAAATATAAATCAAAAAATGGAGAAAAATAAACTGGGAATAGGTAAAAAGAATGCAGGGAGGGCTGGGGATGTAGCTCAGTGGTATAGTGCTTGCCTAGCACACACAGGCCCTGAGTTCAATCCCCCATATCACAAAGAAAAAAAAAAAAAAAGGCAGGGAATAAGGGGTAAGACTACAACTACAAATAAGGTTTAGGACAGGTCTTAGTGAAAAGTTAAGTGAATATTAGGGAATGAACATTTCCAGGCAGAGAAGAGCATTGGCCATATTTTCAATTAATGATTTAAAAATGCAACTAGGGAAGGCTGCATTCTCTCTCATTAAACTCTCTAATGACTATATTCATTTAAATGAGAAAAACATTAAGAGAAGCAAAAGTAACACCCAAGTACTTCCAATATATTGCTTAAGGTCTTTTTTATTTTAATGTAATACACATAGATATTAATAAAGAAAATATAAAAACCATGCTATTTTACTTCTATGAAAAAAAATAAAACAATACCTAAAGAACTTCAAAAAATTAAGGCCCCCTCCCAAAATAAAGGACCCAATCAAAGAATGGCCAACCAAAATGAAAAGACACTTCTCAAAAGTACAGATGGTCAATAAATACATGAAAAAATGTTCAACATCACTGATCATAGAGAAATGTAAATTAAAACTACACTGAAGTACCACCTTACCCCAGAAAGAATAGCTGTCATCAAAAAAAAAGTCTAATAAAAACAAATGCTGGCAAGGATGTGGGGAAAAAAGAACTCTTCTAGAGTATATTATTGGTAGGAATGTAAACAAATACAACCAACCTGGAAATCAGTATGGAAAATGCTTATACAGATTTGTAAGCCCTAACTGAAGAACAGTCATTAAATAGTCATCAAGACAATGGCTTAGAACAGAAAATATTTTTTAACAAGATAAACTGGCCTTACTTCTTTTCCTTCTTGTTGCAGTTTTCTATTAGTGTCCGTCACTTGATTCTGTGGAGAGAAGATAATTTAAACTCATAAAAACATTTAGACAATAGCTGGATAAAGATCAAAAATTAATATGAAGCCAGACATGGTGGCACATGCCTGTAATCCCAACACTTGGGAGGCTGAGGCAGGAGGATCGCTGTGAGTTCAAGGCCAGTCTGGGCTATATAAGTGAGTTCAGAGCCAGCCTGAACTTCATAGTGAGAACCTGTCTCAAAAGAAAAAAATTAATACGAAAAGGTAGCTAGCTACTTTTAATATTCCACCACATGTTGGTCCAGTGACACGCTCTTGAATTTAAACTATATCCACTTTTCTACTGGACATCTGCATGACCTTTTGAACAATGAAAAGAAATATTTACTGAAAGACATGTTTACATTGGAACATTCTAAACTAAGACGTTACAATGAGTAAAGATCACACTTTTAGAAAAATAACCTACAAAGAACCTTACGATTTCTACAATATCTAGAATGAACAAATTATATTGTGGACATTTCTCACTTTGCCAATGTATTCTTGAAAGGTTAGGTATAAATCAACTTTTTTTGGTATTGTTTTGGTTTTTGGTTCTTGGTATTTTTGTTTGTTTTGTTTTTTTTGAGACAAGGTCTTACTATGTAGTTCATGCTGGCCTTCAATTCATTATGTAGCCCAGGCTGGCCTGGCACTCACTGTGATCCTCCTGCCTCAGCCTCCTCAGCACTGGGACTACAGGCATGCACTGCTACACGCTGCCCACAAATTCAACTTTTTAACTCAGATCAAATTTTTACAATTTTTATCATTCTAACTTTAGAAAACATTTTATCTTAATTCTCCTAATACTTCCACATTCTCATTATTCTCTGCATTAGATCATCAAAAATACATGACTAAGCCTTAAAATGATCTATAGTTCATAATTTAAAGGAACAGACACACAATTTTACTAGTCTCTACTTTTTTGGTACTGGGGCTTGAAGCCAACACCTCTGTACAGAGCTACATGTCCACCCCTTTTTGTAAGTTTTTTTGGGTTTTATTTGGGTTGTTTGTTTGTTTTTTTTTAAGATGGGGGTCTCACTAAGTTGCCCAGGGTGGAAATCAAATTTTTGATCCTCTTGCCTCAGCCTGCTAAGTAGAATATATTTTTGATGCTTCTACTGATGTTAAAAAATAGTGAGTACACAAAATAGTAATTTCTTCATCTCAGACATTATAAAAACATGAACAATATTAATTTCTAAAACTCTCTTTAGTAGAAGCTGTCTAGTCTTCCACCAGTAACTACTACTCCTTATATTTTGATAACATTCTCCTAATCCAGTACTTCCTGTGATTGTACCTTAGAAGATAGAAAAATGTTAATGTTACTAACATAGTGTACACACTCATGCATGCATACACGCATGCACACACAGTGTAAATATTCAAGAAAAAGATAGAATATGAAATGTTTTCCAAACTTACCTAACATAACACCCTTTTATTCAAGATCATCTCAAGAAACTAGTTTTTCAGGAAACCAATTTTTTGAAATCTTTTCTGTAAATTATACACAATAATTAAACTATATTTTCAGAGCAGATTGCCACATGTATCTCTGCTTTCAAAAAGAAAATGAAATCTGACCCCTCCAGAAAACCTTTAAAAAACATGAAAAAAAAGAGGCAAGAAACACTCAAATTACCTCTTTATTACTTAAGAGCACCACATGTGAAACACTTTGTTGTTTTATTGGACGATGAGCTCAATATGAATTAAGAGTTTGCGGTAGCTCCCCAAATGCAGATACAAGGCATTAATAGAAGCACTATCTAAATCAGGGATCCACAAACTGCATAAAAGGTCAGACAGTAAGCATTCTAGGTTTTGCAGGCCACACAGTCTTTGCTGCTGTAGCAGGTATGCAGTCATTTAAAAATGTAAATAAGTAGGCATAGCTGTGTTCTAATAAAACTTCATTTAAAAACATAGAAGACAGCTTTGGCCTAAAAAATAGAATCTGCTCATCCCTGGTCTATAATAAGACCACACTACGGGAATTACATTTAAATATCATGTTTTACAAAGGCCACTGACAAGCTAAAGCACAAAGACGTGAATAATTTGGGGAGGGAGCTAAAGCTACCACACATGAAAAACAGATGAAGGAATTTTTTAGGCCAAAAAGGGGGCAAATACTTATTGAGAGACACTATATTTGGACCATATACACTACATACACACCTGAATAACAGCTGCCCTCAAATATCTTGAAGAACTAGCAGAAGGGAAGTGGAATGATAGTGCTTCACAGGAGTTGTTCAATAATAAGCTACATGTTTATCTTAATCTTATACTGGAGATCTCTTCTAAATTTCAACCCTCCAAAAATACTGCTAAAGTCAGCATAACTGTTCCTATTAAAGTGGCCTTCTTTACCTTATGAAGACACCACTTCTCACTTTGTTTTAACCTCAGAAAATCATAATAAAAAAATATATTTACCTTGCAATTCGCCACCTATAAATACACACATTTTTCAAGAAACAATTTGTGTTCTTACTACATATAATATACTATATTTCCTAGTCAACTGTTTAATTTTAGTGTTTGTTAAAAGATCACTAAATCAAAGTCCACTAACTTGATTTCATGCAAACTATGGTCTAAATATACATTGGAAACAGGCATATGGTATATGCCTGTAATCACAGCACATGGGAGGCTGAAGCAGGAGGCTCACCGTGAGTTCAAAGCCTATCTGAACTACATAGAGAGAACCTGTCTCAAAAAAACTAAAATAAAATAAAATATATCCATAGGAGCCTGATTAATGTTTCTGATAAGAAAGAAAATAATTATTTAAATACTGTTCAAAAACTATTTCAATACATTACAATGAAAAGAAACTATACTGACAATAGTCTGGGATTTCTTTTGATTTAGGAAACGTAAATATGGTAAGTATGAACATATACATAAATATAATTTATGCAATGCTGTGAATCATGTAATGGACATCCTAAAGAGTATAATTTATTTTCATTTTGGTCTTAAAATAGTATTGTAAATAGATAACACTTATTCTTTTTCATTTTCCTATACTATTTTAGAAACTTTCCTGTAGCTCAGGAAACTACCCTTTATTGGCTCTGAACCTAGACCAAATGGATCTCCCTAGAGCACAGTCTATCAGATGTGCAGCTAGACATTAATCCTCTCAGCCTCAGAGCAACTGGGTAGAGCCTGAAGCAGCAAGAACCCTGAAATGGAAGCATTCAGCTCACATGTTCTCTCAGAGACACTCTGACCAATCTGAAGGAATTTGCAACTTGAAGCAATCTGAAGGGGAGACAAATAAAGGGAAAGCAGATGAGTACCAATCAGCAAGTGATATCATCAACTCATGAGCATTTATAGGCAATATTCAGTGCTACATGGCCAAGGAGGGATTCCATAACATGGCCACTTCAATATCCTGTGGGTTGTCATGGACTAAGGTCCCAAGAAACTGGGATAGGTTTGGGACACAAGTATGCAAAAGGCATAGACAAGAACAACCCAAGATGAGGATGGAAAGCTAGGATAACTAGGTAAGGAAAACAGCACATTAACAGCAAAAGAGGGCTGGGGATTTAGCTCAGCGGCAAAAGCGTCTGCCTGGCAAGTGCAAGGTCGTGAGTTCGGTTCCTGGTACTGGAGAAAAAAAACAAAAAAAAACAAACAGCAAAAGACTTGTTACCTCTAAGTACAGGAAGAAACTAAGATGTACAAAAGAGAAATTTAATTTTGTTGGCAATATTTAATTTCTTCAGATGGATAGATACTGTTGTATAAGTCTATAAATTTTAAACCCTTCAGACACAATGTGTTTTACACTTCAGAATTTTGATGATTTTATAAAGACAATAATTTTATACAATATATAACATCCCCTAGTGAAGACTAGCAGAGTACTCTATAATCAAACATTAAAATTTCTATCACAAAAGATAAACTTTCACATTAAATAAAATAAGATATTTGATAGTTTCATGTCCATTTAGGTTGTTTTGCAGTCAGATGAGATTTTAAACTACTGTAGGTTTAGAATATAACTTAGTATCTGACATCCCACTTTACCCTTCAATAAAATTGTTTCATTCTTTTTCCTACCAATGTCTTCTTTTAGATGAATTTTACCCTATCGAATTCACCATTTACCTATGAAAATCCTTTTAGAGTTTTGATTCAAATCCAACAAGAAAAAAATTAAAAGCATAAAGACTAGAAAAAAGAAAATAAACTGTTAATTACATATAGATTATATGAGAAGTATTTCCATAGAACACTAAAAAAATCTAAACATAAATTATTTGATATAACAGAGTAAGTGCTCACTTCAGCAACACACATAGTAAAAATCAACATAACAGAATAAGTTTAGTAGAGTAGTTAGATTTAAGGTGAATAAGCAAAATCATTTATCCAAGATTAGTGAATTTGCTACAACAAGGACCAGACCAACTTGACCAGCCCTCTTCCTAAATGTGAATCTGTCACATCAAAAAAGAACCTTCATGCTTTGGTGATGCACAACTACACAGACCTTTTTCTCCCTTGGCCTACACGTCATGCTGCAAATAATTTTAAAGCAATGCCCTGAAACTTTGGCATTCTTCAAAGATAGCTTTTATCCAGGAAGGAAGGAAGATGACAAGAAGAATCAAACTGAGTTTCTGTTTGAAAGAAACAGTTACTGATTGCTAGTTCTGACTCATTTGTAGATATCCCAATGAAACTCTTAACTAAAAAGGATATCCTCTTTAGCTAAAAACTCATAAGCTCAATTATTTAGGTTTCAGTATAAATTCCTTTCTTACAACACAAAAATTTCTACTATAAATTTGTGATCTGTAAGGTAGTTCATATTCTTTTAAGGCTAATCAGAACCTCAGAGGAAAAGAGAGAAACAAGTATCTTGTAGAGTCTCCTTACTTTGAGTTTCTGGGCTTCTCCTCTCACTTTCAGCAATTCAGTAATAGAATCCACAAAGCCCTGGTAATGAAAGTTGCACATTTTCTCGATTTCTCGGTCATGATTGCGGATGCGAGTTTCAAGCTTCTCCATGAATCGTCCATGTTCCTCACCATCATAGACAGACCTTTAAAAAAAAGCCATGAAAATTATGGCACATTTATTTTTAAGCAGAAAGAGAAATACAACCCCAGAAGCAATTTTATTTGAATATTAGATTTTTAGGGTACATAAGCCACAAAGTAATCCAATTGTTTTAACATTATTTCAATGTTAAAGAGTACTTTCTAGGAAAATCTAAAAATTTGCTTTCTCATTCACTTAAAAATATTTGACAGTATTCACCACAAAATTCTCCTCATAAAATGAAAGGAGTTAATTACAATGCCCCTGTCTCTGTCTTTCTTAATTTAACTAGTCTAGACAAACTCAATTTTGGTAACCCAACTATCCAATTATTCCATGACTCTACCCAAAAAGCTAAAAACTACTGGAGAAATTTCATAGTTGGGCTGGTTATACTCAATATAGCTCTACAGCTCCAAACCTACATTAGGCATTTAATATCACTAGAAAATTCTACTACAGGTTGAATAGTCCATATCCAAAATGCTTGAGGATGACAAATGTTTCAAATTTTGGATTTTTTCATATTTTAGAAATTTGTAAATACACAATAAGATTTCTTAGGGATGAGGTCCAAATCTAAACATGAAATTCATAAGTATTTCATATACCTCTACACAGCCCAAAGGCAAGTTTATGTAATATTTTTAGTGCATCAGCATTCTGACTGCAACTTATCATGAAATTAGGTATGGAATTTTCCACTTCTGACATCTGTCATGTGGGCACTCAAAAAGTTTTGGATTTTAGAGCATTTCAGATATTGGATCTTGGGCTGGGGATTTAGCTCAGCGGCACAGTGCCTGCCTGGCAAGCACGAGGTCGTGAATTCAATTCCCGGTACCGGAAAAAAACAAAAACAAGGAAAACAAAAAAAATCAGATATTGGATCTTTAGATTAGGGATGCTCAACCTGTATCACTGTTACCCCCTCCCAAAAAATAGTTTGTATTCTCTAAAATATCTAACCTTACTTTCTCTTCTCCTCAATGTTCACGCCCTCACTTTCAGTTACTTGGCCTTACTGTATACCTCATAGAAAAAAAGAAGTAAAATATCTCTTCCCTCATGAAAACCAACCAACCTGCTAAGATGTGTGCCTCTTACTCTGTCTAGCCTCCTGTAACAATGGAAGAAGTGTTCCAAGCTTTTAGATACAATCAACCCTTCTAGTTGTCTCAAGAACATTCCTTCTATAATCATTCCCTTTTATCCCTCCTCTGCACTACATATTTCCCCCTCTCTACTAGATCATTCTCATGTATATGTTAATATGACCTTTAAAAACCTGCCTTTTACTACACATACATCCCTCTCCAACTACCTCATTTCTCTGCTCCCCTACCTAGGGGAGGGGAAAGAAAAAAAAAAAAGAAAAGCAAAATTTCTTTCCATTTCCTTTCCACCTCAATTCCTTACTTGACAAGAGGTAAGTATTCGTTGTACTCCACTTCGTAGCAGCATTTGCTAAAGTTTGATAGTCTCTCCTTTTTCAAACACTCTCGAGTAGATTTCAAAGATACCATACTAACATGATTTTTAACCTTTCACTGACATGTCTTCTCAATCTCCCTTCCCAGCTCCTCCTCTGTTTCAATTCTAAATATTCATAAAACCATCTCTTTTCTCTGTGTTCTCTCACAAAGCAATCAATTTGATGCCTCTGAAATACCATTCAGAAGCACTGACTTCTGAATCTATACTTACAATTCAGAGCACTTCCCTGCACACTAGACTCAAATCTCCAGCTACTACTTAACAACTTCAATTGGATTTTTAAAAGCCATCTCAAATTTAACAAAGAAAAAAAATCTTTTATAACCAACCTATCTCCACTCCCAAATTTATTCCTCACCAAATTTCGCAGCCACCTACCACACAACTAATGGCACTATCCAGTTGCCCAAGCTAAATATCTAAGAATCACTTCTAATCTCTTTCCCATCCTATCTTCCATCCAATCCCTTAATAAGTCCTGACATTCACCCTCCAAAATGTGTCCCTTAAAATTGACTATGTCCCACCACTTCTGTTAAAACTACCAGCTTTTCTCTGATAAACAAAGGATTTAAAGTAGAGAAAGACTGCCATCTAGTGATGGCACATTCCAACAGTCCTTAAAACTTGAATGTGATGAAGCCAAGTAAATGGGATTGTTAAAAGAACTCTAAGAACTATATTCTATAAACCTGTTAGCCAAAGAATTATAGTTATTAAATTATATAAATCACTTTAGCATTTCAGTTTCTATTTATTAAAAACAGGATCTTTCAAACAAAGTCATGTGCTTCTGACACATCTAAATATGAGACAGTTAAACATAACATCTGTGGAATAAACTGCACCACTAGTTTAGTTATTTGTAATAATTCCAAGAATATTCCAATACTTAAGAAAAGGTAAACAAGAAATTCTTAGAAATTAATGACTTTTTATAGCCTAAATTTTGAATCAAATAAGTAAAGTACCAGTGTATGGAGTCTGATTTCAAACTCTACCCCCACAGAAAACCACAGGCTTTTGTAATAAGTACAATTTTTATCCTAGCATCCATATCTGATGCACACACTAAACATCGTAAAATGGTACTGTATCTGTCTTCCATCTAGATTTCATATGCCTATTAAGAAATTCTCACTTATAAAATGTACACAAGGAATTCAATTAAACAGATATTTATCATTCCATACTAAACCACCACAGGATTATATAACTTGCTTAGAGCCTACATCAGCTCAAATCTGCATGTTAAGGGGGGAGTGAATAATGTTATGAATATTATGCAATTTCATTTAAATCCTATGTACCTTATGAATTACATATTGTTACCATTTACAAATAAAGAATCTGAAACCCAAGAAGATGAAGTAACTTGCCAATTCACACAGCTGGAAAGTACCCTCTCCAGTACCTCAGTCCATCCCGTTAGAGCAAGGAAAACGTGCCACAACACGTTAAGAGTTGAAAGAGGAGGAAGTGGTGCTGTCTGTCTGTGCAGACCTGGTAGGGCCTTCAACATAGAGCCACGGGTGGCTTGGAGAAAAACTATGAACAAGGCTCTGCCACCAACTACATCACCTGAACAAAGCCCAGAAGAAGCTGCAGCTGAGCCTGGCAGACGTTAGGTGGCTGTGCATCCTGAAGAGCGTTTATGCCCATGAGCTCAAACATATGAAGACAGTTAACAAGGGCTCCACAGCAGCCCAAACCTTTTACCTCACTAAAGACATCAAGTTTCTCCTCCATGAACCCATTGTCAACAAATTCCGGGAAGATAAGGTGTTTATTCAGAAGCTCTGCAAGGCCTATGGGAAAAGTGAGTGAAACACCATGGAGCTTCTGAAGGATAATAAGCCCAACTACAAACTTGACTATATCATCGAGAGTGGTACCCTATGTTTATCAATGCTCTGTGGGACCTGGACAATGCCCCGTCCATGTGCTTCCTCTTTTCCACCTTCCCGTGGGCATACAAGTGCCACCTGCAGACTATGCAGTTGTGCCACCAGCTAACTGTGGAGTTTCTGCACTACATCATGGCTGCCCCATGCACTGCACAAGGTCTTCCTATCCATCAAAGGCATTTACTACTAGGCTGAGGTGCTGGGGCAGCCCATTGTATGGCTCACACTCTATGCCTTCCACCATGATCACTCGACGGATGGGCTACAGGGTCATGGCCACTTTTACTGAGTTCTACACCACCTTGTTGGGCTTTGTCAACCCCACCTCTACCAGTTGCACAACCTCCACTATCCACTGAAGCTCGAGGGTCAGGCCCAAGCAGAGGTGAAGGCAAGGGAGGATGCCTATGCATTGGACTCTGAGAGCTCCACGGAGAAACTGATGGCCATCAGTGCCAGCCTAGCCCATGTGTGGTGCCTGCTGCAGAGGATAAAGCTGAGGCTGATGGGTTTCCTGCTGATGGGGAGATGGCCTGGTGGTACAGGAAGAGAACCAGAAAGAACTGGAGGTTCCAGAAAAGCACAAGAAGCTCTTTGAAGACCTAAAGTTCTTCCTGAACCTCGAGGTGCCCCAAGGGGCCCTGGACTTCATCATCAGAAGTTTCAGGGGGGACATGTCTTGGGAGAAATCTTTGTGCACTGGGGCCACCTATGTCACAGACTCCTGCATCACCCACCAAATTGTCAACCAGCCTGAAGAGCAAAGCCCCATCATCAGCAGGCACTACATGCAGCTCCAACAGGTGTTTGACCATGTCAAAGCCCAGCTCCTCCTCCCTGTGGCAGAGTACTTCCCTGGGGTACAGCTGCCCCTACAACTTTTGCCCTTCATGTCTGAGAAGGAAAGAGATTACATCCCACCCGAGAAGCTGAAGCTGCTGGCTCTGCAGCAAGGAGGCAACCCAGGAAACTTAAAAGAGTCAGAAGAGGAGGAAGAAGAGGAAAAAAGACAATGAAGGTGATGGTGATGAAGAGGAGGAGGACAGAAAGGCTGGTTCAATCCCTTCTCGGCCTTTTGGCTAAGATCAAGTGTAGCATCCGTTCTTATCAGAAAGGCTGGTTCAGAGAAGAAAAAGGCCCATCTGGCGACCCTGAATGAACAGAGGATGGAGGAGAAGAAACCCAAGGTGATGACAGGCACCATGAAGTTAGAGGACAAGAAGCAGCTGGCCCAAAAGAAGGAAAGTGAGGCCAACTGCCTGAGCACCATGATTATGAAGAATGAGAAGTATCTTTACCAAAAGATCATGTTTGGCAAGAGGCACAAAATGCTAAAGGCCAACAAACTGGCACAGAAGCAGAAAGCTCACGATGAGGCTCTGAGGTCTGAGAAGAAAGCAAGGCCTGTGTGAGTGCTTGTGGCCCTTCTGGCAGCTGGACATGGCAGAGACAGGCCAGCAGACCTAAGCTTGGTGCAGACCAGTCACTTCTGTTCTCATCCCCCTTCTCCCCAGACAGTCCTGGCACCCTCACGCTCTCTGGTTCAGTGCATGGGCTGTCCAGGTTCTTGTGGACGGAGCTTCCTATTGGTCGCTGGGCAGAGAAGAGGCCTTCTGCATTCTCAGGAGTTAGTGACATGGGAGAAAGCACCTGACAGACCCCTCACTTGCTGCCTACATTCACCCTGGCTTTCCATAGCCCCCGCCCACATGACTGGACCTGAGAATGAGGAAGCTTTTGGTATTAAACGGCTGGACTTTTGCAGCCATTTGGGGGCAAGGGAGTTGAAAGAGATCTTAAGAGTTTGAATACAAAGCTTTTATTTATATTTGAGGAAACTAAGGGCAAGAAAAAGTGAAATATCTTAATCAAAATTACATTGTTACTGATATAGCTGGACTTGACTCCCAAGGAAAACACAATTAGAAAAAGCATTAATATGAAGCCTGACACAAAGCTATGCAGTTTAAAAGAAAGAGACAAACTTCCATTTCAAGATGAGACTGCTGCCTATTACTTGGGGCTACACAACAGCTATCACCTTCTTCCTGTGAGAAGTATCCCATTTTATTCTGATACTTCACCTTCCCGTTGTACTGCAAGAAATAAATACTAGTGTATAAATTAATCATAGTAATTTCTTTCCTCTTGTCAATGACTAGTTTATATAAGAGTATGTGACAAAACTCTTACCGATGAAAAGTACAGGGCAATCTGTTAGCAAAGGTTCAAAAGAGTAGTACTATAATCAAATTTCATATTATATAACAATAAATTTCCTATTGTTGAAGCTACTTCCCTCAGTATTCCATTACTTGCAAAGGACAGTATCCTAAATGACAGAATATTGTTGTTTTCAAAGGTACATAGCAAATCAAAGAATCAACCAACATAGCTGAAAAATCTTGACTTTGTACCTAAACTGTTTCTCCCCCTTTTTCTTCCAGTTAAGAATACCCTACAAACCCTTGAAATCTCAGTTCGCACCTTATTTCCAGGAAAGCCTCTATAATATACACTTAAATTATATGCCCCTAAATTATATTCTGATTGCTTATTCATTTGTCAATCTCCCTATACTAGAATGTTAATCTCCTCTTGGGCATAGACTATAACTTGTCCATTTTATCTCCAACTACTAGCATATAGCCTTGGCCAGAGAGGACACAGATGTCTCTTGAAAATGGACACATAGGAGGAAGGGTAAGAACCTAACAGGTGTGGATTTCCAATTGTTTCAAATTTCCATTGTTTCATATGCCACAGAGTATCATAAGACATAAAGCATATTTGCTGAGATGTTTTCAGAAACAGGGAAAACTTCAAGACAGAAAGGGCTGAACATTTTGGTTTTTTGGTTTTGATTAACCCAAGGAAAAATTCCAGAGTTATTCTGGTCTTTCTCATATATTTTTTTTTTAATTCTGTCATGGTTTTAGTCCTCAAACATTTTCTTTTCATTAAGCTCAATAAAAGCATCATTCGTAGTTTTGTTTATTCCAAAAGTTAAAAATAAAATGGAAAAACACATTTCAGCATGATGTTGAAAGAAAAACTGCAGGAGGTCAAAGGGAGTTTAAAATCTCCTTACTTCAGTAGCCTATCAATTTAATTCAGATATTGATATTATAATGTGGATGCTCTGTGTTCATAAAGATGAAGCAGACCACTATGTGTCATCATCATTGACAGAAGCATATGACAATTAGCAAATTCTGAGTTAACTGCCAAACCCGAATGATTTTTGTACTACCACAGAAGATCAAACATGTTCAAGTTCTTTCTCCATCCTTGCAAATAGCAACATATCCAACTGGCTTCACCAAAACAGCCCATGCAACCAAAAGAATGCAGTGATGGTAATTTCCCTCAAGGTAGGAAGGGAACCCCCAGAATGGCTATTTTCAAAAGCATAAAAACAGGAAGGGGCAGTTTCAACTGGTACCTAGCCAAAGAACTTACTAAAAATCTGGTTTTGGTTAAATACCAGTGGAAAGTAGAAAAGGAGAATTTGTCACAAAGCATCAGTAAAATCAATAACAAAAATAAAACAGAAAATAAACTAATGAAAGCAAGGAAACTCCAAATTAGGACACAGAGACTGCTATAACCACCATGATAATGCTGTACAGAACAATTAATCATTATCAGTAACTGAAGACACAAAGGCAATACCGGATATGTCAGAGGCTTTGTTTTGTCTTTTATACCAATTTATGTTAAATGAAAAAATATATTTTCCATTCCATCTTTCACTGGTGGTCATATCTTACAACTAATAGTTAGATCATGAATGCTGTTTCCAATGATAAGAAGTTAAAGAGCACTTACAAAGCTTGATGACACCCACTGAATCTAACCTGGGACACTGCTGAACACACAGCAGTAATGTACTTAGCATGTATATATAGACAAGGTTATACTATACCTGGCAAATAGTACAGATCTGCTGTGTAGAAACCAGTGTGTCTAATTTAACATTTAAACATGCAATACTTGAGCTAAATGGGACTACTGGTACACTTAATATCTACCATCACCACAAGAAGTCCGATTTAACTTAAGATTCTTTACAGAATATATTAAGAATTTACTTAACAATTAGAGATATATATTAAGGGACTCATGTTAGTGGCTAAAACATTTGCATTTCCTACTTAAAATTTTTATTATAGCTTCAATGACAGATACCATAAAGCTACTAATAGAGACAAACAAATCCTTTTTTTTTTTTTTTTTTT